>NC_045548.1:63118511-63446011 GCF_009769535.1 Thamnophis elegans
GCCTTCATAGATCTCATAAGAGAAGTGGATATGTCTGAAAGAGCTGACATTTCTGGCTATGTAACATTAGAAGGTCCTGGAAATGACAAAGGTTTCTTACTAGAGTATCCAGGTAGAAGCCAGTGAGTGATAGCAGTTCAGCTAATGGATGGGAAGAAACACAGTTTACCATTTCTATTCCCCAACGCGGGTTAAACTTGAGTGAAGTTGTAATCTACATATTTGGACATGGGATTGGGTAAAGGTGGCCCCTGGAAAGAGATATTATTGCTTTCGGAGTTACAGACATAGGCAGTGTTGAACAAATAGATTAAATAAATTAAATACTAGCTAATATACAGTATATTTTTTCCCTGAAAAGATTTAAACCCAATCAGAGTCTGTGGTAAAAATGCCAGACCAGAGGAAGCTGCTGTAGAAAAACTGGGAGTTAAACTTCTTTTCCCATCTGCATACAGTATAACAAATAATTCAACATCATACTAAACTTCCATATTTTTCTTAAATTCCTTAAGACTTAAAAAAAAAAGTCCAAAGAGAAAGGAGTGCTGTGGTTAGGAGGTTGTGTTGATAATCAGCAAGCCCACATTTGAGAGCCAAGTGATGCTGCATGATGGGGCAAGCTCCCATCCTTCACTCCAATTCTTGCTGACCCAGTCGTTCAAAAGCAGGGAACTGTGAGTAGATAGATGGGTATAATTCAGTGGGCAACTTAATGGTGACATCAGAGGTGGGTTCCTGACAGTTTGCACCAGTTCGGTAGAACCGGTTCGTCAAATCTACCGAACCGGTTAGAAGAGGTTCCACCAGTGGACCCGGAAAGCAGGCCATACCTACAGAAGAGGTTCCAAAAAAAATTGAAACCCACCACTGACACACACACACACACACACACACACACACACAGACTCACACAGAGAGAGAAAGAGAAAGAAAGGAAGAAAGGAAGAAAGAAAGAAAAAAGAAAGAAAAATGAGAGAGAGATGAAAAAAAAGGAAAAAGGGACAGAGAAACAAAAGGAAGGAAAAAGAGAGAGAGAGAAAACACATGGCCGGCAAGCCACTCCCACCAGGTCACATGGCCAGGAAGCCACTCCCACAAAGGAGGCCACACCCACAGAGTAGGTTCGAAACATTTTTGAAACCCACCACTGGGTCACTAGCTAATCCTTCGACCCAGAAGTGCCTCACTGCTTCTGGGAAAGCGAGCAAGAGAGTCCAAAAGTCAATCAAAACTGGCCTTTTCCACCAAGCCCCAGGAGCAAAGATAAGAGAAAACCATTACTGGTGTGGGCACGCATGCGCACGATTTTGGCACGCAAGGACAAAAAGATTAGCCATCACTGCTTTACATGATGCTAGTACAGAGTTATTGCAATTGTGCTAATGCGTTTTGCTTTCCTCCTCCTATATACATTAATACCCACAACTACCTAAATAGGACGATTGCCAGTTATTTCCTAGCCATGCTAATTAAGCTAGTGGGGAGACAGATATGTTCTGTTGCAAAAGCCTTGTTCTACTATTAGTGAATAAATAATGGATCTAATCATTTTTTGGCTCTGTTCATATAATACATAACCTGATTATGGAATCAACTCTTTTTCTGACTTTGCCCTGTAAGCTGAACCAAAACTAATCAGCTGGGCTGGGTTCAATTCACAGAGCATACAAATCCCTGAACAAACCAAAGGAACAAAACAAGCTTAAAGCGTTGCGTAAATGCCTCTTCTCAATCTTTCTGTGATTTGGTTAAGATGGCAACATTAATCTAACCTGGGCTATTTTACAATACAAACTGTCCCAGGTGTATGAAAGTTACCATAAGGAGTGGTACTTTTGCGCAATTCCTTTTTTTTAAAAAAAATCAAAACCACACAAATATTTCTCTTCCACATCAACTTGGGGTATTTAATCATTCTAAGCACTGTGTTTTATTCCCATTAGCTAGAAGCAAGGAAGTGTGAAGCAACCTGTGCCACTACTTTATGGCTCTGTATACATTGGCTGGTAAGTGGGAGGATTAAAACCTAACATGCTGGGAGGAATTAAGAAGTGCTAGTTTTCATAACTGCTATAATTTGTAAAGACCAAAAATGGAGGGGAGAAATCCTAGTGGAATCCATCTATTTCTTATACTCTTTCCAGCTGTACCTAATTTACCCTTGGTTATTTCTCTTTCCTGATCAAGGGCTATTCTCTTACACTGATTTTTTCCCCTTGCTCTGATCCCCCTGTTGAGCTGAGCTTTTAATAATTGCTTTAATATGCAACATTCCAAAGCAAGGGATCCAATAAGCAAGATGGCTCTTTTTATTCTCCCTCTCTTTGGTCTCCGAGTCCAGCTAGTATACACTGTGGTATATTTTATTGTAATGATGAACTGCTTAAAAAAAAAAAAAACCAGAAACAAAAAACAAATGTTTAATCTTCATGCCTTCTTGCTTAAAAAAAAAAAAAAGGAAAATGGTTCATTATTTTTCACTAGCTTTTTTTTCTGGCTTGCTAAAAGAATAAAATAGCTTTTCTGTTGATTAATTTGTTTGTTAGCTAGTCAAAGAGGAGAGGCTTTCTTTAGTTAGCTAACAAATTAATCCAACGAAGTTAGTTCTCATTTGCTTGAACCTTTCCTGCTGCCGGGATGATTGTTTGTTTCTTTCTTTAGTTTGTCACTCATCTACAAGATAACAGGAATAAGAATAAAAATGAATAAGAACACAGGAAATGGGTACAAATAAACGGGGACAGTAGGATAGGGGCTTTAGGCACACAGGTATGCTTATGCACGCCCCTTCTCACCTCTTAGGAATCGGGTGAGGTCAGAGGTGGGTTGCTGTTGGTTTGGCCCAGATTGGGCGAACCAGTAGTAGCGGTGGCACGGAAGCTCTGCCCATCTGCCCAGACACTTCAGCCCAAACCAGTAGTAAATAATTTGGCAACCCACCATTCGGTGAGGTCAACAGTAGACAGTTTAAGGTTAAAGTTATGGGGATTTGAGGATGTAACATTCCAGGCATTGACCACTCTGTTGCTGAAGTTGTATTTTCTGCAATTGAGTTTGGAGTGGTTTACCTTGAGTTTGTATCTATTGTTTGCTTGTATATTATTGCGATTGAAGCTGAAGTAGTCATTGACAGGTAGGACATTGTAGCAGATAATTTTGTGTACTACACTTAGGTCAAACCGTAAGCAGCATAGTTCTAGGTTGTCCAAGCCCAAAATTTCAAGCCTGGTGGTACAGAATACAGAATAACAGAGTTGGAAGGGACCTTGGAGGTCTTCTATAAGGTATTCTGTTGTGAGCAGAGGAGTGGAGGACTCTTCTCGTGAAATACTGCTGGACTCACTCTATTGTATTATATAGTGCAGATTCCAAACAGATGAGCTGTATTCGTGAATTGGCCTAGCAAAGGTTTTGTATGTCCTAGTTTGCAGTACAATATTACTGGAGAAGAAACTTTGTAATATTCATGTGTAAAAGAGCAAATAGCTTACTCTCTTGAAATGTCTTCCTCTACGATTTTTCTGCTCAAAGAAGACGCTGTCTGCAGAACACTTAAGTTTTCCCCTCCCCTCTCATAGGGGAGAGATTGGAGAGAAAGAGATTTGAAAAGAGTTCTCTAAGCTGTTTATATATCATGCCCAAAGTTCTGGGCTCACAGTTCAGTCACATTACTTTTTAATGTAAAACAACAAAAACTAGCTATTGGCTATTGCACCACAATGTGGTCAAAGTCTGATTGCATAATTCCTGTCCAAATAGGGGATCTTGTGACGGTGGCCAAGAATGCAATGAAAATGTTGGTTCAGTGTGTGATTGCACCAAAAAAGCACAAAAACCTTCTTATCTAGGGATTCTTAGAAAAAGGGAAAAACCTAACTATCGATAATGCGTTCACAGAACATTGAGGTCAGTCTGTTTTATTGCAAAGAAAACACATTGTGATCGTTCTGTTTTCTTGCAAAGAATATTGCAGGGCAATTTCCATCAATCCTTTAAGTATAGCTAGTCCTCGACTTACAAAAGTTCATTTAGTGACCGTTCAAAGTTGCAACAGCACTGAAAAAATTACTTATGACCATTTTTCACAGTTACAACCTTTGCAGCATCCCCATGGCCCTGTGATACAAATTCAGATGCTGGGCAACTGATATTCATATTTATGACCGTGGCTGTGTCCCAAGGTCATGTGACACCCCCCCCTTTTGTGACCTTCTGACAAGCAAAGTCAATGGGGAAGACAGGTTCACTTAACAACCAGGTTACTTAAACTTATCAACTGCAGTGATTCACTTAACAACTGAGGCAAGAAAGGTCATAAAATTGAGCAATAGCAATAGCAGTTAGACTTATATACCGCTTCATAGGGCTTTCAGCCCTCTCTAAGCGGTTTACAGAGTCAGCATATCGCCCCCACAGTCTGGGTCCTCATTTCACCCACCTCGGAAGGATGGAAGGCTGAGTCAACCTTGAGCCGGTGAGATTTGAACCGCCAAACTGCAGATAGCAGTCAGCTGAAGTGGCCTGCAGTACTGCACCCTAACCACTGCGCCACCTCGGCTCTTTCAAACTCATTTAAAACTCATTTAACAAATATCTCGCTTAACAGCAGAATGTTGGTCTCGGTTGTGGTCGTAAGTCGATGGCTTCCTGTAAATGAAATTATAATTAAAACATTCACTGGAGGGAAAGAAACCAACACTGCAAAATTCTGCTGCCTGTCCTAGATAGCCAACCACAGCAAAATTGTTCCACCATCTGGCTTTAAGCAGAAAAAACAACAACACCCCACTTTCACCTGAATTAGCATTATAACATCACATGTTTTGGTTTTTTTTTAATGCAACGTCCTTTAAAAAAGAAAAATCTGCAAGAAAGGACAAAACACAAAGTGTCTCTACTTTCCCAGCTTGGACAGGGGTGTCCCCTTCAGCTTGAACTAACAAACAGAGAGCAATGTTGCTTCTGTCACTATGCCGCCCCACCCAATTGCCCATCAATGCCACAATGCCACCACCGGCCCAACGCCGACTTCCCGTCTCCTTTGGCCACAGGTATGTTTCACCACCGTCTGGCTGGCTGGCTGCTATTTATTCCGAGCTGTTCTAAAATTGTCCCGTTGAGATTGTAAGCCAAATCCGCTGCCAGACCCCCTTTTGCTTTATTAAAAGTAACAGCTCGGCCTGATTGAAAAATTACCAGCCGTTTTGGGAAGCCCGCTGAAACCTTTACAGGAGGGGGAAATGATCGCATAGGCGAGCCGTTGTTCCTTTTAAAAGCCTCGATTTTTTTAAGACACCCTGCATGATTCGAGAGCACTTCCTCCTTCTAGAAATCCAGCAGGAATACAGGTGGCCTCTGTTCGCTATCTCTTGTCTGCTGTGAATTTAAACATTCATTTCTGACCAGGCTTAAATGTTACCAAGAACGCCAGTTTATGTCTAGACTAGTTTAATCAGCTAAATGTCATCGTAAGGCATATGCTGCTCTTGATGGCTTACATACCCCCAGCTCTGCTCGTGAAGTGTAAGAAGCAGGATTTTTGTATTGTGGTTTAAAAAAAGAAAGAAAGAAAAAGAGCTAGTGTTTGCCTAGCTGTGAAAATGGTGCTTTTACCCTGTAATATCAAATATGTAAGCAGGATTGGGAAGCTCCTTTGTAACGGCTGGCAATCAGCCCAAATTGGAAATGATTCAACCTGTCCCAGTTTTGACTCTGGGGCTCACTCAGGCTGTACAAGTGCATAAAGACATAAGGAGCTCTCGGCTAGAGCAGATGGGAGAATTATGTTCAGTTCGACAACTTGTCTCCCAAAAGGGCTAACTAGAAGTTCCACAAGTCCTGTCTGCCACTGCTATTATTCCCCTGCGCCTGGAAAATATACAGGCATGGCTCCCTTGATACCCCAAAGTAGCATATAGCAATTAGAGGTAACCTTTGATAGCTTCTTGTTCCATGGATTTATCTCATCTTTTACAGCCATTGCAAATTCCGTTTAGGCCAACATCTGCCTTATCACAAAGGTGCTTTTTTCAAGAGGCCACTGGACTTCCTGGTTTTTCTTTAAAGATGTTTCACTTCTCATCCAAGAAGCTTCTTCAGCTGTCCTTGGATGAGAAGAGAAACATCTTCAAAGGAAAACCAGAAAGTCCAGGGGCCTCTTGAAAAAGCACCTTTGGGAAAACCATGACCTGGATGACTGAGAATCTCCATAGACATCTGCCTTATCATTTCTCAAAAGCCATCTTCTATTAGACTAGGTTATTGTTAGGGTATTTGAGAGTTTATTTCAATTGATCTTGTTAGTGATTTAACCTTACTTTATGGTAGCACGGTGGTTAGAATGCAGTAGTGCTGTTGTGGCCCTCCAGCAGCCAGCAGAGCTGGCAGCAGATTCAGACAGTGAGGAGGTTGGGGAGGAACATGGGCCAGTCCTGGAGTCTGGGGAAGTTCTGATGAGGGCTCTGTATCAGAGGCAGAGAGGGAGCCAGGGCTGTCTGACAGTTATCAGCTGCCTTCAGAGTCAGACATCAGTGAAGCAGACAAAGAGCTGGAGCCTGTTCCCAGTGTGCACATGCGCAGAGTTGCCAGACAAGGGAACAGCTAAAGAACAGGGGTCAACTTTGGAGTAAAGCCACTGGTGGACGATGAATGGCCTCTCCCATAGGGAATAAAAGAGGAGAGAAAGGGGAGTGGAGTTTGCAGGAGACAATTAGTTTGCTTAATGGGATCGTGATTCTCCAAGACTCCTTGCCAAGTTTTGCAGATATCAGCCTGGCACATTCTAGCCAGGGGTGGGTTGGTGCCAGTATTACTGCTGGTTTGGACCGCAAGAAATTTTGTGCACATGCACATTTGCACCTAAAAAGATCTGTGCATGCATACAATGTTAGAAAAGGGGAGAAATTACATTTTCGCAATGAAGATTATTCTGCACATGCGCAGACCCAAAAATCAAGATGGTGCCGCCGCTGATAGAACCAGTTCAGGGGTGTGGCAGGCAGAGTTACCACCTACTCAGCCGAACCGGTCTGAATCGGTAAGAACCAGGGCTGGGTTCCTACCGGTTCGCACCGGATCGCACGATCCGGTTCGTCGGTGAACCCGGAAGTAAGGAACTTCCGGGAACGCCGGTACCGGTCCTGGGCCCTGTCGCGCGCTCCCCCGCCCATCTGGACTAAGCGCAGCCTGCCGTTCACTGTTTGGCTGGAGTCCAGCCAATCAGTGAGCGGGCTGGCTTCGTTTAAAAGTGTGGCGCCAACGGCTAACATTCCTCTTTTGAAAAGAATCTTTCTCTCAAAGAGTCTTTTCCAAAGGGTTTGTTTGTTGCCGAGACGCCTCGTTTCGTGCTTCACGCCTTCCCTTCGCCTTCCAGGAGCTTGCTGCTTTCCCCACAGGTAAGCAACCAAGCCCTGGCGGCAAGACTCGGGATGCTAGCGGCGGGACTTCGGGTGGGCGGTGGCGACGGCAGCGGTGGTAGCGGCGGTAGGAAGCTGGGGGGGGGATAGGGGTGGCAGCGGTAGTGGCCTAGGTTTCGCCAGGGAAGGCCTCCAGGCCTTCCCTCGTGAAAGCCGCGGCGTCGCGTAGGCCACGTGGCTGCCTCCGGGTGGTGGGGGCGGCGGCCTTGCTTGCGAAAGCCGCGGCCTCGAGTAGGCCACGTGGCCGCTTTCGGGTGGGGGGGCCGCCGGTAGCCGCCTAGCTTTCGCGAGGGAAGTCCTCCAGGCCTTCCCTCGTGAAAGCCGCGGCGTCGCGTAGGCCGCGTGGCCGCCTCCGGGTGGCGGCGGCGGCGGCGGCCTCGCTTGCGAAAGCCGCGGCCTCGAGTAGGCCACGTGGCCGCTTTCGGGTGGGGGGGCGCCGGTAGCCGCCTAGCTTTCGCGAGGGAAGTCCTCCAGGCCTTCCCTCGTGAAAGCCGCGGCGTCGCGTACTACGCGTGGCCGTCTTCTGGTCGTTGGGGGGGGCGGCCTCACTTTCGAAAGCCGCGGCCTCGCGTAGGCCGCGTGGCCGCCTCCGTGTGGTGTGGGCGGCGGCGGCGCCGCGGCGGCCTCGCTTGCGAAAGGGAAGTCCTCGAGGCCTTCCCTTGCAAAAGCCGCGGCCTCGCGTACTACGCGTGGCCGCCTCCGTGTGGTGCGGGCGGCGCCGGCGCCGCCACGGCCTCGCTTGCGAAAGGGAAGTCCTCCAGGCCTTCCCCTGCAAAAGCCGCGGCCTCGCGTACTACGCGTGGCCGCCTCCGTGTGGTGCGGGCGGCGCCGGTGCCGGCGCGGCCTCGCTTGCGAAAGGGAAGTCCTCCAGGCCTTCCCTTGCAAAAGCCGCGGCCTCGCGTACTACGCGTGGCCGCCTCCGTGTGGTGCGGGCGGCGCCGGCGCCGCCGCGGCCTCGCTTGCGAAAGGGAAGTCCTCCAGGCCTTCCCCTGCAAAAGCCGTGGCCTCGCGTACTACGCGTGGCCGCCTCCGTGTGGTGCGGGCGGCGCCGGCGCCGCCGCGGCCTCGCTTGCGAAAGGGAAGTCCTCCAGGCCTTCCCTTGCAAAAGCTGCGGCCTCGCGTACTACGCGTGGCCGCCTCCGTGTGGTGTGGGTGGCGCCGGCGCCGCCGCGGCCTCGCTTGCGAAAGGGAAGTCCTCCAGGCCTTCCCCTGCAAAAGCCGCGGCCTCGTGTACTACGCGTGGCCGTGGCTGCGACCGTCTAGTTTTCGCTAGGGAAGCAAGCCCCCCACCTCCCCTCTACCCTCGCCTGGCTTGCTAAGCATGCCAGGCAACCTAAGTGACTTTACCTAGCCTTGTCCCTCCAGTCAGGTTTCTTACCTGTTCCTGCTGCCTGCCATCGCGACGAGGATCCATCCATCGCATCGGAGTGCTGCTGATTCTGCCTGCTGCTGGTAAGTGGCCCGGTTTTATTTAATTATTATTTTAATGTATTTTAAAATATTTTATTTAATGCATAGAATTTTTTATAATAGTTTTACATATAAGTATTGAGTGTAGAATACTTTAAAATGGTTTACTTTAATTTATTTTGGATATAATATTTTTTTAAATCGTCTTAGACGATTTAAAAAAAGATTCTATCCAAAATAAATTAAAATAAACCTTTTTAAAGTATTCTTCACTCAATACTTTGAAATGTATTGTGCATTCAATTTTTTATAATAGTTTTATTGTAACTTATTGTGTGTGGAATATTAGTAATGGTTTCATTTATGTTATTGTGTGTTGGCATAGTTTGAAATGAAATATGAATTATTGCTTGTGCTTTGAAATAATCCTAATGCATGAAACTAATTATGATTGAATAGTTTTACTGAAACCTTGGGATCTAACATCAAAATTTTGATCGCGTGACCATGAGGATGCTGCAACGGTCGCTAAGTGTGAAAATGGTCGCTAAGTGTGAAACATGGTCATCAGTCACTGTTTTCAATGCCATTGTAACTTTGGTCACTATACCACCTTTCTGGCCACAGTTCTTAAGTGAATAACTGCAGCTGACAAGTTACTAACATAAGTAAGTGAATCTGGTTTCCCCATTTGACTTTGTCAAAAGGTCACAAAAGGCAATTACAGGACCCCAGGACACTGAAGCCAGCATAAATACGAATCTGTTGCCAAGCATCAAAATTTTGATCGCGTGGCCATGAGAATGCTGCAACGGTCGCTAAGTGTGAAAATGGTCGCTAAGTGTGAAACATGGTCGCTAAGTGTATGTATCCTAGAAAATCAGATTTAGTGTGTTTCACCCTCATTGTTTAGGTAATTCTGAGGTGGTTGATGGTTCTGTGAATGCCTGTCCTTTAAAATTGCCCGCAATGCCTTGATGGTTTTTATTCCAGTGGCTTTGTCTTTCCTGTCCTTAGGCTTAGGGAAAAAAAACCTGGTTTCATTCGCAGTCTTGGGGGGGGGGGGGGGGGGGGGGGGTTGTTCTTATTTTTTTGTGTTTTCCATCATAGTTTGTGTGTGTGTGTGTGTGTAATGTCCCACAGTTATCTACGCATTAATAATGATCTAGTAATATTTCCTTATACATTTTAGGGACCTTTCTTTACATAATTGGTCTTTTCTTTCATACTTTTGGCTTTCTAATTCCTGTTTCCGTTAGTTGGCAATAGCTAAAACCAATCCCACGTGAAAAAGTATTCAAAGCCTTCTTGATTTTAATTGTCAATTTATTTATTCCTGCACATTGTAATATTTATTCATTTACATATCTCTGTTTTTCCACTGTTGTGCAAACACATCCCACGTAATCTACCTTTACGATTGCTCTTCTAACCACTAACTTCTGAATAGCTTCTTGGACCGACCTAAGTACTAATTCATAATTTCATATGCATTCATATATTCCTGTCTTTTGGAACTGAGAACTAAATTTCAGAAAAAGGAAATCTGTATTGCTCTGGGAATATGACATTCATTCTTGAACTATCTTCTTGGATGAAAGACTATATCTTTCCTGTTTGTTTATATCTTTCCTGTTTCTCATCCTTCCTGAAAAGACTGTACATTGTTGGTTGAAAGCAGAGGTCCCTTCTTGTTACCTACAGAGTCCTCAACTTACAACCACAATTGAGTCCAATATTGTTTTATTTCTTTGGCAGCAGTTAGATCTACTTAGCACAATGAAGAAGCCACTCCCATCCGGTCACATGGGCGGCAAGCCACTCCCATCCGGTCACATGGGCGGCAAGCCACTCCCATCCGGTCACATGGGCGACAAGCCACTCCCATCCGGTCACATGGGTGGCAAGCCACTCCCATCCGGTCACATGGGCGGCAAGCCACTCCCCAAAGGAGGCCACGCCCACGGAGGTGGTTCGAACAATTTTTGAAACCCACCCCTGGTAAGAACCCATCTCTGGTTCTAGCTTATGTGCTGAGTACCAAACAGACAATGAGTAGTGTGACATAATTTTCACATCAAAATGCATTGAATACCAAATTTGATGAGTTTCAAAGCAGTTGAGTACCAAGGTTCCACTGTACTTTGTCCTGTCATTTGTAGTCAATCTGTGCAATATTCTTGCAGCAGTTAACCAGATGGTTTATTCCCAAAGGTGCTTTTTCAAGAGGCAACTGGACTTTCTGGTTTTCTTTGAAGATGTTTTGCTTCTCATCCAAGAAGTTTCTTCACGTCTGCCTGGATGGGGGGTCATGCAAATGACCAGCTATTTGCAAGGAATATAAATCCTTCCATTCCTCACCATCCAATCAGAGCTGAAGAAGCTTCTTGGATGAGAAGAGAAACATCTTCAAAGAAAAACCAGAAAGTCCAGTTGCCTCTTGAAAAAGCAGCTTTGGGACAACCATGAGTCGGATGACTGAGAATCTCCATAGACAGATGGTCCACTGTTTCTCCAGCATTATTATTATTATTATTTAATTGTATCACAGCGGCCAGTTGTTTCGCCAGATTTGGCATTGGTTACTAGTCGGGCCCCACCCACGGGCCTAGGACATCGTAACATATTTTCGTAATATGCGTGCAGATCCAAGCAGTGCAGCTTTTTGCATTTGACTGATGGTGATTTTGTCAATTTTTAACTGTTTTAAATGTAATTCCAGTGCTTTTGGAATAGCACCCAGTGTGCCAATTACCACTGGAATTATGACTGCTGGTTTGTGCCATAGTCGTTGAATTTCGATTTTTAAGTCCTGGTATCTTGCGATTTTTTCATGTTCCTTCTCGGCGACCCTTCTATCACCTGGTATTGCGATGTCTATGATTGTGACCTTATTTTTCTCAACCAGTGTGATGTCTGGTGTATTATGCGCCAGTATTTTGTCGGTTTGTATACGGAAATCCCACAAGATCTTGACCATCTGATTTTCGGTGACTTTTTCAGGCTGATGTTCCCACCAGTTTGTTGCTGTTTTAATATTATAATTTTTGCACAAATTCCAATGGATCATTTGTGCTACTGAATTGTGCCGCAATTTATAATCAGTCTGCGCGATTTTTTTACAGCAGCTGAGTATGTGATCAACAGTTTCATCAGCTTCTTTGCAAAGTCTGCATTTGGCATCATCAGAGGATTTTTCAATTTTGGCCTTAATGGCATTTGTGCGGATAGCTTGTTCTTGCGCAGCCAAGATTAGTGACTCTGTTTCTTTCTTTAATGTACCTGTTGTTAACCATAACCAAGTTTGTTCACTGTCTACTTTATCTTTTATTTTTTCCAGAAATTGGCCATGCAGTGCTTTGTTCTGCCAACTCTCCATTCTTGATTTTATCACATCTTTTCTGTATTCTTGTTTCGTCTGTTGGGCCTTCAGTAGATTTTTGTTCTTTACTTCAATTAATAGATGTTCTTGACTTTCTTTTAAATAATCAGTCAGTGCATGTTTTTCTTCTTCAACTATTTGCTTCACTTGTAAAATCCTCTGCCACCTGATTTTCGGGGCAGATATAGTCTATCAGTATCACCACGTGGATGTAAACTGTAGTGCATTGTCATTAGTTTCCTGGTTTTTCGGTCCAAAAGGTCCAAATCAGCTTGTGTCCAGTTAACTATACCAGCTGTGTATCTTATAACTGGTATTGCCCAGGTATTAATGGCCTTGATTGTATTTCCACCATTCAATTTAGATTTCAAAATTTTCCTAACTCTGTTAGTGTACTCTCGCCTGACAATAGTTTTTACTTCTCCATGCTTGATGTTATCCAACTGCAGAATGCCTAAGTATTTGTAGGCTTCATTTTCTTTGCATTTAATTAATTGGCCCTTGGGCATTTCAATTCCCTCACATGTAGTGATTTTGCCCCTTTTTATGGATACAGTGGCGCATTTTTCCATGCCAAACTGCATTGAAATATCGGTGCTGAATACTCGGACTGTGTTTGTCAATGATTGGATTTCTATTTCTGACTTTCCATAGAGTTTCAAATCATCCATATATAGTAAATGTGAAATTTTTTCAGCTTCTTTGGCTGTTTGGTAGCCTAATTTCATTTTTTTTTTAAGATTACTGATAGTGGGATCATTGCGATGATGAAGAGAAGAGGTGAAAGTGAATCACCCTGGAAAATTCCTCGCTTGATATTAACCATTCCGTAGATCTCATTCCCTACTGCCAACTCAGTTCTCCATTGTTTCATCGCCTTTTCAGTAAAGGATGTAATATTTTTGCTAATGTCAGTTGTTTCTAAGCATTTTATGATCCAACTATGTGGCAGTGAGTCAAATGCCTTTTTGTAATCAATCCAGACCATATTCAAGTTCGTTTTTCTGTTCTTACAATTTTCTAATATCATTTTATCAATTAGAAGCTGATCTTTTGTGCCCCTGCTCCTTCTTTTGTTGCCTTTTTGCTCTACTGGCAAGATGTTGTTTGTTTCCAAATAATCCATCATGTTATCTGCGATAATGCCTGTGAGTAATTTGAAGGTTGTTGGCAAGCATGTTATTGGTCTGTAGTTTTCAGGTGTTGTTCCTTTAGTTGCATCTTTCTGAATCAAGTATGTTTTTCCAGTTGTCAACGATTCATCAATTTGGCCTTTTTGTAAAATTTCATTCAGTTGCCTGGCCAATATTGCATGTAAACTGGTCAGATATTTGAGCCAGAAACCATGTATTTGGTCCTTTCCAGGTGATGTCCAATTCTTTACCTTTTTAACTCGATTTTTGACCATCTCAGTTGTTATTTCTAATACTTGCATTTGTTTGTTGCCAATGCTTTTCTCAAAGTCATGTATCCACTTTGCTTCCTTGTTGTAGTCCTTTGCATTTTCCCACAATTCTTTCCAGAATTCAACTGTGGCCTTTTTTTTCTGGTTTTTCACTTTTGGTGTAACCATT
This sequence comes from Thamnophis elegans, assembly GCF_009769535.1. NCBI lineage: Eukaryota > Metazoa > Chordata > Lepidosauria > Squamata > Natricidae > Thamnophis > Thamnophis elegans. The sequence goes on from NC_045548.1 coordinate 63,132,296, forward strand.
CACATTAAGACTTTGATAAAAACGCCGTTTGTCTGATCGAAATTGCTGATTTTGTTTATATTGGATGATTCGTGCCTCATATCTTTCAATTTTTCTAGCTGTTACTGTTATCTGCTGTTTTACAATCTCTACAGCTTCATTGATGTTTCTTGTATCCAATCTATATCTTCTGATTAGCCGATCTATGATTTTGATGTTTTTAAGCCGTTGCTCATGCATGTTCTTTAAGTTAATAGCATCTGCCTTTAATTTTTGGATTTTTTGTTCTAAACGGATTTTCCACTTTGGCTTTGATGCTTTTTCTGTTGTGTGACTAGGTACTTTAATTTTAATGCCTAGTTCATTAGTGACTATTACAGCTGCGCTGTACATTAACTGGTTTGTTTCCAAGATGGATCCCGGTTCAATTGTTGAAAACACTGCATTAACCATTTTCATGATAGGGGCTAAAATTTTCTTAGGCACAGTTTTTAGTGATGGTAAACGTTGCCTTTCCTCATTAAGCAGAAAATGCTCCATGATCTTATCCTTCAATTCTTTTTGTTTTTGAGTTAGTTCATCAGATGGTTCAGTGATAACTGTTTCTAGTGGTGGTGATGTTATTTCCTCCCCGAGAGCTTCTTCTGGGAGTTCTACTATAATGTCTTTAGTTGTGTCTTGAATATCAGTTATTTCCGCTTGTGATATTGTTTTTTGGGTTTTGCAATTTGCCTGAATTTCCTCATGTTCAACTTCACTAAACACTTTATTCCGTATAATAAATCGCCTTTGATCTGCTAGTCGTTGTTCACTGACATTTGAATCTGGATATTGTTGTTTCCATAATTCATATATTCGCTTTAAATAGCCTCTTTTTTCTGGCTCTGAGTTGTAGTAACAGGCCATTATGGCACGGTTTTCATCTGCACTATATTTTTGTCATTTTGTTGGCTGGTCCACTTGTAGCCCACTTGTCGACGGATGTCCAGGGACCCCAACATCCACCGCGGCCCTTGTTAACCCGCGCAATGACCGATGCGGTATGGAGAGACCGCCTGCTGCCAATCACCTCCGCTAGACCGATTAGATCCCACAGATTAGGCCTCCTCCGAATTCCATCCGCCGGCCAGTGTCGACTGGCGACTACCCGGAGGAGAGCCTTCTCTGTGGCTGCTCCGACCCTCTGGAACGAGCTCCCCATGGAGATTCGAACCCTCACCACCCTCCAGGCCTTCCGCAAAGCCGTTAAAACCTGGCTGTTCCCACAGGCCTGGGGCTAAAGAGCTGTTGCCCCCATCTGGAATGGTATGACTGTTGTGTGTTTTTAAATTATGTATTGTTATGTATCATTTATTTTTTTATTTTTTTTGTCTGTACCCCCCCCCTTCCCTGATTTGATTTGTTAGCCACCCTGAGTCCCCTTCGGGGGAAAAGAGCAGCATATAAATATAATAAATGAAATGAAATGAAATGAATTCTTATTTGTTTTTTTCACCATATTGTATGGGTTGGCGGTTTTTTTTTTACAGGACCAGATGCCAACCTGACCCCAACCCTCCTCCTTTCTCATCCGGGCTTGGGACCGGCAACGGCGGACTTGTTGTTGTTGTTGTTGTTGTTGTTGTTGTTGTTGTTGTTATTATTATTATTATTATTATTATTATTATTATTATTATTATATTTATTTGCCACACATCTCATGATTTGATTGTTGGAGAACATAAACATTTCTAACAATAGTAGTGGTTTTTGTTGCACATCTTTCCATTGGAAGCCTCTCTAATTTCTCCTCTTCTTCCTGTTCTTGATATTGGTATACTTTGGAATGTCACAATAACATTACAATAATTACAAAAAATTTTTAGAGGATGGGATGATTGAAAACGTTTGGTTGCCCATCTTCCTAATTTAAAGATTTAAGAAGACTCTCTCCTGCGACTTTTCCTAGGGTTTTTTTTTCTTAAGTATGGGATGCTTAACTATAATCTTTTTTCTTGTATGACAAACATAAAGATAACAAACCCAGGTTTCTGTGCCTATGTTTGGTTTGGTTTGGTTTTATTAGCATTTGTAGGCCGCCCTTTTCCCTGAGGGGACTCAGGGCGGCTCACAGAAAACCAGGGAGAGGGGAATACAACATTAAGACAACAACATATAATAAAATAGTAAGCAACATCCATTCATCATTCGGGCGGGGTAGCGATTCTTATCCCCAGGCCTGACGGGCGAGCCAGTTCTTCAAGGCAGTGCGGAAGGCCTGGACGGTGGAGAGGGTACGAATCTCCACGGGGAGCTCGTTCCAAAGGGTCGGGGCTACTGCTGAGAAGGCCCTCCTCCTTGTGGTTGCCAGCCGACACTGGCTGGCCGATGGAATGCGGAGGAGGCCTAATCTATGGGATCTTATAGGTCGTAGGGAGGTAATTGGCAGAAGGCGGTCTCTCAAGTATCCAGATCCACTGCCATGTAGGGCTTTATGGGTGATTAATAGCACCTTGAAGCGCATCCGGAGATCGACAGGTAGCCAGCGCAGCTCGCGGAGGATAGGTGTTATGCGGGTGAATCGGGGTGCACCCGCTATCACTCGCGCGGCTGCGTTCTGCACTAGCTGAAGTCGCCGGATGCTCCTCAAGGGCAGCCCCATGTAGAGCACATTGCAGTATTCCAGCCTAGAGATCACAAGGGCCCGAGTGACTGTTGTGAGGGCCTCCCGGTTCAGGTAGGGTCGCAACTGGCGCACCAGGCGTACCTGGGCGAATGGCCCCCTGGTCACAGCCGTTAAATGGTGGTCGAATGACAGCTGTGGATCCAGGAGGACTCCCAAGTTGCGGACCCTCTCTGAGGGGTGTAGAATTTGACCCCCCAGCCTGAGTGTTGGAATATTGGCCAAATCTTTGGGAGGGAAACACAACAGCCACTCGGTCTTTTCTGGGTTGAGCACAAGCTTGTTAGCCCTCATCCAGTCCATAACGGCTTCAAGACCCCGGCCCATCACGTCAACCGCTTCATTGATTTGGCACGGGGCGGACAGATACAGTTGAGTATCGTCCGCATATTGATGGTATCTGATCCCGTGCCTGCGGATGATCTCTCCCAGCGGTTTCATGTAGATGTTAAATAGTAGGGGGGATAAGACCGAGCCCTGCGGCACCCCATAATTTAGGGGCCTTGGGGACGATCTCTCCCCACCCACTAACACCGACTGCGACCTGTCCGAGAGGTAGGAGGAGAACCACCGTAGCACGGTGCCTCCCACTCCCACCTCCCGCAGTCGTCGCAGAAGGATACCATGGTCGATGGTATCGAAAGCCGCTGAGAGGTCAAGGAGGACCAGGATGGAGGGATGTCCTTCATCTCTGGCTCTCCAAAGATCATCCATCAATGCGACCAAAGCGGTTTCTGTGCTGTAACCGGGTCTGAAGCCTGACTGGAAGGGGTCTAGATAGTTTGCTTCCTCCAAGGACCGTTGGAGCTGGAAGGCCACCACCTTCTCAACAACCTTCCCCAGGAAGGGAAGGTTGGAGACCGGACGATAACTGTTGAGGACAGCTGGATCCAAGGCTGGTTTCTTCAGGAGGGGTCTCACCACCGCCGCTTTCAGTGCGGCGGGGAAGTTCCCCTCCCGAAGGGAGGCGGTTACAACCGCCTGGATCCAGCCTCGTGTCACCTCACTGCAGTTAACAACCAGCCATGAGGGACACGGATCCAGAACACAGGTGGAGGAACTTACAGCTCTCATGGCCTTGTCCACATCCCTGGGGGTAACGTCCTGAAACTCAACCCAGAGCTGTTCTCCTTGATCCCCCTGTGCCTCGGCTGGAACTGCAGGTGTGGAGTCCAAGTCCGACCGAAACCGAGCAATTTTGTCCGCTAAGAATTGGGCATATTCTTCAGCTCTGCCCTGCAGGGGTTCCCCCGTCTCCCTTTTGTTCAGTAGGGAGCGGGTTATCCTGAACAGGGCGGCTGGGCGGGACTCAGCGGATGCGACCAGGGTGGCTATGTGCGATCTTTTTGCCGCCCTAAGTGCCCTAGTATATTCCCTGGTGCAGGTGGTTACCATTGCTCGGTTCGATTCGGACTTATCGGACCTCCAACGGTGCTCTAGGCATCTCCTCCGGCGCTTCATCTCCCGGAGCTCCTCGGTAAACCAAGGGGGTCTCCGGGATCCGCCGCCTCGGAGGAGCCGCAGTGGCGCAATCCGGTCGAGGGCCTCTGACGCTGCCAAGTGCCACGCAGCAGCCAGAGTCTCCACCGGACTGTGGGCGAAAGTGTCAGGAATAACCCCAAGCTCTGTCTGGAACCTTGATGGTTCCATAAGACGCCTGGGGCGGAACCACCTGGTCGGTTCCTCCTCCCTACAGTGGGGGTTTGGCCTCCGGAAGTCGAGCCTCAGTAGGCAATGGTCTGACCACGACAGGGGTATGATGTCGCTCCCCCTCAGACCAAGATCGTAAATCCACTGCTCCGAGAGAAATACAAGGTCAAGCATGTGTCCCGCTGAGTGGGTTGGGCCTCGAATTACTTGGGTCAAGCCCATGGCTGTCATGGAAGCCATGAACTCCTGCGCCCCATCAGAGTTTTCACCGAGCGATGGCAAGTTAAAGTCCCCTAGGACCATCAACCTAGGGAACTCAACTGCCAGCTCGGCTACCGACTCGAGGAGCGAGGGGAGGGCTGCTGCAACGCTGTTGGGAGGCAGGTACGTTAGCAGCAACCCCACTTGACCCTTGAGGTCCAACTTTAACAGCAAAGACTCACACCCGACAATCTCCGGAGCAGGGACCCTACGAGGAACTAACGACTCCCGGATAACGGCGGCCACACCTCCACCCCTTCCCTGGGCTCTCGGCTGATGCAGCACCTGAAATCCTTCTGGGCACAGCTCTACAAGGGGGACTCCTCCCTCTGGGCCCAGCCAGGTTTCAGTAATACATGCCAGGTCTGCCCTCTCGTCTAAAATTAAGTCCCGGACGAGAGGAGCTTTATGGACAACAGACCTGGCATTTAGCGACAACAGCCTGAGACCAGGGTCCTGACTACTTACGCCATCTGGTCTCGGAGTGGGACTCCCAGGGCCGGAAGGAGGGATCTCTGTAATGTAGCGAACCCTCCTTCCCCGGTAATGGCCTGCCCTGAAGTCCCTGCCGTATCTGCCCCTCCCTGTTACGACCGCAATACCCCGACCCTCTCCCGTGTCTCTGGTCCCCTCAACCACCCCCATAGCCCCCGCAACTCCCGGCAGGTCCTCCGAATCACACATACTCATACACTCCCCCAAACAATCCCCACGTAATGGTTAAAAACACAAAATTTACAACAATATAATCATAAAAGTGGGACATTCATTCATCTCATACGTACCTCATGCATAGCCCATACAAAGAAAGAAGAAAAAGATGAGAGCAAAGAAAGAGTGAGAGTTAAAATAGTTGCGCAATTGATTAAAAAGTTTTTAAGTGCGAGTTCAGTTTGTTGCCATCAACTATCCATCCACAGCCCAGACCAAAGTTTCCTTCTGGGGATAGGCACCAGTAGTAATGATGGTAATAGTCAGGGCTAAGACAGACAGGCACATAGGGCCTAGGTCTATAGGTGAGGAAAATCTGGTAAGCAGAGTCCGAGGCGGCAGGGAACCAATGTTGGTAAAAAGGCAGCGTTGATGGGAAGAGCAGCGTCGAAAAAATAAGGCAGCGTTGGTAAAGGAAACAATGCTGGAACAAGGGGTTATGTTGCTGGAAAGAGTAGTAACAGTACCAGTAGCAGCATTGGTAGAAGGGACAGTATTGGTAAGGGGAGCAATGTTGTTGAAAGCAATGGTGTCGCTGTAAAGCTGAGTTCAGTATGGGGGAGGGGGGGAGGCATCCGGAAGAGGCTCCAGCTGCGGCACACCCAATCAGCCGCCCGCTTCGCCAAGGCCGGACCAGGCCTCCGTTTGAATTCCCCAACTCTAAACAACGATGATAAATAATCAGCCCAGTCAGAATCACCATAAATTCCCCAAACTCTCCGAGCTGTCCGCCAAGCTGTTCGTCAGGCTTCAGAGCTTGTAAAAAAGGGGCCGAAAAGCCCCACCGTTGCTGAAGCCGCCGCGAAACACCCTCAATCGTCTCCGCTCCCTGTGCCACCGTGAGACCGCTATACTCGCCGCCAAGGGTGCCCAGCCGCTGCCGAGGCCGCCGAAGCCGCCGCGGAACGCCCTCCGTCGCCTCCGCTTCCACCATGTCCATGTGGCCGCTGCCGCTGCGGCCGCTGCGCTCACCGGCAAGGTCTAAAGGATGGGGGGGGGAGGAGGAGTGTTCAGGCCTCTTTTCTCTTCAGATCAAACGTAGAATAATAATAGAGCTACTCAAGGCTCCGTTTTCCATCCTCCATTCAATCCCCAGCCGAACAGATAGCGTCCCAGAGGATCGCAGGACCACAGGATAAGCAGGCAGCTGGCAATAGAACAACAGCGTAGGACGGACAGAGTAGGACGGGGGGGGGGAAGTCCGGAGGGGGGGGCTACAGCGGTGGCAAATACAGCCAGCCGCCCAACCCACAGCTCCCAAATAATTTCCGGCAGTTCTAATAACCCCCGCTGTTCAGATGACAAAGAACTGAGCCCCCCGAGCTCACCACACCACTCCGAGTCCGTCAAAGCCGGCAGAGAGAAAGAGGGAGCGGCGAGAAGTTACAAAGTTGCAAAACGCTGAGATCGGCAGCGTGGCGCCGCCATCTTCTTCTCACGTCGTAAATCGCTGATCCGAGCCGCCGTGGTTCTGCTGCTCCACGGGACAGCCACAGGCAGCTGCCGACGAAATGCTGGCCCTTACAGAATTCCTGGGACCAAGCCCTTCCAGGAGGCTTTGCTGATATTGTTGGTGGACTCCGGAGGCTCTGGAAATCTTTAGAATTTAGCACCGGCTTCTATGGAACGAGAAGCCAGGCAGCCATCCGGGTCTCGCCCATATGTGCCTTTGGATTGATAGAAGCTAGAATTCAACACAAGTGAAGGTTACAGATAAGGGAAAGCTGCATCAAACCATAATTTATTTGACATACAGTAATAAGAATGAATCAAGGGATGCGGTGGCTCAATGGCTAAGATGCTGAGCATGTCAATCAGAAAGGTCGGCAGTTTGGCAGTTTGAATCTAGCGCTGCATAATGGAGTGAGTTCCCATTACTTGTCGCAGCTTCTGCCAACCTAGCAGTTCGAAAGCATGTAAAAATACAAGTAGAAAAATAGGAACCATCTTTGGTGGGAAGGTAACAGCATTCCATGTGCCTTCGATGACCATGGAGACATCTTCAGACAGCACTGGATCTTCAGCTTTGAAACGGAGATGAGCCTAGAGTCAGGAACAACTAGCACATATGTGAGAGGGAACCAGTGACGTGCGGTGAGGTTTATGCCTGGTGAGGCTCAGCTGGGCATCCTTTTGCGAAGCCGAGGCAGGGGGGGGGGATTTGCGGCCGAGGCGGGGGGGGGGGGAATTTGCATCGCGGGAGCCGCCAAGCGCCCGGGTCTGCAGCAAAGGCGCTTGGCGGCTCCCGCGATGCAAAGTGCCCCGCCGCCCACCCGCTGACCCGGCCTGCGGCCGCTGCTTCTCCAAGCTCCGCCGCTGGAAGTCTCGGATCGCCTCTGGGGGAAGGTGAAGCAAAGCTTCTCACTCAGCCTTCCCCCAGAGGCGATCCGAGACTTCCAGCGGTGGAGCTTGGAGAAGCAGCGGCCGCAGGCCGGGTCAGCGGGTGGGCGGCGGGACACTTTGCATCGTGGGAGCCGCCAAGCGCCCAGGTCTGCAGTAAAGGCGCTTGGCAGCTCCCACGATGCAAAGTGCCCGTCTCCACAAGAAAGAAGCGAGGGCTTCTCCCGCCTGGCTCTTGTAAGGAAGCATTAAGCGTTTTGTGGCTGGCTGAAATGCGCGGACATTTCCAGCCACCCACAGGGGGACTAGGAGGGAAGGAGTCGCTCCTCGGGAGTCTATCTAGCCAGCAGCCCCAGGAGACACCCCACACCCCCCAGAGAAGAATTGGGGCCACCAAAGCTCCCACACCCACCCACCTTTGGGATGCAAGAGATAGCAAGGCTTGCAGCGAAGGGAATCTTGACCCTGGGAAGGTTGGGGAGGGGTGAAGAGTGAACCTCCTCCTTCTCCCCCACTCCTCTCTTCTCTAAAGCGCACCCTCCGAAATAACCCGCCCAATGTAAGCGTGCTCAAGAAGACATGATTGGCTGCTTCCAGATCAGGAGGCGGGAGAATTAGTGCCTCTTTTCCATCTGAACTTCTTTGCCTTTTAACTCTTTCTTAACTTTTAGAAGGCAAAAAATTCCTTATGGAAAAGAGGCCCCGAGTTCTCTCGCCTCCTGCTTTGGTTAACACTAAGCAGACACCAAGCCACTGTGAGCTGGAATCTGGTAGCAACTATCTTGGCTTTAATTATTTAAAAAAAATATTTAAATTTCTTTTCTTTTCCTGAGGAGAGTGGTGAGGCTCTGCCTCCCTTGCCTCTAGTGACTGCACGTCCCTGGAGGGAACCTTTACCTTTACCTAACAAAAACAACCAAACAATCTCAACCAGCCTCAAGATGATGCATTCTGCTTCCCTCTCTTTTTCTAATGGCACTAATAGGAATTAGTGATTGTGGTTTCCATTTTACATCTACAGCCCTATATGATATCTTCCAAAACCAATAAACTATGGTTTTGCTAGAAACAAGCCAACATCAAATCATGAGATCAGAAGCTGGCATGGTAAAAGTAACATAGATGGCATTAAACACTGTTCAAAAATTGAACAATTTGCAGAAATGTATGGGTTTTAAAAAAGGGGGTCATCGCAAAACACTGTCATATTACCTGCTAAGACTGTATTACTATTATTCTTCTCTTCCTTCCTAGTTCCTATCTCTTCCCACTTATGACTATAACCATGTTGCTTGTATCTTTAAAATTTATATTGTTTTTTTTCTTATATAATTTGATTGCTTATTAGTAACCTATGACTATCAATAAGTGTTGTATCTTATGATACTTGGTCAATGTATTCTATTTTATTTTTCTTGATGTACACTGAGAGCACATGCACCAAAGACAAATTCCTTGTGTGTCTAATCACACTTGGCCAATAAAGAATTCTATTCTATTCTATTCTATTCTATTCTATCTGAAATTTTACTTGGAAGTAAAAAGAGGGAAAGAAGAAAGGTTTCACAAAGATCCCAGTTTGATCTCCATTTGTGAGCCCAGGTCACAATATTCATCAATAAGACAAAACTTCAAAGTACTAAGAACAGAATCATTATAGTCCTTTCATTCCTTTTGCAAAGAAGTTGAATTTTGGCTAACATCATTTAGCTAAATATATCTACCCGTAAACCTTGATAAGATTTTACATAATTTGTTCCTCTTCTTAAACAAATATAATACCATACGGTATTCTCATTTAAACGGAAGAATGTAAAGGCTGGAATTTCAGTCTTGACTCTGAAATTAGATGCCCTTATTAGTTTAAAACACCGCTAATATAATCTGCCACAAATGTTAAATATATATTTAAGAACTTATAAATCCCTCTGGTTTCCTGTTTCATAAGAATGAAATTTCTAATATTGCTAAAAGGAGCTAATTTTATGCACTAGAGTCCTCATTTTCTACTGCATCATTTGTATATCAGAAGTTAGTGTTCTTCAGAGATTGCAATGTAATATCCAAAGTTATATAACATTTAATATTTTAGTATTCTGTTTCCCTTGCAGCTGGTACTTTTTTGGCAGGAGAGTTACAGTGGAGGGATAAACTAGTTGGCCTTACTAAGTACTGATGGAAAAATTGAATACAAAATACTTATGAACAGAGCATTATACTCTTTGCACATTCTATATTTAAGTTAAACATAAAGATGGGATTAAAATATCTAATAATAATAATACATATAGTTTTATATTCCTAGGCTCTTCCAAGTACTTGCAGATACTTTGTTTGGTAGCACCAACCTTCTTCACCCCACAGGACATTTTACACTTTTTAAAAATGTGTGTGTCAGTGTCTGTGTCTGTGTCTCTGTGTGTAAAACATATGTATTTACATATTATCAACAAAAATACACAAGAGAATTTGTTGAGTTCAAAGCACAGAAGACTGCATTATTGCTACCTATACACAATAATCTAGTCAACTAATGGGCAAAGCTAAATTGGTGCTAGATAAGGGTCAACAGAATTCAGGAGGACTGGACATGCCACCTTACACCTCATCTGCTCTTTTCTTACACATTTGCTTTTGTAAATAATAAAAAATTATGGATTTATCTCCTCAGAACTTTCTTATCAAAGTGCGTGTTCCGGTAAATCAGTACGTTGTAATATGTTATGTCTCTTTGACATATCATGATTAGACAAAACCCCATCCAACTGTCATTTGGTTAGAGTGCTCACATGTTCCAAAAATTCCAAATATGGTACCCATTTTTCCAAATATATACATTTTTGCAAGACCTTTTTCCTAACATGAGTTTTCTTCTTCTTCTTTACTTTCTCAAAGATGCACACTATTGTCCATTAGATCTACTCTAATGGACAATATTTCTGTAATATATTTTCTTTCTATAGACTGTTTTGCTGCAGATAATTTTCAGTATTTTGAGTCCTATTTTTCAAAATTGTACCTAACAGGTATTTGTTATTTTATTTTATCACAAACAAATTTATTTTTTTAATTACAAACTATTTTGCAGAATCAGGAAAGTACGTTGAGTTATTCCATATTTCTATATCTTTGCATTCTGTTTGAGATGTAACAGGATATCCTTGCATGTTCACAGTAATATATAAACCATATAACAACCCAGTTTTATCCCGGTTTGTTTTTAAAAGACAAAAAAATCCCATGCAGTCATATACATTTTGGTGTACATTTCTCCTAAAGAGTCCATTTGATGCACATACTTTGTCCAGTATGTGAATTTTGGTACGGAATTTTGATTTTAAATTCTTTACATAATTCGTAAAATGCTGGACTTCATGGCATTGATGGATTCTGATTTATATAAGAAACCCAAGACTTACAAACTAGGAAAATCTTCCTTCATTACCTCCTCATTTTCTTAGCATCACAACAAAAGCTGATAACACTTCACAACTTCATATCTGGCGTGTTTTGCACGATGTTCAGCTGAGCTGGCCATTAGAGTTGTTTGAGGTTCAATTGTTTCTTGTCCCAAGGGATAAATTCTCATCTCTTGCACTGCATGTAGGACTTTAATTGTGCACATCCTATTAGAGATAATGGAACTTATGCACCTAAAAGTCCTCTGTGTGAAATGAGTCTAATAAATCCAGGGTTACAACCTCATTAAAGACTGATGACTTGTTTCATGGGGAGAGGGCCTTCAGCCTCCATGATCTGGTAATTCATGATTCCATTTGTGCCTAAGCTAGAATTCTTCACTAATAAGTGTATGTGTGTTTTCCCCTCCCTTCTCAATTCTCACCAAATGCGGTCAATCTTATCTCATCGTAGCTTGACCAGCTAACATAAATGGCTTCCATTAGTTCAGCCCCCAATTTGCAGTACCAGAGCTGAAAGACAGCTGAGCATCAAGCATCACCAACTTCTAATTTCCCCTTTGAAATGAGTAGGAAGCCACCAAATCATTAAAATACAATTGACAGAGGAGTATCATTCTCCTGCTTCTTCTCCCCTCCCTCTTAATCTAAGTACTATTAATTACCACCCTTGAAAAGGTTCGGCATTTCACTACATTGCAGAGAAGTTGAAATACACCACCATCTTCTTGCGGAAGGAATGGATTAAAGTCATCACTTGGACTATTGCAATGATGGCGAACCTTTTCGGCACCAAGTGCCCAAACTGGAATATGCGTGCATGTGCCGAGGTGGCGCAATGGGTAGAGTGCAGTACTGCAGGCCACTGCAGGCCACTTCAGCTGACTGTTATCTGCAGTTCAGCAGTTCAAATCTCACCGGCTCAAGGTTGACTCAGCCTTCCATCCTTCCGAGGTGGGTAAAATGAGGACCCAGATTGTGGGGGCGATATGCTGACTCTGTAAACCGCTTAGAGAGGGCTGAAAGCCCTATGAAGCGGTATATAAGTCTAACTGCTATTGCTATTGCTATTGCATGCGCACACGCCAGAGCACCAGAAACCCAAAGCCCAGCTGGCTGGCGCATGCATCCATGCTTTTTGGGCATTTGGGGCTGTTTTTCCGGCTGGCCTATTTTTTGTGTGTCTTTCAGACCATTTTCTGGTGCTCCTGCACCTGCAAAGATCAGTGGGCCAGTGTGCATGTGTGCGCTGGAGACCAGATGAGCACCTGGTGACGGTGCGCATGCCCACAGAGAGGGCTGTGCATGCCGCCTCTGGCACGTGTGCCATAGGTTCTCCATTCCGTGATTAGACTATTGCATCTAATTTGGATTGCCACAATATAAAAATAGATGTTGATACTTTGGAAAAAACACAGAGAAGAGCAACAAAGATGAGTAAGGGGCTGGAGTTTAAAATGTATGATGAATGATTGAGGGAACTAGGTATATTTAGTCTAACGAAGAGAAGAACCAAGGGTGACATGATAGCAGCGTTCCAATATTTGAGGGGCTTCCACAAAGAGGGAGTCAACCTATTTACCAAAGCAACGGAAGGCAGGGAAAGAAACAATAGGTGGTATCTCGCCCAATAGTAATAACTATGAGAGAGATCTTGGATGGGCAATTGTTTAAATATGAGCCAGTGGTGTGCTGCCACTTCCAAAAAAGCCAATACAGTTCTATTCTGCATAAACAGAAGGATAGAATCAGGATCACGTGAAGTATTAATCCCACTTCATAATGCCTTGGTAAGGCCACACTTGGAACACTACATCCAGTTTTGGTTGCCACGATATAAAAAAGATGTGGAGACTCTAGAAAGAGTGCAGAGAAGAGCAACAAAGATGATTAGGGGACTGGAGACTAAAACACATGGAGAACGGTTGCAGGAACTGGGTATGTCCAGTTTAATGAAAAGAAGGACTAGGGGAGACATGATAGCAGTGTTCCAATATCTCTGGGGCTGCTACAAAGAAGAGGGAGTCAAGCTATTCTCCAATATATATTTCAGAAAAAAAAAGATGAAGATCAAGATTTATGGCTAGCTGGCATAGAACCAGTCAAAATAGAAAACCTTAGCAGAAGACACCGAGCAATAAAGTGAATTTTTTAAGGCTGGCCAAGCAATTACAGAAGTTAAATGTGGAAAAAATAATCCAATAGGTTCTTTGTGATGGTGTTAAAGGCATATGATTGTGTCAAGTAAAACAAACAAAAGATTAAAACATAGTGGTTGACTAAAACAAAGTGAAAGGATATTAGTTTGCAATTTGCCATCTAAAGGCAAATGTTTGAACTAAATAAAGATGTGTATTTTGACATTTCAACAGGCTTCACTTCCAAGTTCCTTATTAATGCACAACCACTCAAACTCCATCTGATGCATTAGACCTTCAAATTAAAGTTTCCCTCCCAAAAAGAAATGTGGTTCTGTTAATGTTAGGCTGAAGTGCTTAAGGTTTCCAGAAATCAATGGGTGAGATTTCTTTTCCCAAACATCTATAAAGAAATTAATTGCCCTAAGGCCGAAAACCAAGTTAGTACTTTCGCCTTTGGAAAGACTAGGCATGCCTACCCTTCCATTCTCACTTGTCTGCAGCCACATGTCTAGGCAACCCAGTGTTCTTGGTATTTGGCAACTCTATAAGTATTGGCATAACAGGAGTGGTATGGTGGCCTAGAGGTGGAGCTCTTGCCTCACAATCAGGAGGCTGTGAGTTCGATCCCAGGTAGAGGCAGATATTTCTCTCTCTGGGCACACTGAGAATATACTGTATCTGCTGAACAAAACTCCACATTGGTGTATAGGAAGTTAGTACCTATTCCTCTCCTAGGAAAATGAGATACTTTAGGAAATATTAAAAGGACAGAATATTTCCCCTAAAAAGGAGTCAGAAACTCATCCCCCCCACCTTTGTCAATGGACCATTAAGGCCTGAGCCAGTCTATTCTACATAACAAAGATATATCTCTTTCAGGCAGAGCCATAATAGGAATCCCAAAGCCCTTTTATTACATCATCGGCCAGCAAGACTAAACAAGCCTGGGACTCAGGACAGCCTACAGATTTGCCCCTGCATGACCTCATGGGAGTCTGACAACCAATCAGAATACACGCTCAAATTCAAGAGCCCAGCGAGGGCATAAAACCAGGGCATTCTCAGCAGCTGTTCCCTTGTGTCCCAGCCTCTCGAGTCATATGATCCTGTTGATCAATAAACCTTTCCAAGCAACTTTCATTAATTCAGTGTCTTTTTCCCCACTTGGAACTGAACCCAGAAGGATATTTCTTCCAACAGGTGACAGGAAGGGTATCCAGCCATTAAAACAGGGGTGAAATCCAGCAGGTTCTCGAGAACCGGTAACAGAAATTTTGAGTAGTTCAGAGAAATGGTACATGCCACTTCTGGCTGGCCCCAGAGTGGGGTGGGAATGGGGATTTTGCAATATCCTTCCCCTGGAGTGGGGAGGGAATGGGGATTATGCAGTATCCTTCCCCTGGAGTGGGGTGGGAATGGGGATTTTGCAGTATCCTTCCCCTGGAGTGGGGAGGGAATGGGGATTTTGCAATATCCTTCCCCTGGAGTGGGGTGGGAATGGGGATTTTGCAATATCCTTCCCCTGGAGTGGGGTGGGAATGGGGATTTTGCAATATCCTTCCCCTGGAGTGGGGAGGGAATGGGGATTTTGCAATATCCTTCCCCTGGAGTGGGGAGGGAATGGGGATTTTGCAATATCCTTCCCCTGGAGTGGGGAGGGAATGGGGATTTTGCAATATCTTTCCCCTGGAGTGGGGAGGGAATGGGGATTTTGCAATATCCTTCCCCTGGAGTGGGGAGGGAATGGGGATTTTGCAGTATCCTTCCCCTGGAGTGGGGTGGGAATGGGATTTTGCAATATCCTTCCCCTGGAGTGGGTAGGGAATGGGGATTTTGCAATATCCTTCCCCTGGAGTAGGGAGGGAATGGGGATTTTGCAGTATGCTTCCCCTGGAGCGGGGTGGGAATGGGGATTTTGCAGTATCCTTCCCCTGCCATGCCCACAGAAACGGTAGTAAAAAAAGTTGAATTTCACCACTACATTAAAACACTCTGCTAGCTTCAGTCAGTTGCCCAGACTTCACCCCGCAAGGGATTATGGATCGTTAAATGAAGATGATAAATATTGGCATAATACATTTCAGGTGCTATGCATTTGTAGAAGGCAGGCAGTTTGCTATACAATCCCTAAAAATAGGCTATGGGGACTTCATTGACACTTATCAGTCAATGCATAATGTGCCAACTATACACCCAAAGACCACATGCATTTTAACTATCTTCCTGCTACGCTAAATAAATTACAATGAGGTGGATGGGAAGCTTATTAATATGTTACGTAGCTGTAATAACATTAAGAACCTCATGTAGAGCATTCATAATACCAAAATTCAGCCCAGGAGACATTATCTTTGCTCATATGTGGACTGCAAGGCTTTTGAAGTTAGAGCAGGACGCATGCTAATTTCAAATTAATGTCTGTGTGATATATCAATAGTCCTCAACTTATAACTGGTCGCTAGTGATTGTGCGGTGACAACCAACCCTCTAATCTGGCTCCAAAGTTCTGATAGCCGACCAACCATCCCCAGTCACATGACCTAATTTTGGGCACTTGGTAACCACATTTACGGATGATTGCGGCATCCCATGGTGACCTAACCATGGCTTTATGACTTTCCCCCCCAGCTTTTGGCAAAAGCGTCTTATGGCAAACAAAAGGTTTGTTCAACAACTGCAGCATTCACTTAATGACTGCCATGAAAAAGATAGTAAAAGCCACATGGGTGACTTGCTTTATGACTGTCATAACGTACAACTGTAATGGGCAAACTCCGTTAGAGCTATTGAGGTCTACCCATATAATGGTTCCTTGCAATTGGGTCTCAGAAGCAAAAGATCTTTTAAAGTCAAAACAAAACCTCTCCATTCAGACCCTCGAGCAGTTTTGCTCCCACAATACATGTTTTTATTTCTTGCTAGATAAAAAGCAAGGGAGTACAAGATTTCTAGACTTCTGCTTTCTGTATAATGTGGTACTTGAACTGGTGCTACAGGAGATACACCATGTGCAAGAGTTTTAAGTAGAGATTATAGGAGCCATTCACAAAAGAGCATCGTGCGCTTGCAAACATCAAGGCTGGGTATACTTGCCAAATGCCTGAGGTTTGCAAACCATCTGCATATTCATTTACATAGTGTGACCAATGTCTAAAGTAGAGGCTGAGGAGAAAGAGAGGCAAATGTTTCCATCCTGATAACTGTATTCCACACACTTGTAATTTCATCTTAAAAACTTCCCCCTCTCCTCAACAACCTCCCCTTTCAGCCAAACTGTGGTCACCCCTTGGATAATTTTCATGTTTTCAGCTAAACGTAATTCTCTTAATTCCCCAGTTTAAAGGCATCTGTCCTCCTAGAAAATACAGGTAGTCCCCGACTTACAACTATTGGTTTAGGGACCATTCAAAATTACAACGGCCCTGAAAAGGGAAGTAGGCAGCGGTGGTATTCAGCCGGTTCGTACTGCTTCGCCCAAACTGGTAGAGGAAATTGCGGGTGGGCTTGCCCACCTGCCCCGGCTCTATGCTGTCCTATTGAGGCACATTTTCAAGGCTGGGTGCATGCATAAGCAGGGCTCAGATGCCAGCGGTTGGGCGCATGGGTGGAAGGGGCGCACCTGTGGTAACAAAATATGTAACTCACTGCTGGAAGTATGATTGTTTTTCATACCACCATTGCAGCATCCCCATGGTCACATGATCAAACATTGTACAATTGGCCACTGACATGTGTTTATGACGGTTGAAGTGTCTCAGGGTTTCGTGATCACCTTTTGTAACCTTCTGACAAGCACAGTCAACGGGGAAGCCAGATTCGCTCAACAACCCTGTGGGACTAATTTCACAATGGCAGTGATTCGCTTAACAACTGTGGCAAGAAAGGTTGTAAAATGGGGCAAAATTTACTTAAGAACAGTATCGCTTAGCAATGGAAATTTTGGACTCAACTGGGGTCATAGGCCGAGGACTACCTGTGATGCAATTGGAAACCATTCTTTCTCCGGATAGTACTGGAACTTTTGCTGAACTGTTTATGAGCAAGTTAGATACCCCCCCGTCTAGTCCATCATTTTTGCTAATTTGTCACCTGAATCATTTGGGAAGATTTTGCCCAAGGAAAGATTCTCAGATGTTCAAATACATCTTTTGCCATTTATCTGATTCATTTTTTTAAAAAAAGTTTTAGGAGAGAGCTGGCAAAAGTGCTAAGCGTGAATCTCCATATTTATTCACAACCTCCCATCTCGGAAGAAACTCAAACATGATCAGAATGATAATGTAACTGCAGAATCTCCTGACTGGAACTATTCATTATCAAAGCAGCCAGTCACCTTTGAAACATTGTCATGGTTTGAAAATAATTTTAAAGTATACAAGAGATAGAAAGACTCAATTGGGCAACCTTCCTTGGTAGTACAATGGTTTTGTCCTTGTCCATTGCTATGGGAAAATATAATTTCAACCAGCCATTTAAGGACAAACTTTCGATGGATTTTTAAAAGGCAACTTGAGAAATGTGATTTAGTCTCAACTGAGTAATTCTTTGAAGAGGCTCCGCATTGTGTGTATTTAAAAACAAAATCTGTGTGGAGAAGCCTTTTTCTCCCCACATTTGAAATGGCAATTTAAGGTCTTATGAAGGAGTGATCTGTTCTATCAAACACTCATATGCAAGTTGGCATTTGAAAATAACAATCTAGAGATAGCTATCTGGAAGTCAATAAGCAGACGCTAAAAAGTTTTCCATCTTTTATTCTACTTTTTTGCCCCCCTGCTAGAAGAAGAAGAATTCTACTCAAAACACACAAGAGTTTAATTCACGGTTCATTTTACAATGTGGAATGAAAGTAAAAATGTGCTTCGATTCCAAGTATCTGCACTCTTGGTAGGCAAGGAAAAAAAAGCACTTTATTTTCCTCCTTAATTGTTGTGTTCTTGAAGTGACTGAGCCAAGAAAAGCTTGCCCAGATTCTGAGCTGTGAATTCCTTGATGTTCCGGCTGTAACTATTAATTTGACCTACGAAGAAAAGAGATGGGGAGAGAGAGAGAAAAAAAACAAAAATACTTTAATGCAAAATCAAATATTTTAATATAAAACTTCCCATCTAAACAACATAGTTTCTGATTCCATTTTCTTCACGTTGATCAGGGCTCATACAATACACCATGCCCAAATAAGTAAACTGTGTATAACTTGTCAGAGTGTGCACAGCTTTACTATGTGTGTGAACCCAGGAGCAATAACAGCAAACAGAGGTTTGTAAGAAATAGTGATTTGATCTACAAAAGAATATATACTATACATACATACTTGTTGTGGCCCAGCAGAAGCCGTTGGAGCTGCCACCAGACTCCGACAGCGAGGGGCCCTATGAGTCAGCCCTGGAGGACCCTGGACAGGGTTCCGACTCTGAGCAGGGCACAAAGAGACTGGTTGGCCACCAGGTGGAGCCTGAGCCTTGGATCAGTGAGGAGGAGACAAGGGAGAGTAATCCAGAAACCAACAGTGAGTTGTTCCGGGATGCATGCCGTCGAAGAGCTACTCGGCGTCAAGAACAATTATGTAATTACAGGGGGCAATTACACTCAGCTGATGGTCATTAGGCTGATGGCTCCAGACTATAAAAAAGACTGCTTGTGCCATGCCCTTCTTGCAGAAGTCAACGCTTTGTCTAAAGAGCTGCCAGAGTTTATCTGAATTGCTGCCAAGGTTTGTCGGACTTGCTGCCAAGGTTCTTATCTGTTTGTTTACTTGGCTTTCAGCCACAGAGAGTCTGGTCTTGCTATTAAAGGACATTCTCATTAAGCGATTCTCGGCTTTCGTTACTGGATGGAGGATGGGGTCAGAACACATACTATAGGCAGAAGTCAAACAATCAGTAAATTACAGAAGGGAAGAACACACAGCGAGAGAGAGAAACACCCCAACAGGGCCTCTTGTTATTCTTGTATTTTTCAGAGTATAAGACACACCTTCCCCCCTCCCCTAAAAGATCGTGGAAATGTTGGTGTGTCTTATACACCTAATACAGCCATTTTTGGCCTCCCAAAGCCCTACCCCCCCATCCCATTTTTGTGAAAAATGGGCAAAAAATGGGCCGTTTTTTAAAAAACTGGGGTGTTTTGCTTTCCCCCTCACCCCAGAAGCATTTTGCAGGCTTCAGCAGGGCTGGGGGAAGGGGAAAATGCTCCCATTTTGGTGAAAAATGGGCAAAAAATGGGCCACTTTTCACCAAAATGGGGCTGTTTTTGCCTTCCCCCACCCCCCCACCGAAGCGCTCTGCAGGCTTCAGCAGTGATGGGGGAAGGGGAAAATGCCCCCGTTTTGATGAAAAACAGGGTCATGTTTGCCTTCCCCCCCGCCCTGCTGAAGCCTGCAGAGTGCTGCTGTGGGTCGGGGAGGACAAAAACGTATTTTTTCTTACTTACCTCTTCAAATCTTGGTGCGTCTTATAGTCCGAAAAATACAGTATGTAGGTTCTTAAAGGAATAACAGCCAAAAACCTTGCTGACTCATTCCCATTATTACATCATTGCATCAACTGGTCAGTTTTTAAATCACTACCGTGACATAACTGAACTAGTTCATATTTGTTCAATTTGATAATATGACTGATTCACAAACAGTTCATGTTGCTAACAAAACAGCCAGGTTACCACAATGCACTTAAGTTCCAGCTACCCAATCCTTAATTAACAGAACCTAGGTCAATGTTTCTCAACCTTGGCAACTTGAAGATGTCTGGACTTCAACTCCCAGAATTCCCCAGCCAGCGAATGCTGGCTGGGGAATTCTAGGAGTTGAAGTCCGGACATCTTCAAGTTGCCAAGGTTGAGAAACACTGACCTAGTAAGTTGTATGAACCTAGCCATTTTGGTACCCTTTGGCACTAAAATATATAAACTGAAGCATTTTTATTCAAAAAAAGGCTTAGTTTTTTTAGCAACCCTCCAAATGTTGCTAGCGAATTTTAAACCATTATGGGACAGAATGAAGAAATTATTAAAGAAAGAGTAATCATCCAGGCAAGATGAGTTTGAGCCATGCTTAGGTCGTCTTTGACTTACAACCACAATTATGATGGAATTTTCACAACTAAGCAAGTGAATCGCAACCCAATTTTATGATCTTTTTTTATCATGGCTGTTAATCGGATCATGTGGTGAACCTTCCCCCATTCATTTTGTTTGTGAGAAGCGGGCTGGGAAGGCTGCGGACAGCAATCACATGACTTCAGGATGGTGCAACCATCATAAATATATGCCGGTTGCCAAGATCCCAAATTTTAATCTGTGGGGATGTTGTGAATGTCAGAAGTTTGAGACTGGCCATACAGTAAATCGGTTTTTCCCCCAGTGCCATTATAACTTCAAATTGTTGCTAAACAAATGATGGTAAGTTGAGGACAAATTGTAAATCCATTTTACTTTTGGCTCCCAGGTAAGTGCAGGGATGTCTACTAAGCCCAAAATGGGGCACGGGGTGTATGCAGCACAGCCCCCCCCCCCCGCCAGCTTTTGCTCCCACGAGGCTGCAGGGAAGTGTACTAGGCCCAAAATTTGGTGCAAGGAGGGGGGTGCAGTGCCCCCGGTGGCCCATTTTTGCTCCTGGGGGGGTGCAAGAGGCCAAGTGCTACCTGTCACACCCCCTGACCATGCCCACCCAGCCAGTCATTAGGGCAGAGAACCGGTTGTTAAATTATTTGAATCCCACCATTGGCCCCCACCAAGGACAGTTTCTCGGGCTCCCCAAAGTTACAAAATCCTACTTCAGTGTGACACTAGTTTGCAGGTTGTCAGGACAAAGATGTTGAAATATGGGATCCTTCAACAGTCTTTCCCCTGCCCAATCGCTTATATAGTCTTTCCTTCTTCCCACCTCTAAGTAGCTAATAAGCATTTGTGAATCAGGCAAAATCTGACTCGAGTTCTTGATGAGATTTAAAAAATGGACCCAATTATCAACAGCTTTCCCCAAATTGGCTTGAAAAAGGCCTTATCTGAACAAATATGGAGTGATCTTTTTCATTCTTCTGATTAAATTGGGAAAGTTGGTTTGATTTTGCATTCTGAACGATACAAAAATAAAATTAGGTTTACTCATGCAGGCCACGGATTATATCAGCACAAAATTTAGTGAATTCCTTTTTAGTTTTAGGAACTTGCATATTGCATACAGCTTATATGACTCAAACTAAATTTTAGAAGTTTTTTCAGAAATCCACTTCTGAAATTTTATGACAGATAAATCCTATAAAGTGGAAAAACTTAATAAATAAGCGAAATAACTGGAAAAAGAGGACTAAAATAGGAATAGAAAGAGTACTACGGTACTGATTGTATATACACACACTCTCTTCTGCTCTATCTCTAACAATGCTGCTTTGCTCAGCCAGCTGAAATTTTATGGGTCATGTTTTTGTTAGCTACCTCATGTTATTAGCAATTTTTCAAGTCAGCCGTCTGTGAAGGGTTTGTCTGAAGTGCTACACAAATCAAAAAAGTGTCACCTTGCCCCGGCCCCCTCTTTTTGTACATAGTTTACCCTTATAATTTATTTCCTCTACTAATCAGGAACAGCAAAAAGAGAAAGCCAGATTATCAAAATTAAAATTGCTTAGCGGACCAATACATTTTCATTTCCACGTTCCACTTCAAAAAGTTTTTAAAACGCCTCCGAGACAAAACCAGCTACATTTCAGCTTTGATCCACAACTTAATTCTGCATGAATTTAAAAAAAAAAAGTGAAGACTTTTAGTTCCCCCCCCCCCCGACTTCTGAAAAGAAAATAAATTGGCGGAGGGCTGTTGAAATATAAATCAATTGTCCTTTCTCCTAACTGAAGTATAATACATTAAAGCAGAAATTAATGGAAACATAATTGAAAAAAAAAATGAAAAAAAGTTTAACTGGGGGTTCCCCTTTCAAAAAATACTTGGTTGCCTGAGAACGATCAGAATTCAAGACATACCTATTTTCAGATAGCCAAGGAGGCTAATATTTATACAGTTCCACATATTTTATAGTATCCTATCCATTTAAAAAGGAGCCTGTCGATCAGAAAGGTGGGCAGTTCAGAGGTTTGAATCCCTTGTGCTGTGTAATGGAGTGAGCTCCCGTTATCTGTCCCAGCTTCTGCCAACCTAGCAACTCGAAAGCATGTAAAAGTGCAAGTAGAAAAACAGGGACCGCTTTTGGTGGGAAGGTAACAGTGTTCTGTGCGCCTTCGGCATTGAGTCATGCCGGCCACATGACCATGCAGATGTCTTCGGACAGCGCTGGCTCTTTAGCTTTGAAACGGAGATGAGCACTACCCCCTAGAGTTGGGAACGATTAGCATATATGTGCTAGGGGAACCTTTACCTTTATCCATCTAAAATGATTTGAAGAGCTCCGTTTTCAGGGAATGTTAAATTATATTTGAAATTTTGTAATCCACACATAATCTTCGGCTCCTAAATTACCCTGGCACAAGGAACCAAAAACAGGAACACCAGGATTTTTTTTAACCATGCTTTATCACAAAAACATTTCTCTAGTCCAGCCTTCTCTCAACATGGTGCCTTCCCAATACATTAAACTATAATTTCCAGAATTCCCAGCTAGCAGGTTAATTGGGAATTTGGTGGGTGTTAGATTGGACAAAATCATTGTCAATACTTCCTTTTCACTGTGTCTTAACTTCATAGTGTATATTCTTTTTGCTTTTGTGCCTTTTCCATAGTTCCAGAAAAAAAAGGGCAGGAAATCTGAATTTGCCACTTATGAAGATTTTATAGTTCTGGGACACAGATTGAAGATACAGGATGTAGTCAATTCACAGAAATAAAGATCTAGATCTCACATGTGCCTTAATCCAGATTCTTCAAGAAGCTGTTTGGATGTTGCTTGTGTTGGGGTATAAATGAAATAACAGAGATACACAACAAATCCACCTTTAGGACCAACACTTAATACCAACCTGAATCCAAACAGCAAGATTTTGCTGTTCAACATTATGCCTGATTTAAAGTACTTCCTTAAAATACCTGAAGGTGAAGTTCAAAGCAGCAGCAAAACCTTAAAATACCTAAAAATGAAGTTTAAAAGTCACAGCGAAACCAGAACAGGGTCATCCATTTTACTTGCTTCCACATCACGCTGAAAACAAGCAGCAGAGGTATAAAAAGTGATGGATTTTTTCCCCCTGGATTACCTGCAATCAAAAGGGAGTCCATCCTGGGAGGAGGCTGTGGCGGCTTGAAGAGTTTGTTCAAGTCTTCCTCAGGAAGGGGAGGTTCTCCTCTACTCTGGCGCTGTAGGTTTTCTTGCTGACGTCTCTGCTGGTACTAAAGACACACAAGAGCTCAATCCTTTGATCCAAAGGCCATTCCTTGGAAATCATCTGAATCACGGGTAACCAACCTTTCGGACCTCAGGGACCACTAAATTCATGATTTTAAAACCCGCGGACCACTAATATCATCTGCCTAATGACCAGCTGGGTGAGCGTGGCTAGTGGTCATGTGACTGGGTGGGCGTGGCCAATTCGATGTCACTCACATGGAGGGGTGCCTCGCCGGCCTCTACTTGCCCCTCCCCTCCCAGCCACTCCTCGCCTGCCTGCCCAGGCTGCTTAGGGCCCCAACAGGAAGCAGTTGATGGAGCTAAGCAGCCACCATGAGAAAGAACTGGCAAAACAGCTGGCTCAGTTCAAATTGGATCGGACCGACAAGGAGGCTCAGCAGAAGCACCTCACCGAGGACTACGAGCATAGGCTTTCCAAGCAGAGGAAAGACCTGCAGGAGTACAAGGCCAGGTACCAGGTCCTGGAGGCTCAGCAGGCTGAGATGGTCAGCCGGTTCCAGGCAAGACCCTAATAGGCCAGCCTATTTGCCACTTCGGAGAACTTGCAAATAGGCTGGCCCCGCCCCCACTGCCTCCCAGCTGATCTTCTTTTGTTGCCCTGAACAGGAGAATGGAGCTGGAAAGCAGGTTAGTGGGGTGGGGAGGGAATGAGGATTTTGCAGTATCCTTCCCCTGCCACACCCACCAAGCCATGCCACACATACAAGCCACGCCCACAGAACCAGTAGTGAAAAATTTGAATCCCACCACTGTTTAGACTGTCATTTAGACGGTCAATAAGAGAAGGCTGCATTTAACCTCTTTATTTCAGGCCTACAAGGATCCTGAGTTGAACAAAGGCAATATTATATTTTATATACCACATCTGGATTTCAAAATGCAGTGTTATATTCCTTAGGAAGGCAAAATATACTTTAATCCACCCATCTCCTTTTAATACTGTGCAACCTAAAGCCACTATTACAAGCCCTACTGTGACCCACAGATCTTTAATTGCTCATAGAAAAATGGACGGGCTCAGACTTAAAAGGGGAGAATGTGGGAAGATTCCAAACCTTAAACTGAATTGCCTGGCAAATAATTTCTTCTTAAGAGAAACTGACATAGTTTGAAAAACTACTTTGAAGGAGAAATCGTGAAAATTATAGCCTGTCTTCTAAAGTGGGCTTAGCATAGTATGTGATGCAATCCTAATCACTTGGCATCACATCCTGCCTACTGCAGCTCTCTCCTCCATCAAAATGTTGTCACTTTTGAGTGTTTAATAGAAAACTGTCCACTCTTATTCTTCATTAAGCTCCCCAAGATTTTCACATCTTAATAGCCATAGGGACTAAATATCTGATTTGTACAAGGTTTGTAAGTAAATCAGTCAAAGGCCTCATGATGTAGTCACACATTAATGCTTGGAAAGTAGATGGGTTAGCTTAGCTTACTTGTGCAAACCTCACCTATTATCTTAAGTTTGTGACATGATGGAGCTATGACGTTAGCAGAAACTATGTTAAGACAGTGACCAATTTCAACGATTGATTTACTATTTCAGCTTTTTATGTACAAAATCAGAAAGGGTACAAGGAGAAAAAGAAGAGCAGAGTAGGTAGGTCATAACATTAATTTAAAATGAATGCAGCTTCACTTTCAATACCGTTTGAGACTAGTAAAAAGAAGAAAGCAGTCTGCAAATATTCTCAATATTCTCATTTTTAAGAGAGAGTTACGTATTATTATGAGGTATGGAGACAGGCAAAAGAGCAGATTTTATTCTCTGTCTTGCCTGTCCCCCTTAAATGGCAAACATTTAAAGCTTCAGCAGTACAGATTTTGTTACACTTCTGGCTGGTGAATAAAGAAATGTCTGGTGACATTTTGCTGCTCGATAGCAGAACACAAAATGCATCCAGATTTAGAAAATATGAGGGAATAAGAGCATAAACCTTTGTATGTCAGAGAGAATGAAAAGTGGAAAGAAATGAGAAGGTGACAGGGAGAAGTGGAGAAGGAAAGAGAACAAGAAGGGGGAAAAGACATCCATAAAATGTATTTTTATATTTCATATCAAACAGGAAATTCCCCCCCCCCCAAAAAAAAATTGCTTGTGCTTGTATTCAACTGTAGAGCTAAATAAAATGAGCAGGGCCAGCAATAGCGCATGAAACCCAACTACAGCCATTAGAAGTTGAGCAAGAACTACTAGGTAACCTTCCCTGATTTCCCTTCGAGTCAGTTTTTCCATCTTTAAAATCGTTTCATAAATTTGCCTCTGCAGATTTATACCAATAAGTCAAGGATCACACAGCAGGAAAGCCCATGTTCTCCATGTAATAAATGCCCAAAACAGAAAAAGAGGCTTTCTAAACTGGCTTGTATATTTAGGCAATGTAATTTTTAAAAAAAAATGTTCCTGCCAATTTGAATCTCACTATCAAAATCCCATCGTGAACTGATTCACTATCAAACATTTCGACAGGTGGCCTGTCGCAAAAATCTTACTTGGTGCTTTTGCTGTTGCTGCTTGCTGGTATTCCTTAGGTAGGTGTTGTATTTTACAATATCTTGACTCATTTCATCCACTCGGTCCATCAATAGTTGTAGGGTTTTGCTAAGATGGTTACTGAAACAGACAAGGACATACTCTGATGAAGACATGGAACTAAGTCTGTAAAAAGACAATGGTGTACGCTGATCAAATTGAGCTGAATCTGCCTTATGAACTCACAATCTGTCTCTATTTTCTTCACTGAGCTGGTATCTATTGTCTATATATCTCTTGTTGTAATGAGTAGGAGTTGAGAATGAAAGTTTCATGTCACTAAAATGGTCAATCTCCATTCTAGCTAATACAGTACACCAATTATTGGTTTCAGAAACCGGTACAAACACCACTACCTTATTCATGTTATGAAGGCCTGTCTCTAATATAACACATCTCAGACTATTGTCCATATATGTCCAACAGCAATGTTCATACTAGACAATCTTTGTCTCACTGGATCATTGTTTTAGAGACACTTCCTTATGTCCAGTGGTTAAGGCACCAGCCTAGAAACTGGGAGACTGTGAATTCTAGTTCCACCTTAGGCATGAAAAATGGCTGGGTGACCTTGACCAGTCACTCTCAGCCCACCCCATCTCAGAGAGTGGTTGTTGTGGGGAAAATAGGAGAAGGAAAGAATATTAAGAATATTCACAGCTTTGAATTATTATATAAAAATATCAAAGGCAGGATATAAATAAAAAGAACAATAACAGGTGGGGGGGGGAAACAGTGGGAGCAGGAAAAGCTTTCTGCCAGCTGCCCCATTGAGTTCCCCTCCATCTCTCCTATTTGAAAATAGTTATTTAGCAGGGGAATGATGAAACTAAATGAACAAAATGTTTCAAAACCCAAAAAACTTAATCCAAGATTCTATTTTGTTATCAGCATAACTGTTTTATATTATTTCAGTTTGTGCGTCCACTAGGACTTGGAAGATTGAAAAAAAATAAAACAAGCAGAAAATGACACATTAGATGTTGAAAATTTAAGAACCAGCCTGAAAAAAAATTTTTTTTTGATAAACTGAAGAACATGATTATCTGTCCTGCTGAAAACATTATAAAAATTATTATCTTCATGTTGACTTTATTCTAGGTTAAGGTTGCTGAACTGGGAGCTGAAAGGTTTTGGGCAGTGAAAATGAGAAAGATACACAAAATAACCCTTATCAAGTTCTCATTGTTTTTACATAGAAACAATTTGAAGATAAGAGTCAATTTCCTGTTCAATCACTTGAGAATTTGTAACACTGCCTAAGAAAGGATTTCCTAATAATAATTTTAATCTCATGAGGATGCAAACCTTCACTAAAAGGGAAATTCCCATGTACTCAAAACGTCAATTTCTTTGGTAAAGTTTCCCATTTTAAAAGGCTGTTTATTTCTTAATAAAACCGATAAGATATCTGGGTGGATTATGGTCAGTTGGAACAGTAATGTATTGTATGAAACTGAACTTTGCATGAAATTGGACTCACAATCCGATCAGCCCCAACCACAATGGCCAAGCAGCAAATTGGCAATCCATGGACCCTCTTCAGTTAACATGCTCAACAATTACCATATTTTTCAGAGTATAAGGTTTTGAAGAGACAAATTAAAAAAAAAAGTTTTTTCACTCTGCAGACCTCGTGAAAACGGGCCTGGATCCCCCCCCCCAAAAGGGCATGAATAGCCTTTAGGAGGCTTGTAGAGTGCTCCTCGGAGGTGCCCCCCCCCAAATGAGCAAAAAACGGCCCATTTTTTGCTCTTTTCTGCCTTCCCTAGTTCCCAGGAGCACTCTGCAAGGCTCCTAAAGGCTATGCAGGGCCATTTTGGTGAAAGGAAGGGGGGGGGGGGGTTCAGGAGCCAAAAAATCTGTATTCAGTGTATAAGATGCACCCAGATTTTCAGCCTCTTTTTTGAGGGAAAAAAGGTGTGTCATACTCTGAAAAATACGGTAGTTTTTTAAAAAAAATAAGGTGTCAAAGGGAACATTGTGCAGCATTACAGGCCTTTCTGAAGGAAGTCTTCTTAGAACAAAATAGAATGGGTGCTAATAAAAGGAGAATGTTTGTAGCTCAGGGTTGAAATGAGGAGTCCATGGTGTTTCTTCTCTGAGCTTGGTTGATTTTTTTGCAGACGTTTCATCACCCAAAGTACATAACATCATCAGCACTGATGATGTTACCTAGTTTGAGTAAGGAGACGTCTTCAAGAAAACAGCCAAGATCAGAGAGCAATAAGGATACTTGAGTACCACAAGAGGAGAAAGTTTTTCCGGTTAGGGCAGCTATGATTTGGAAAAAAATTTCTTCTGAGACAGACTTTTTCCAGTACCGATTCATTTATATTTGCAATTTAGAATATTAGATTTCACAGACAAATTGGGACTTACTTTTGTGGAATGTTTTTAATATGTCTGTTTCTTATGTTACTTATAATTTCAATTGATTGTGCTATTTTTAAAATATAAGCAACTGAAGAGAACACGTGTTATTGGACAAATTCAAAATACCAATAAACAGGAGATATATATTGGAATGGTGTCCCAAATCATCCAGATGTTAAGTTAGATTAAGAACTGATCTGACATTGTAATTTATGCACAATTAAATCTAGAAATAATCTATGATTATGATCATTGACTGATAATTTGAAGTAGTATTAGCTAAGAATTTACAAGCACAGCCATTACTGTTCTAGAATGGAACTTAAGGCAAGCAACATGTTTATAATATTGGGGTCTCTTGTGAGTGTTAATTATATAATATTCCTTCTGTAAAACAGTCTTCCTCACACTAGTGTCCATTATATCTATTAGATTTTCTCATAATCTACAGTTAGCACAGCCAATGGCAGGCTGTTTGAGTGAATATCTAATTGGAAGTCCATAAAGGCAAGAAAAGTATTCCCAGTGAAAAGATCTCTTACACAGAAACTGATTTGACAGCCTGAGATCTAAAGAAAAAGAAGAAGCATTTTAACCATTCTGCTACAGAAGTGGTAGGACAAACATTGAAGCAATCTGGGTCAATCTGAAGAAAAATAAATATGTTGAAAAGAATAGGCACAATTAATAAAAATGGAAAATAGAGAAACCGCAGGCTAAGATGTAGGTTGAATCATTTTGTGCATAATTCTTTCAGATACAAAGGCCATCTTGAACTTGAAAATCCTAAGTGATGCCCTACCCGTATCTTTTAAATCAAACTGAAGTCAAACTGGCTTCTGCCAATATGCTATCCTCTGGAAGAGTTAGATGACAATTCTCTCTGTGATTTAGTGTGAAACTGATGGAAAACATAGTCCAAATGCTTCTCTTTTGGCAATAACCTGGTGAAATTCTCCAAGCATCTAGCCCTGTGATGGAGAACGTATGGCACGCATGCCAGAGGTGATATGCAGCACCCTATCTGTGTGAATGCGAGCCGCTGCCCCAGCTCAGCTGTGCATGCATGCGGGTGCCTCCTGCCAGCCAAGTGGTCTTCAGGTCTGTGCTCTGTATGCATGTGGGGCACATGAGGGGGGCACATATGCATGTAAGTGATGTGCACATTTGTGGGGGCAGGGCACATGTGTGGGGCCACAAAGGGGCATGGCGCATGCAGGGCACACGTGCATGCTGGGAGAAAGGCACATATAGGGGGGTGCACATAGGTGGGGAGGGCAGGGCGCATGCGGGTGCCTGCACATACATGCATGGGGCTTGCCAGGGATTGCGCACATGCACAGGGTGCACATATGGGCGCCGCTCACACATGCACGGGGGCGTTGGGAAAAGGTTAGCCATCACTGATCTAGCTATATTTTCCGTCAATTTCTTACTAATTGAAAATGATGACATTTCTAAATTGATTGTCTTCTCATTTCTGCAATGATTTCAACTGAAGTCTAGAAGCACAGGCTGCATTTTGATTTCAAATCAGCACGTACTTGCTTGCGAGACTGAGCAACTCATGTCTGTTTACAACGGCTGACTTCTTTTCCAGCTCCCAAAGAAGAACATTGATCAGGTAGGAGTTCTTGATGTTAATGGGGACTTCCTCAAACATGTTTTCAAAGGCAATTCCTGCTTTTTTCAACCTGAAATGAAAAGCACACATATATTTCTTACAGCTACATCAGAAACAAGCGAATTTCTCAGC
Organism: Thamnophis elegans; assembly: GCF_009769535.1. Lineage (NCBI taxonomy): Eukaryota > Metazoa > Chordata > Lepidosauria > Squamata > Natricidae > Thamnophis > Thamnophis elegans. Next base: position 63,162,475 of record NC_045548.1, read on the forward strand.
TTCTCATTGCAGAGACTACATTGCTCCATTCTTCCAATTGTGGAGGATAAATTTTTGGAAGGCATGGGAGACAAAGAGCCTGGAGGGAAATCTGATTTATTCCACAAACTTGTAATATTTTTATGGGAAAACAGACCAAAATAAACAGACTTGGGTTACCAATTTGAAAGTCAAGACGCAATTATCATATCAAGATCTAGAGAACTTTGGGGTTCCTTTTAAGCTTAGGTTCTCTTACAAAAAAATAATATTGGCGGACAAGCAACATGTCTGTCACTAAGTCATCCTAACAATATACAGAAACATTGGTGTCCTTGGCATGCTGGAGGTGACAGTCACTATCAATATGGTCATCGGTAAATTAGAGGTATTTTGGGATAGTAGTTAAGACCTTAGGCTAGAAACTGGGGGACTGTGAATTTTAGTTCGGCCTTAGGCCAGTCCTTGAGCAAGTCCCTCTCTCTCAGCTCCAAGGAGGAGACAATGGGAAACCACTTCCAAAAAACTTTGCAAATAAAACTGCAGGAACCAGTCGAGGCAGGAGTGATTGAGTGAGTGAGTGAGTCTCTCTCTCTCTCTCTCTCTCTCTCTCTCTCTCTCTCTCTCTCTCTCTCATCTATCTATCATCTGTCTGTCTGTCTGTCTGTCTATCTATCATCATCTATCGTGTGTGTGTGTCCTCAAAAATAAGACCCTGTCTTTTTTTGGGGCCACCAAAAAAGGCACCAGGTCTTATTTTGGGGGGAATGTCGTCCACTGACTCACCTCACTTGTGTGTGTCGCCCCCCCCCCCCTTTTCGCTATCAGAGGCCTTCAGGAACTTCTTCGTCCAGCAAGGCTTTCCTGAAGGTCTCTGCAGCCGATTGCACAGCTCCGGATCGATCTGTACCTCTGTTATCGGCTACAGAGACCTTCAGGAAAGCCTTGTTGGCTGCAGCAAAAGAAATGGGCCGAGGTGTGCAAGGCCTAGCTGCAACTATCTAAAGTAAGTAGCAGGGTAGCTCCATCCCCACATCCCCATTCTAGCTGAATTTTTACCTATGCACCCTGTGGTGGGCGGGGTCTTAATTAGGGCTTATTTTGAGGATATGGCTTATATTGGGTGCACATGTACAAATCAAGCTAGGACTTTATCTTCTGAGTAGGTAATATTTTTGGGGAAACACAGTTTATGTATGAACACACAGAACCCTCATGCCTTAAAAATTCCACCACAGTGGTGCTGCCTTCATTTCTGAACTCCTTCTGTAAAGAACTCCACTATTGCCAAATACATCATTGGTTTGCTTCTGTACAAAAAAAGGATCAATCTACACACACACACACACACACACACATACACACACACACGCCTTTCAGAGCACGAATTTGAACTTGGCCTTTCTCCAGGCAAGTTTGCTAAGCCAGTTACTTTTAAATAATTATTTATGAATTAGAAACTGCATTGGGAAAATACTACAACAATATTTTTTTGGAAGTCCTACGTGCTTCAAATCAGCATATAAAAAATAGAGGCATAATCCTGGCAGTTGTCCTTTGACAAAAGAATATTGGCTAGATTCATGCAACATTCTAGCCATTAAAGTAACCCATACTGGCTGGGTTCAATGGCATGGTAAACTATAAATTACTGTTTACAAACCATAATGACTGGACATGCTAAATCAAAACCAGGCAACCATATTATGATGTCATCTGTTCTGGGAATTAGATCAATACAGAATGGGATTCTTGGATTTTCAACGTCGGTACACTGCAGAGTACCTTACGGTCCTTCACTGTTTCTTTTTACCATGTTTTCATTTATAATTTAAATCAATAGGCGAGTTTTAAAGGCTTCCATGCATCTGTTCTTTGTAGCCACGATCCAATTAAAAAACTCAAGTTCTATGGATTTTGGGGGGGGGGGGCAGCAGAGTATAGAATAGAATAACAGAGTTGGAAGGGACCTTGTTGGTCTTCTAGTCCAACCCCCTGCTTAGGCAGGAAACCCTATACCACTTCAGACAAAGGGTTATCCAACATCTTCTTAAAAACGTCCAGTGTTGGAGCATTCACAACTTCTGGAGGCAAGTTATTCCACTGATCAATTGTTGTAATTGTCAGAAAATTTCTCCTTAGTTCTAAATTGCTTCCCTCCTTGATTAGTTTCCACCCATTGCTTCTTGTTCTACCCTCAGGTGCCTTGGAGAATAGTTTGACTCGCTCTTTTTTGTGGCAGCTCCTGAGATATCGGAACACTGCTATCATATCTCCCTTAGTCCTTCTCTTCATTAAGCTAGAATTAAATTAGGCATACTAGAGTATTTAAGTTGTTCTCAGCCCCCTTGAAGAAAATAACTATTTGCAGTACAGAGAGAGAGAGAGGAGGGAGACAGAGACAGAGGGAGACAGAGGGAAACAGAGGGAGACAGAGGGAGACAGAGGGAGACAGAGAGGGAGGGAGGGAGGGAGGGAGGGAGAGAGAGAGAGAGAGAGAGAGAGGGAGGGAGGGAGGGAGGGAGAGAGAGAGAGAGAGAGAGAGAGAGAGAGAGAGAAATGCGGGTACTGAAAAGTCCTGTTGGGCATCTAGTTGCATAATTCTAACTTTAATTCTTCCACTAGAGAAGAGCAAGGAAACCTTTCTGTGAAACCAGACTTCTCCAGGCTGATGTCCTCCAGAAATGTTAGGACTTAACCTTGGGAAATAGGCTGTTAATAGACTCAGCAACCATATTGACTAGATTTTCTAGAATCAACCATATTTGGAGACGTTGAGCCTGAGACGTTGTAGACAGTGATAATGCAGAAGGACAGTTTGTCCCATTACACCATCCTAGAGAAAAATCACAGTTTCCGATAGGTGCCTACCAGGGGTGGTATTCAGCAGGTTCTGACCAGAACCGGTAGCAGAAATTTTGAATAGTGTGGAGAACCGGCAAACACCACCGCTGACTGGCCCCGCCCCATGTATTCTCTGTCTTTGAGTCCCATTTGATCAGGAGGGAATGGAGATTTTACAGTATCCTTCCCCTGCCATGCCTACCAAGCCATGTCCACCAAGCCATGCCCACAGAACTGGTAATAAAAAAAATGAATCCTACCGCTAGTGCCTACAGCAGTGTTTCTCAACCTTGGGGACTTTAAGTCCTGTGGACTTCAACTCCCAGAATTCCCCAGCCAGCATAGCTGGCTGGGGAATTCTGGGAGTTGAAGTCCACAGGACTTAAAGTCCCCAAGGTTGAGAAACACTGGCCTACAGTATTAATTATTCATTGTCTGAAAGAGATAGGAATAGTTTTTAAATGGGTGGAAGAGCTACATTTTGAGCATTCCCCCCCCCCCCACAGGACAATACAGGTAGTCCTCGACTTGCAACAGTTCATTTAGTGTCCATTCAAAGTTACAATGGCATTGGGGGAAAAAATGACTTATGACCATTGCAGCATCCCTCAAGGTGACATGATTTTCATTCAGGTGCGTGACAACTGACTCACACTGGTGACGGTTGCAGTGTCCTGCAGTCATGGGATCCCCTTTTGTGACCTTCCGACAAGCAAAGTCCAATGCGGAAACCTGATTCGCTAAACAACCGTGTTACTAATTTAAGAACTGCCGCAATTCGCTTAACAAGTGTGGCAAGAAAAGTCGCAAAATGGGGCAAAAGTCCCTTAACAAATTTCTCACTTAGAAACACAAATATGGGGCTCAATTGAGGCCGTAAGTTGAGGACTACCTGTACAGAATTCTTCAGCACCTCTGTGTTAAATTGCAGAAGGACATTCTTCAAAGTTCTTCTCTGTTCAAGTCTCCTGCAGTGGTGGGTTCCGGATCCCATCACAACCAGTACGCTGTGACGGGGCCAGGCGTCCACCACGTGCACATGCGCTGCGCACGCATGCACAATCACCACCCTGCAAAGCTCCAGCTGCTCAGCGGAGCGTCACGCAGGTGCCATACGTTGCGTGCGCAAATGGCCCAGTTGGGTCAAATACAGGTAAGGAACGCGGGCGGGCGACTGGGCCCTCGGCAGCACCTTTTCCTGTATGGTGCCTGCTGCTCCCAGCAGGCATCGGTACGCCCATATCAAGACGTACCAGCCGTAACCCACCACTGGTCTCCTGCCTTAGGGTACACAGAACGAGCTACCCAGGAGAGGAAAAATAAAACCTTTCATCTTAATAAAAAATATTGAAAAATTAAATCTCACGCACACTGCGTTTGCAAGTATGGGATCCAACACATTTTTCCCTTTCCACAAAAATCAGGGCAAAACCTAAGGAGCAGAACAAGTTTTGTTCTTCCTATTTCTTATCCTTTGCTGTTAGATGCTACTTATGATTTTTAAAAGTGAGATTTTTCCGCCTTGTTTTTATTTGCCTAAACTTTCAAAGGGATCTTTTAGTTTTAAAAGGAAATCCAATTATTGTCCTTGCTGCTTCCTATCTAAATATGTTTTCCCTTCTCAAATACTAGCTGATGAATTTTGCAGCTTTTCAAAAGATGGAACCAACACTTCCTTCTCCAAATTGTGACATAAATATTTACATAGCACCCTGTCCACCTCCAAACCCAACAGACTGTCCCCTTCTTTCCTAGTCTGAGCATTACCCAGGGATTTCTTTTTTATTTTTAAACAAAATTGAAAAGCTAAAGACTTAAGAAAAAAAAAAGCAAACGGCAAAAGAGAAAAGAAAGGATCATTTGGAGAAAGCTTTTCTCTTTCTGTCTGCAATTTTAGAAAGAAACCATGCCATTGACAATTTATTTTTCCCCAAACTTTCTCAATCTTGCTACAAAAAAAATGTTATAGGAAAAACCACTGATGAAAATCCTAGAAAATAGCTTGTGAAATCCAGAATTTATTTGCTAGCAGGTCGAAAGCATGCAAATGCAAATAGATAAATAGTTACTGCTTGGGCAGGCAACATTACTGCGTTCCATACAGGGGTGGTATTCACTTATCTTCCCTACTGGTTCACAAATGTGAGTGCACGTGCCACCTCCACGCATGCCCTCAGCCTTCGGTGCATGCGCTTTTGGCGAAAGAAGGGCCTAAATGGGATGCCATAGAGCTGGGGCGGGTGGGCAGAGCCACCCGCAATTTCTGCTACCGGTTTGGGCGAACCGATCCAAACTGGTAGAATACCACCTCTGGTTCCCTATTTTCATGCTGTTCTCATGATGTTGGAAATGTCTCTCAGAGAATTGGAGTTGAGCACTGCCCCCTTAAGTCAGTAACAGTTGGACAGGGGAACCCTGGTGGCTTAATTAATCCTATCCATTTCCTCTCATCCATCTAACAGGGACGCGGGGGCTCAGTGGCTAAGATGTTGAACCTGTCGATCAGAAGGTTGACAGTTCAGCGGTTCGAATCCCTAGCGCCGTGTAATGGAGTGAGCTCCCGTTACTTTTCCCAGCTTCTGCCAACCTAGCAGTTTGAAAGCATGTAAAAATGCAAGTAGAAAAATAAGAATCACCTTTGGTGGGAAGGTAACAGCGTTCCGTGCACCTTCGGCATTTATTCATGCCAGCCAGATGACCACAGAAACATCTTCAGCGCTGGCTCTTCGGCTTTTAAATGGAGATAAGCACCGCCCCATAGAGTCAGGAATGACTAGCACATATGTGCGAGGGGAACCTTTACCTTTAAAACTTTATATCTATGTCACTAATCAAATGTACTCCAATGAATACCTGATCTTTTTCTCTAGCTACCACTTGGAATGTGAAGGATATCAACATCTTCTAGAGATGGAGATGTCATAATTTTGATATCTTACTTCAACTTTATCCTTCAACTGGACATTCAAAAAACAAGCTACTAATCTAGTTATGTGAACCATACATTCTGGCGTTCTAAAGTTCTCTTTAATTATTTGATACTTGTGGTTATAAAACACAGGAAGAAACGTAGAATGTGTCCAGCTAATCTTGTCCCTTAGACACAAGTGTGTCTGCTATGATTGACATCAACCTGAATGCAAAGAAGGCTGGTTTAACTAAATGCATTTTTAGAAGCTTTTCACATCTTCATTGCCCATAGTATCATATATTATTTTTTTCAGAAGGAAACTCCAGAGTCTATTGCAGTTCCAAACGAACAGATAGCCATTGACTATCATTTTACATGAATGTGACTCTTTTTTTTTTTAATCTATTTTATTCATTTTCACATTCCATTTTACAATCACTTATATACAGGGTATTTGCTATAAAAGAAAAAAAAATATAAAAAAATATAAAAAAAAATAAAAAAGAAAACACAACTCATCATTCACAACCCCACCTGACACTTCCATCCTCCATACACCCCATCTACCCCCTCCAACTTTCCTTTCCTCCCTCTAACGCTCCCCTCCTACTTCCCTTTCCCCTCAAACCTTCCTTCTCCCCTTACTCCCAACACGCCCTCCTTGCATTCCCCTTACTCCTTCCTTACTCCTCCCTCCTCTTTCCCTCTACCTCCCTCCTTGGTGTATTCCTTTATTCAAGTGTTGTTTATTATAATCTGATAAAAAGTAAAATAAACCAAGGGAAAAAAAAATATAAAGAAAGAAAAGAGAAAAAAAGGGAAAAAAAAAGAACAACCGTATATAAGTGCATTCTTGTTCTTATTGCGACTATGTTAACACCCACCCACCCACCCACCCCCCATAAATCCCCGTCCCTACTCCTCCCGACTTCCCAGGGCCCACACCTGGCACTGCCTTCTATCTAAAGTATCTTATGTTCGTATGGATTAAAAATAAAAGTAATACATTAAAGGGAAAAAAAACCAAAAAAGAAAAAGAAAAAAAAGAAAAGAACAAAGAAAAAAGAAAAAGAAAAAAAAAAGAAACTCTTTGTGTTAAGCTCAGCCCCCCATCTTTATCTATGCTTAAATAGTATAAGTCATTCTATCTATATTTTATTCTCGTCTCTTGCTTCTTTGTTATTTACCCCGACCTCCTGTAGACCCTCCCATTCCTCTTCCTTAACCTTGTATTCAGATAAACATTTATCCAAATTTGTATAGACATCAATATACAATCTAACTCAAACATAATCCCTTCTAGTAAAATTTAAGCAGCCTGGATCATTCCACATATTCAAATATTACTTTACAGAAGAATAATCAAACTTTCCCTTTCTTAACCTTAATTTCAAACAATAATTCAAAATAATCTGACCAAACTTTCCCTTCTTAGTAAAATTTAAGCAGCGTGGATCAAGTATTACTTTACACAAAAATCAGTTTACATTCTATCTTGAAATGATCCGGACCAGCTTTCCCTTCTAATAGGATTTAAACAACGTAAATCATTCAGTATATACATTCAGTATCACCCCACCAATATACGTAAATCATTCCGCATGCATTTTACCCTCATCCCTTGCTTCTCAAATATTTGCCACTATCAAATTTATGCAAACATTAGTTTAAAATCTAGCTCAAAATAATTTCACCAAGCTTTCCCTTCTAATAAAAATTAAATAGCATAGATCATTCCACATATTCAAACTTTCCCTTCTAACAAGATTTAAACAGCGTAAATCATTCTGCATGCATTTTACATATATACATTCAATATCACCCCACCAATAAATTCCGCTTTTTCTGCCGGAGAGAGGTCGCAAACCCCCATTCAATCCACAACTTTAGTGAATATTTTAGAATGTCTAAATCCTCAAACTCCGCTTTTCTGCTTCTCCGAGGGAGGGGGAGCTACCCCCTCCATCTTGCAGCCATGTGGTCTGTTGCTTGCCTTCTCCTTCGGCTTGTCTCTCCTCTTTTCCAAGTGAATCAGGAAGTCCCGCCTTCAAAGTCTTGTAATAGAAATCTCGAGCCTCCGAAACAGAATTGAGACGAAGTCTTTGATTCTCAAATGTGACCGTAATGCCGGCTGGGGCCTCCCATTTATATTGAATCTGATGATTTCTAAGCTCTTTAGTTAAAAAGGTATAGTCCCTTCTTGCCTTTAACATCTGGAAAGGTATTTCTTTGAAGACAATCAAGTTCTGGCCATCAACTCTCAAACTATTATTGTAAAATTTTTGCATGATCGCGTTTCTGGATTCTTTTGTGGAGAAATATATAATTATGTCCCTCGGGAGCTGTCGCTGTTCCGCTACCAACGAATTCTGGCGATAAATTTTCCGAATCTGCCAATCAAAGTTAAGTCCCGGGCTTCCCACCGCATGGCTGAGGGCTTCAACAAAGGTCTGTTTCAGATTCTCTCGCTCCTTTTCACGGAATCCTCTGACTCTTATTGCGAATGCCTTCTTATTAAAGTTTATCATAACGAGCTGTTCTCGAGTGTCTCTAATTTTTTGTTGTAATATTTGAATATTAGTAGTCAAATTAGAATTAGCCTCTTCCAAACTTTCTAATTTATTCTCTATTTCAGCGGTATAATCTGACAGGGCAGACACGGCTGCAAACGTATTCGCCTTCATTTGGTCAATTTTAGACTTTAAATCACCATATAGCTCCAATACAAATTCCTTAATTTCTTGTTTAAAATCATTAAACATTTGAAAAAAAAATTCCTGTGTTAAGAATTCTCCAGTAGAGGGCGTAGGAGACAAGGGCTGTGATGCCAGTGTAAATTCTTTAAGTTCATTCACAGATTCTTTAGGCACATTTGTAGAGAGACGCTTCGATTTTGACCTGGGTGCCATTATAAATAAACAAATAAACAGCGCTTTCGCTCCCCTCTGTTTCCAAAAAAACAAAAACAAAAATTATTTTGTTAAGGAGCGGTCTGCAGGAAGGTAAAACCGGCTACGTACATCCCCTATCAGTCACCAACGGAGAGAAATCGCCATTTTGAAGTCCGTTTAAACAAAGAAGCCTCTAAGACAAATGGTGCTGGTATTTACGATAGTAATAAAAGCATAAATCTCACAGGGGTGGGACCCGCCCGTATTAATCTTAGCTTCAAACAACTTTGCTTTGTCCTGGGGGGGGGGGGGTCGCCTGTCTAGGGCTGCAAAAAAAAAGGCAGCTGAGAAGAACTGGCTGGAGATAAAAGCTCCGCTCACGCTGGATCTAATCTCTGTCCACAGCCAAAAAAAAGAGAAAGGCTGTGAATTACGAATAGACCCTAGCACACAGAGCTACTCCCTGCCCCTTTATGCCAAAAAGGGGTGATATCTATGATCTTATTTAGATATACAGACCAGATCTCTGAGAGGAGCTCGGTTGAGCCCTCCTCGGCGACAGGCTCCTCCCCCCGGATCCTACATGAATGTGACTCTTAACTATGAGTACTGGCCCATAAACCTTGATTTTATCCAGACTGCCAAGGGTCACTAAAAAGGAGAGGAGAGGCCTCTGTGGGACAAGCCTGAGGAAGAAAAGGGGAAAGGAGAAGATGAATGGGGCCAGCCTGAGGGAGAGAAGGGGATAAGACAGGAGAAGCTTCCGTGGAGAAAATCTGAGGGAGAGAAGGTGAGAGGAGAGGAGCCCAATCATATAGTTTCATAGTGGAGCATGGGTATCTAGCTAGTGTAAAATAAACACAATCTGGCATCTCTGTAAATCTCATGAAATGTCAGTATTCTACACCTTCTTTTGGAGGGAGATACATCAATTGCTCATACATCTTGAGGACAGGACAATCTTTTTTTTTTTTGGAGGGGGTCCTTTTAAACAATGAGGACCTGTCACATTATACAATCTTAAAACATTTTTTCTTATACTAAATATATTCAATGTTTTCTAGGTCCCCTGGATCTCCTCTGTTCTTATTCTTGAGTCATGAAAGTGATCAATCTATATAATAAGGTGCCCTTGGTTGACTAGAGATGATCGGAGGAGGAACAGTGCTTTGGGCTCAAGCAATTTAGGGGGAAAATTCCATCATTGCTCTGGACTAGAGTTCAATTCAATTTTGTTAATGTTCATGTCAAAAGCTGTGTCCTGGCAAATCAAGATGAAACACACTTTAAAAGACATTCAGAGGAAAATCCCACTAGTTCTGATACAACAGATTTACAGAACCGTGGCTCTAAAGCACATTTTAAAAAGGTCAATCAATATTTGCCCCAAATGTAGCCTTAAGATAGTTTTGTTCTGCAGCTAGAACAAGTGTGGCAATTCTTGTCATTTAAAAGACACTTTTTTTTTTTTGCTCTGGTACCCACAGAAACAATTTGCTGAAAATGGAAGGCAATTCCTTCATTTTGAAGACTACATAAGAGATAAGGCTATGGAACAGTAGTTTCAGTATTTTCAAAATCAGAGACTAGATTTACACACCCAGCTAAGCATACTATTGTTCGTTTGGGGTATTATGCTAACTTGGTCATGGTGGTTTTCAAAATAGGATTTACAATTTAATTCATAGTTGCACTACCTCAGGTGAAAGCATGCAGCCTTTACAGTTCTCTAAAACATGTTCTAAAATTGTAACCAATAATGTCATATAAACAGGAAACGCTAAGCTAGGGAATAATTGTATTATACATTCAAGTCTCAACCCTCAATGACTTCAAGACACCCTTTCATGCAATTATACTGTCAGGCCTGCAGTCATATTCCTTTTAGGATCTTTGGCATGCCACACTTTCTATTATTTTACTATGCTGTTTCATTAGTGGGGTAATTGGGAGGGGGAATAGTAAGGAGTAGAATGTGCTGTTGTCAAAATAAAACATTCCTTTATGGAAGCCCAAGGTCATTCTTTGTCTCCGTACCTCTCCACCTGACTGGAACTAGATGGGTGGAAATGCCAGCATGGCAGTGGAAGATTGGTCCATGTGATGGACTTGTGGGTGTGGGGCAAGATCCTGAACTTTCAACTGGGTGGAAAAGCCAGGAAGCTTTCAGATTCGGGTTTCCACAGATGTGCCAACATGTCTCTCTTAATAAATTGGAAGTTTGAGGAAAGTTCTGCCTTGGACTCTGATTTAATTTTGGATGATATTTGGAACGCTGACATATACAATATCCTAGGTAGCAGCAGATATTTCTCTCTCTGGGCGCAAAGAAAAAATATATGCTGTGAGCTCTGCATAGGCATCAGAAAGGGCATCCAGCCAGTAAATGCTCAGCTCCATTCAGTCGCCCAAACTCCACCCCGATGTAAGGGATTATAGGGTCATTAAAAGAAAAAAAAATACAGTAGTAATTTGTCTTCACTTCCATATTTTACACTCCTAAAATTTTCCTGAAACTCTATCATCCCACTATTGACTAGGTGTGACTTACCTTCTGAAGAAACCCGAACAAAATCAGCCTGATGCGGCTATCATACAATACTACTACCTACATTTAATTTCAATAAAAGATAAAAAAAATCAAAGAGCCAGTTTGGTGTGGTGGTGAAGGCATTGGGCTATAAACCAAGATATAGACATGAAGCCATCTGGGTGATCTTGGGCCAGTCATTCTGTCTGAGCCCGAAGCAAATGGCAAACCATTTCTAAAATTCTGAAAAAATCAAGAAAACTGTAGGAACTAGTCGAAAAAATTCCTGATTCAAAAGGCACAAAAACCTAAAACTTACAAAATAAATGAGATGTGTTGCTTTAGTGCTTTCTGAAGTTAGGCCATAGAAAACCGTTTTAAAAAAAACGATTGTCACCTTCAGACCAGAGCAGAGTATAAACCTCTTCTTTAGTGTGATGTATGACCCTAGACCAGCAATGGTGAACTTTTTTTGGCTCACGTGCTGTAAGTGGGGGGGAGCGCAGGGGGGGGGGCATGTGCGGGTGTGCCGCACCCATAATGCAATGCGCTACCCCAGTGCACATGCGTGCACCACAGATGCTCCCCCCCCATTTTTTGCATGCTTTTTTCGCCCCCCACCCAGTCTCCAGAGGCTTTATAGGAGCCTGGGGAGGGCGAAAACAGCCTCCCCCACCCGCCAGAAGCCCTCTGGAGGCTTCAGGGACCTTCAAGAGGCTTCCCTGAAGCCTCTGGAGCAGTCAAAACGACCCTCCGAGGAAAGTGGAAGTCCCTTCCCGAACTTCCGGTTTGCCCATAGGACCGTTTTTTTTTGCGCGTTGGAGGCTTCAGGGAAGTTCATGAAGCTTCCTAAGGGTCTGGGGGTGGGTAGGGAGGCAGAGGAGGCTATATTTGCCCACCCCAGGCTCCTATAAAGCCTCTGGAGTTTGGGGAGGGTGAAAAATTGCTTTTAAAAAGCGTGAACTTAGCTGGGCAGCATGCACATGCGTGCTGGACAGCTGACAGGGCAGCGCTTCGCGTGCCTGACAAATGGCTCCACCTGCCACCTGTAGCATGCGTGCCATAGGTTCGCCATCACTACCCTAAACCATTGTGTTGTATTCAATAATTTTAAGCACATTGTGTAAATTAGGCCATAGATACTCAAGGTTACAACCTAGATTGTGGTCTTCAAACTCCTACCTAGGCCTTGATAGTTTTGTTAAAAATTAGTCTAGGGACCGTTATATGAAAGGGAATACTTAGAAGTAAAACAGCTCCTTTTAGGATCAATGGGAAAGCCATGGAATATAAGATTACTGTGGCGAGATTGTTATATGTAAAGTTGGAAAGATTTGACACTCTCCAGAATGGAGAGTTGAACTTGACAGCTTTTCCTGAAAAAGATAAGTTGACTTCACTGATTACAGAAAATATATTATTTACATTTATTGATGATTAGAAGCCTCTTGTGTACTTTTTGCATAAAAAAAAGAAAAAGAATAAACTTATTAATTGTGGTTTTGATAATTAGATGGGATAGATTATAAAAAGAAGAGCAAAGTTAAAGGTTCCCCTCACACATATGTGCTAGTTGTTCCTGACTCTAGGGGGTGGTGCTCATCTCCATTTCAAAGCTGAAGAGCTTCGGACATTTCACTGTCCGAAGATGACTCCGTGGTCATGTGGCCGGCATGACTAAACGCTGAAGGCACATGGAATGCTGTTACTTTCCCACCAAAGGTGGTCCCTATTTTTCTACTTGCATTTTTACATGCTTTCGAACTGCTAGGTTGAGAGAAGCTGGGACAAGTAACGGGAGCTCACTCCCGTAGCGTTAGGAATTCGAACCACCGAACTGCGGACCTTTCTGATCAACAAGTTCAGCGTCTTAGCTACTGAGCCACCGTGCTCCAAAAAGAAGAGTAATATGATAAAAGTGAGAGAGAGAGGTTAAAATATATTTGTACTTATAAATGCTGTGAAGAATATCAGAAGCCACTTTATATCTAAAAGTTTTAATTACACACACACACACACACACACACACACACACACACGAAGTAAAACAACTAAAACCAGGATTCTTGATCTTCACATTTTTATGTGAAGAACTGAAGTCTTGCATTTTCCGTCTGTTCTGCTCAATTTCATTTGCCTTAAGTGCTTGCCCTGTGTCTGGAATGATAGGAGTATCAAATCTTTCCTTGGTGAAGCAAATTTTGCTACTTTACACTATCAGTTGTGAAGGCTCTCAATACTTGCAGGGAAATAACATATACCATATCTATGTAGCAGTGATTGAAATTCATTTTTTTTACTACCAGTTCTGTGGGCGTGGTTTAGTGGGTGTGGTAGGGGAAGGTTACTGCAAAATCTCCATTCTCACCCCACTCTGGGGCCAGCCAGAGATGGTATTTGCCGGTTCTCTGAACTAGTCAAAATTTCTCCTCTCGGTTCTCCAGAACCTGCTGAATCTCACCCCTGCTATGTAGGTTTTACAGAGTTTTACCACAAATGATTTTATGTCTACAGTCCATCTGCCACCCACATCCAGAACTTCCTCTTTGCACTTACGCTTCTGGAGAAAAATCCTTCTCCTTGCAAATATCCATCAATTTAGGTGTCAGACGATATGCTTTTAGGGAGAGATATCCCTGACCAGTTTTTATAGGATCTGAGAGAAAACAAAAAGGAAAACAATGAAATTTCATCTGAGCAATTTATATTGGACAATTTTTTGTGTGCCTTTTAATTATCAGGAAAAAAAGTCAGTATTTGTTTTGATCCGTCTATGAAACCAGTTTGTGGAGTAACAAAACACAAATTGCATGTATTATTAATTAGTGGCATTATTAAAACTTTTATTTTTTTATGGCTGAATATCAAAATATTTTGCAATGATCAAAACAGATTCTCTCTAAAAGAACATCTTAATGATTTAATTTCAAAATAACATACAATAGTGGAAATTTAATCCCATTTCTATAATTTAATTCCATTTCTATAAAGAGATTAGTAATAAATTTATTAGCCATTTAGAATGGTACGAATGTAACAGTTTAGCCAACAGGGGAATTCTGGGAGTTGAAATCCACATATCTTAAGACTGGGAAACCCTGGTCTAGAATTTAATCCCCATAGACCACAAAAAGGATGAGGAACACCATGGCTCGCACAGTTAGGATGCGGGATTGACAACCCACGTTCAAAATCCCAGTGCTGTCATGGGATGGAGTAAGCTCCCATCCTTTGCTCCATCTCCTGCTGGGGACATTAAAGGAGCCCCCAACTGGACGTATTCCAGGCAATGAGATGTCAACCTGCTAATCCTTTCAACCTGGAAGTGCCTCGGCGCTTCCAACATGAGAACAATGCAACAAAAAGGACAGGAAACAACCGAGAAATAAGCATATATTTGGGAAGACAATTCCACAGAATGGGGTCTATTAAAGCTTAGCTTCTTAAATTCCTGTCCTGTCCTTTAGTCTGGGGTTGAATGGTACCGTATTTTTCTGTGTATAAGACCAGTGGTGGGTTCCTATCTGTTCAGCCGAACTGGTAGTGGTTTGGCGGCCTGGGTCTGCAGCCCCCAAACCGGTTCTCCAGGTGGCGCCATAGGCACTGCTATCTTGTTTTTTGCTTCTACACATAACAATTTTTATTGTACAATGCATGGGCACGTGGCGCAGCTACAAATGAACTGGCGGTAGTGACTGCCAGAACCCACCCCTTTATAAGACACTACTTTTTCTTTAAAATATTTACTTGAAAATGGAGGGGAAGGCAGAGGAGAAGGCCACATATGCCAGATGAGACTCTATCTTATATGCCGCTCTATCATTCCTCTCTATTGTAGTTGTTTCCTGTATCACATTGCCACTCTAGGTTTCATCTCTATTGTTCCTGTGATGCATTTCTGGTTCTTGTTGTCTTACTCACTCTGGGAAGATGGTTTCTGCACAGTGATGGCTGGTAGTGTGTTTACTACAAGCAACATGAAACATAGAGACGTCTTATACATGGGGGCGTCTTACACCCAGAAAAATACGGTAAATATCTGAGTGAGAGTTCTCTTAAAACAACCAGTTCCATGATTTCAGAATCTCAGATGTGGGGCAATTTTAAAGGCAGAAGCAGCAAAACTGATTTGCTTCTGAAAGGCTTCCTGTTCCTATTCTTATTTTTGAAACAAGAAAAAAGAGACAAAGAAATTGCCCATTTTGCTGCTGTATTTCATAGGTGCAATCTTAAAACTACTGTAAAACCACATGCAGTCCCCTAGCTACCACTTTCTGGACTAGAGTTTCAAAATGTGACAGTCAATATTTTAAATAGTTCCAGAAACAAATTAGGAATTGACACAGAAAGGGAAAGGGGAAAGCGGGAATCAAATTTCTAAAATAATACGAGAAAAATGAGCTTTACCAATTGTTATTTTATTTTATTTTTATCTTCCCCAATGCAAATAATCCAGACTCAGAGTCCACAAACTCATTGACAGCATTACCTCTTACCACATTTAAGACTCGCTTGATGAAGCACAGTATTCACTCAGTATTTCTTTTTAAAAAACAACAACACACATTTATGTAGGTAAATGTTTCCAGTTGCCTTGTTTTTTTTAACGTGTGCATACTTTACACGTTGATGAACTATCACGAAAGATGGAAAAAATTATGCATTTTAAAAAGAAAAACCTATGTAGTCTCTAGGACAAAGGCGCTTAACGTCTGTGACGAGATAACAGCTGAGACAGACTTGCCAAAGAACAATTTTTTAAAAAAAAATAATAAAAAATATATATTTGTGTTTGGTTGTCTAAAACCAAACCCGGGGGGTGGGGGAGAAACCTTTACCGATCAGTGTGATAAAATGAAAACCCAAATAGAGTGAAACAAGTGGAAAACTCATCAGGACCTGATGATGCAATATTTCAAGCCAGAATAAGTATATACTTTAACAACTTGTTCTTTACTGTAATCCAATTGTTAACATACTGAAACAATTTAGGGGCAGCTTGTAAGATTGATCGCATTCATTAGTATTTTTTCTGACAGACACTCAGGACGTTACATTTACTTCTCAGCTGGAAACTATATGTGAGCTTGCCAGATATGGCAAAACTGTGAGTGTTCAGGGAGGGGACAGCTATAAAGCTGTTAAATTGCCTACGGTTCTGATACAGCGCAGAACATCTGGCTTGGAGAGCTGAGGAAACGTCGTTAGAAAAAAAAATCAGCAGAAAAGAGGGTGGGGGGAAAAATCTTCGTGGAACGAAACAGTTCAGGTTTTGTATGCTTCTATCAGATGCATAAAAATTGGGAAGGGGAGGGGGGGGAAGAGAGAAGAGAAATACTTGGCAATCTGCTTTAGGATTGGTCAGTCTTATGCGGAGCCAGACGTTCCAGCAAGCTGGGCTTGTTAAGACATCTGGTGTAGTTCCACTAGCCCCTTCCACTAGGGATGGGAATTGGGAGGAATAAAAATGAAGCAGCTCCTCTGGCATTCCAAAACATACACATCAGGGCTCTGATAGCAAGAAAAATAAACAAAAAGAAGGAAACTCTGTCTAGACTTTGCTGCTTGCTGAGGCTGCTGCAGACACAGAGTTGGTATTTACTTGCCAAAGGTCTGCCAAGGCAGCTCTTGAGGCAGGGAGCTCATAGGCGATGTATATAATAATATTGAGGGATCGGGGTGTTGGTTGGTTGGTGGTGGTGGTGGTGATGGAAAGAATCATACAGAAAGCCAAATATGCTCACCGTAAATGAGAACGACAGATTCCTCGATGGCGTGCTGGTAACTGAACTGGGAATCCAGGAGAGCACGGGTAACAAAGGAGCCGTAGTACGTGGACTGATACCAGCCGACATGGAGATGGTCAATATTGACATGGCGAAGACTACGCATCATTTCCATCTGATATTGAACTGGAGAGGAGAGAGACAGAGGGAAAGAAAGAGAGGGACAATTAAGCATTTTGTAGAATAAGTTTACATCTGAATCTCAGCCATTTCTGAAGGATGCCCTAATAGTGAAATAAAGCTAGGAGAATCTGCTCTCCTATTTGGAACCGAGGAACCCTCTTGAGGTTTCAAAGGGCAGACACATGAAGCAGAGACCTTCTAGTCATTCTTGAATTCTTTGAAGGCAAAACCTTTCCAGATGTTCAAGTGGCTCTCAGGATGTCTACTTGGCTTAATTCGGAGAGACAATCACAATAGATTCTAGTTTTAAAACTTGTGATTCTAAAAAGGAGGGATTAGGGAAGCAGGCAAAACTTTGCCTGCAGGAGGTCCCAGGTTCTCTGGTATGTTCAGGTAAAGGCAACAGGTAAAGAGAAACAATGTCTACTTGTTTCAGGAAAGTCCATTGCCGGAGTTGATGGGAAGATTATACAACCTTTGAATAAGGCAGTTACTCCCATTGCCTGAAGAACTGGAAGGTTGGGCTCTCCATTCAACTGTTCAAATATGACCTTTCCACCAATACTATTACCGAGCTAAATATTCCCCATTCTGCATCTGTACATCCGTTATTTCTCAGTGAACTTAGTAACTATTTCTTTTAAATACTATACCAATTCTCTAAACTATCAAGGCTGGTTAAGATTGCCTTGAGTGTAATAGTAATCTTCTAAGGCATTTGCCTCATCCAATTATGTGTCATCTGCAAATTCAATAAGTATCCCTATCATCTTTTCATTCAAATCTCTTGTAAAAAGTTGAACAGTGCAAGAACCAGAATTGAATTGTTTGCCCCTCAATAATTTGTTTTAGTCTGAACTATTTGTACTGACACTTTGAATATAAATATGGTTTTAAATCCAGCTAAGTAACTATTAAGTTCTCATGCTATCCAACTGTGTAACTAGCTTGTTAATCAGAGTGCCACAAAGTACTTTTGTCAAATGCTTTGCTCTGTTTTCAGAATGGTTACTGATCAATTGCTTTGCAGACTCTCTCACATTTCTTAAATATTGATGCCAGAATGATTTGTCAATAGTTCCCTGGATCCTTTCTCCTCCCTATTATTGATTTTTAACAAACATAACATCCTCTCCTCCAGTAACATGGGACGTGACTTGTTCTTCGGGGTTTCACAAAGTTAGTATGTAAGAATCCAGCCACACTATACACACCGTTACTTCAACTTAAAATCACAAAGTCTAATATATGACATGTTCCTAGTGTTCCTAGTATATTGACTATTTTTTCCCCCTTTTGTGTATGTGTGTGTTATTAGAATGTTAAATTTGGCTAAATCTTTTCTTTGGGTTTGTGTCAAGTACAGCTGATCTTCCTGTGTTGTTCTGCCCTCTCTGAAACAAAACTGTGGTAGATATACAACAATTTATGAAAGGATAATGGTTAGCAGAATTTGTCTCTCAAAGATGTTGGGAGTCCCTCAACACTACAATTTCATGTCTCTCTTAACCATTTACAATATAAAATTGTAAGATCTACAGTGAGGTTCTGTAAAACATAACCCACATTTTCACTGTTTTCATCCTTCCTCATTAGTTTGCAGCTGTTTTAGCCTAGCCCAATCTGTCCTGGTTCCTCCAGAAAAAAGAAAAAAATTAATTCTTATTCTTTCCCCCAAGACAACATTTATCACTTGGTCTTTGCAACAGCAGGGCCCCCAATCTGCCACTTTAAATCAGTCTTTCCCAACAACCGTTAATAAAACAACTGATTATTTAGGAAATCACATTTGGATACAGCTACTGATTGCAGTTATAATTCCTTCCAAAGTGAAATTGTGCTTAAATGACCTCTATTATTGCTCATGCTTACTGCCCATTTCAAACTACTATAATGCAGATAACATGTAATTATAGCATGCTTTCTAAAGTGAACAAAAGAAGCTTGCTATATTGCACAAAAGGCCTATTTAGTTGGGGCTACTGTGTCCTAGATTGGCCAGCAAGATGCATTTGGTAGCTTGCTACTTATTACAAGAGTTGTTCATACCAGTGATGGGTTTTAAATTTTTTTAGAACTTCTTCTATAGATGTGGCCTGCTTTGTGGGAGTGGCTTGTCAGCCATGTGACCGGGTGGGTGTGGCTTGCCGGCCATGTGACTGGGTGGGCATGGCCAACTTGCAAAATGTGGTGAAACTCACTTAACAATGCTCTTGCTTAGCAATCAAAATGTTGGCTCAGAAACTCTGGCATTTGAAGCACGCAAGTCTTAAAGCTGTCAAGTTACAAGACCCTTGCACCCCTAACCTTTTAGAAAAAAATAACCCCAGGGGTGTTCAAACTTGACAGCTTTAAGACTTGTGGACTTCAACTCCCAGAATTCCTCCTCTCGCTCTTCATCTTGATGATGTGCGGATGGGCGGGGGGGGGGGGAGGGAGCTGGAACCGATTCTAAACGGCACTGTAGATTTGTGAAACCTCTTCTATAGAAGAGGTTAGAATTGGCAGGAACCCACCCCTGGTTCATACATACATATTACCTAAATACATCTTGCAATAAACCTGTATGATAGCACTGCATTAAACTTTTATGTTCTTTGGGGGAGAAAGAGGATCTCAGTTTCAAAATAGGTGTCAGGCCTGGAAGCCATCTTTTGCCTTGGGCCTTTAGGCCTGCCACACTTTATGTTGTGTGGAAATGGGAGGGACATTATATGTATGCTTTTTTTCTCCTCTGAACTGGGAGGGATTTCCTCATGTGGCGGAGTCTCCGTCTCCTCAGGCTGGGAGACGGAATATGGGAGATACATAGTCTAGTATGGGAGATATATAGTATGGGAAATACAGCATATAGTCTAAATAACATTCCTTTCTCAGAGAGTCAAGTACATCTTGCCCTGCATCTGGAGTGGTGTGACTGGGAGGCATCTATCTCGTTTTGGACAGTGCCTGATTGGACCATGTGATGGACTTGTGGGTGCTGGGCAGGGACTTGAATTTTCAATTGGGTGGGGAAAACCTGGAAGCTTTCAGATTTGGGTTTTCCCAGATGTGCCAATATGACATCTCTAATAAAATGGAACTTTGAGGAAACGCAAGCCTTGGAATCTTCTTTCGTTAGGGGTGAGAAATTTTATTTCAAAACAATATGCAGACCATCAATCTGATTTATCTTTAAAGGACTGAAATAATGTGAAGAAGTAACAACAAATGGACCAATGCTACTGTATATGGAAAAAGATTTGAGGGATCCTTGGTGGTCTCTGAGCTTGTTGTTCTCTTGCAGATATTTCATTGCCTAACAGCACTGATGATGTTACCTAGTTTGGGTAATGTAATGTCTGCAAGCTCAGAGAGCACCAAGGACCCTCGTGTTTCAACCTCGAGCTACAAATATTCTCCTTTACTGAAAAAGGATTTGAACCTGTAACCATTTTCCCAATGCTATATTTCTACTTTTTCCCAACCTGGATGCTGACTTAAAACTCAGGATAGTTGGTAAGTATCTTGATCCATGTTCTATGGCATCCTTATAAAAAGCAGCAGGGTGGGAAGAAAAAAAAATGTGTGATCTTCTCCTTCAGGCAAATTTGTTGGCTTTACATTCGACAACATGCCTTGAATGGAATGGAGCAAATTTCATTATTCTGACTCAGTTCTTTCTCCAATGGTTTCTGAGTCTTCTTTCAAAGTGGAATGTCCTTTTATCATTTAAATAAATAAGTTTACAGCAGAAACAAGAATGTGTGGCACAGGCCATCAGCTTCTTGCTGACATAAACAAGATCCAGACACAGAATGGAGACAATTAATACATTTTTATATAATCTTTGCATACACATATACACACGTAAGCTTCCAAAAAGCTAATTGAATTATTGTTAACTATTTCCAGAGTACAAATCAACACAATATTTTTTGTGTTGTAAAATATGCAGAAAGTTAACTGCATTTGTAGACTTATAATGAAAGAAAAAGTTTACAAAGCAGCCTGTAGAACTAGAAAGTTCTTTTACACTATTGATTTAATTTATATTTTACATACAGTATTTCACAAGAGAGCCAGTCTGTTCTAATGGTTAAGGTACCAAGCTAGAAAGCAGGAGATTGTGAATTTTAGTTCCACCTTGGGCATGAAATCTATCTGGGTGACTTTGGGCCAACCAATGAATCAATACTTGGTTGATCTGTAAAAAAAGGGGGAGGACGACCCTGCACATACAGTGATATCTTGGTACTCATTCTTAATAGGTTCTAGGAGGCACAATGAGTACCAAAAATGTTAAGTACCAAACATTTTTTCCCCAGAAGGAATAATGTAGTGAGTCACAAGGCAGGCAACACCGACAGGTTCTAGCTTATGCGCTGAGTACCAAACAAACGATGAGTACTGGGGCAAAATTTTCACACCAAAATGTGTTGAATATCAAATTCAATAAGTTTCAAAGCATTTGAATACTAAGATACCACTGGACGGGAAAACTTTAGGAAGAAAAAAAAGAAGGCATTTAACAAAATAATAAAACTGGAAGGGGAAATCAAGAGTGGTTTATTGTTAGCTGTTTAATTCATTTTGAGAGTGGCCTGCAGACCCACATTTTCTCCAGATTTGATCCTTCAATTTTAGAATTTACAAGCTAAGAGCAGAGAAGGATGCCTAATTCTGACATTACAATAAATATGGGAATTGGATCAAGCCATGGGATAATATAGCACTCCCTCACTGGTATACAGATTAAAAATTTCTGGGAACATGGAAGTAGTGGGGTTCCTATCTCTTGGGATTTTTCAAAGGAAAAGTTGATATTCTATGTACAAGTGAAATATACATAACAGGTATTTCAATCCTAATTTAATTTGCGACTGTGGTTGAACAGAAAGTTTGATATAAATCAAGTAAATAAATAAGCAAATATATTACTGTTTTGCTTCACCAGTTGAAAAAACACAATTTATAATATCATTTGGCACATTTAGAGTACTATTCCTCAAAAGCAAAACTTGGGTTAGTGGAATTTACTTATATGTAAAGTCCCACAGCTGCAGCCTTAAAAGTTTAATACACCACTATACATACGGTATATGCCGACTTACAAAATAGGCTTCACTGAGTTCAGAAAAATGCATTCCACTGGTATATAAGGCATGAAAAATGGTTCATTCCCTATACGTTTAGATTATTGTTCCAATTATCCTGGCTACAAACCATACCAAATATAATAACCATATTTTTGGAATATAAGACGCACCTTAGCTTCAGCACACAGGTTTGCTGGGTTTGAGCGCTCGTGCACGGACTTTTATCCCCAAGTTGGGGATAAAAAACAGCTTCTAAAGCACAGCTGATCGTTTAAGAGAGAAGCAGGCAAAGCATGGAAGATCGCTTCATTCGTTAGTGACTCATTAGGGCTGAAAAACAGCTTTTAAAACACAGCTGATCATCGGAGGGAGAAGAAATGACAAAAGCAGCCAAAGTATGGAAGATCGCTTCACTCGTTAGCGACTCATTAGAACTGAAAAAAAGCTTTGAAAAAGCTACATTCAAAGTATAAGACGCAGCCAAATTTTCAGCCTCTTTTTTTGGGGGGGGGGGGTGTCTTATACTCCAAACATACGGTAACTATCTCTTATACCGTTCTTAGATTATATTCTCTCTCTCTCTCTCTCTCTCTCTCGTCTGTCTGTCTGTCTGTCTGTCTGTCTGTATGTATGTATGTATGTATGTATGTATGTATGCTGGTCTTGTTGTATTTGGGTCCTTTCCCATGTAAGATTGATCAATCTTACACGGGAAAAGACCCAAATACAACTAGACCAGCATACCTACACCTATATATATATTTGTTTGCGTAGATTTTCACGGGTACAGGTATGCAGGTCTTGACGTATTCAGGTCTTTTCCCGTGTAAGATTGAGAGTATCTTGGTTGATTTTATCTGTGGTGCCTTTGATGTAAGGGAGGAGGGTGATGCCATTGTCCTGTTCTATGTCTCAGTTCTTGGGAGGGTGTCTCCCTTTGGATTAGGTCGGTAATTGTTTTTCTTTGGAATCCGTTGGAGATTAATACGTTTGTGAGAGTTTTCAGTGTGTAATTCAGTTAAAAACTGAATTACACACTCTTACAAACGTATTAATCTCCAACGGATTCCAAAGAAAAACAATTACCAACCTAATCCAAAGGGAGACACCCCCCAAGAACCTACCCCAGGTGTCCCAGATATTTCTATGTTTTTGAATTTGTTCTTATAAAAATGGGGAGAAGGGAGGAGGATATGTTTTGAAAATTTTCAAACGGCCATAGTTTGCTTGGCTATTTATTTTAGTCAAAGGATGTGGTAATGGTAAGAAATATATATTTTTTTATCCATGGCTTAGCCTCTCAGCACCTCACAGATGATTAATATGCCTCTGAGACACCACAGGCTAACAGATATTTTAGAAGGCTAGTGTTCTGAATGTGCCAGATTTCAAATTCCTAACTAGTGCTATAGTATTCTGGGCAATTTGTCAAACTGAGGTCCACACATTTTTATTCAGGTTACCCGGAAATTATCACCAGAGTTTCAAACTTAGAAGAAAGGCCGTCTTTCTTTTTGTGTCAAGCTTCTAGATACCTTTAAAATCCCGTACAACTGTACTAACACATTGCTCCCTCCAGGTCTGTTATTATATTTGTGTTACAATTTTAACAGAGGTGGGGCCCGATGGCTTAGCAGTTAAAGATGCTGACATGCATCTAAAAATGCCGCTGGCATGCTGACAGCCCGGGTTTGAGAACCGAGCGCTGTGCGATGGGGTGAGTTCCCTTTATTTGCCTTTGTTTCTGCCCACCTAGCAGCTCAAAAGCATGTAAATGCAAGTAGATAAATAAGTACCACTTTGGTGGGAAAGGAACAGCGCTCCGTGTGCCTCAATATATAATCACACTGACCACATGACTATACAAATATCTTCGGACATCGCTGACCCTGTCAGCTAAAAAACGGAGATGAGCACTGTCCCATGGAGTTGGATATGACTGGAAAGGAGAAATGTTTACCTTTTAATGCAGGAGGAGGAAGAAGAAGGGAAGGAGGAAGAGAAAGAGAGGAAGGGTCTCTTTAGAGAGAAGGTCAGAAGTCTTTTTGCATGCCATCTATGTATAGATTACAAACCTTGATTGTATCTAGTTGTGAATGCATCTAAGATTATTCTCCTTCATGGTGGTCTTGATGCAAACCACCAATCCATTTTTTTGAATTTGCTATGTTAGCCAAATAGGTGAGAAATCATATTTGGCTAGAACAAGAGAAGAAACCCATAGTGTGTTCTGTTTATGGCTCTTATTTGGAATCACATTCATGGCTAACCATTTACGGTTGGCCTGTCATCCAAACACTAATTAAGAGAGGCCTTAATACTTTTTATTTATTAGGGAACAATAACAATCATTTGGGTAAACAATCATTTGGGTAACATATGAACTGATCAGACTAGTTCCATTTTTCTCAGTTTCTACAAATGGTCCCATTTTTCTGTGTTCATCTCTCATTTTCTTCCAATCCTCATAAAAAACAGGCATTTAGCATTTGTAACCACAAATTACGCATTTCTAAATATATTTTATCTCAAAGTACACATTTCTAAGCATATTTTACTCTAAATGTGTATTTTGTACACTCTTTAGTAGATTTTCCATGCCAAAAATTGCATCACAAAATTTGGAGACGCATAAAATCCAAACGATTATTGAGTTCCCATCCATAGATTTGTCTAAGGGTGCAGATGAGCTTGGCTTGATTTGAATTGTGGATTGGATTTAATCCTCAAGCATCCCTATTTATCACAGAACTATGACTGGCTGTGGTTTAATAACACGACATCTCATGATAAAGATAAAGCTACCACTATTATTTTCAAAATAATAGACAAATGAAGCATACTACGTATTTCACAGTATAATTTTTTTATGGAGGGTATTTTTAGCTCTATGTGTGTTTTAAAATGTGCCAGAGCACTGTCCTGCAGGAATTAACTCCATCCTATTGATATCAACAGCGACAAAATTAAGCAAAGCAGCAACTCTCCTACAATCTGTCAAAATAATAGGACAGCTTCTAATCATTATACCTTTTCAAGGAACTCTTTTCTAAAATGACCACAAGTTGTTAAGCTTGCAACATTCCAACTTTGGACAGAAAAATATTTTTATATATAAATAACTCTTTAAAAAAATTGCTTATACTCCCCCCCCCCCAAATAAAGCTAAAACCTGGTTTGCCAACTCTATTATCCTGCCTCCACTAAGTTTGTTCAGAATTGCAGGCTACTGCAAGTTGTTGAAAAACAACTTGCAAATATTCCACATCAAATTACAAAATGTTATAACCAAAATGGGAATAAAGAGACACATTTCACTTAGAACACTTGATAAGATTTTAATACATAACTGGAAATATGCCTCCCATAATCTCCTGGGAACCCGTAAGATCTGACTTCTAAACATGGGTTATGAGATGGCAGCTTACCAGATCTACTTGAAATGGTAGCTATACATATTCCACAAAAAGCCAAAAGCCACTGAGACTTCTATCCAGAAAAAAACATAACAATTTGGAGGCACGCAAGATTTATCTGCCTTAATTTAATTTGCCAAATATTGACAAAGGCACATGTTTTCCTACCTTTGATCATTAATACTGTAAAGCAAGCTTTCACTCTAGCCTGTTCAAACAAAATCCTTTACTTAAACTGAGAGTGATTCTTCCTGTTATGGAAGACCATCAACAGTTTAATACTCCCAGAAAGTAAAAATGAAATTGATCCAGAAGACAGCAAGGATGTTGGTTCTGTCTTTCAAGCATAGAAATTTGCAACAGAGTTAAGAGGAGAACTATGTCCACACAGACTTGGCACTCACCTGAAGATTAGAAAACAAGAAAAACATCAAGCTGCGGTACAATGCATTTGTTATCTCAAGAAACACCCTTGATATTGTTGTCCAAATAGCTTAGGACACCTGTTAAAAAAAATAAAAATGTGACCCTGATTTCAACATGCCAAATGTTATCAATCACTCCTGGATAGGACTTCATGATGATGATGTGACATTCAGTTGGTTGTTGTTAGTTGCGAAATCGTGTCCAACCCATTGTGACCCCATGGACAATGTTCCTCCAGGCCTTCCTGCTCTCTACCATCCTCTGGAGTCCATTTAAGCTCACACCTACTGCTTCAGTGACTCCATCCAGCCACCTCATTCTCTGTTGTCCCCTTCTTCTTTTGCCCTCAATCTTTGCCAGCATTTAGGCTCTTCTCCAGTGAATCCTTCCTTCTCATTAGGTAGTGAAAGTTTTTGAGTTTCATCTTCAAGTTCTGGCCTTCTAAAGAGCAGTCAGGGTTGATCTCTTCTAGGACTGTCCGGTTTGATCATCTTGCACCCCCAGGGACTTGCAGGAGTCTTCTCCAACACCTTAGTTCAAAGGCGCTCAGCCTTCCTTATGGTCCAACCTTCACAGCCATACATTGCAACTGGGAAAACCATAGTCTTGACTATACACACTTTTGTTGGCAGGGTGATATCTCTGCTTTTTAGTATGCTGTCTGGATTTGCCACAGCTTTCCACCCCAGGAGCAAGCGTCTTTTAATTTCTTGGCTGTACTCCCCATCTGCGGTGATCTTGGAGCCCAGGAAAATAAAATCTGTCGCTACCTCCATTTCTTCCCCATCTATTTGCCAGGAATTGAAAGGGCTGGTTGCCATGATCTTAGTTTTCTTAATGTTGAGTTTCAAGCCAACTTTTGCACTTTTCTTCTTCACTCGCATCAATACTATCATTCAGTTTGTATTAATCCTTAATGACTGCACAGATTCTTTTTTCTCCCAGGAAGATCTATCCACAACTTGGTCTTTCAGATGTTCCAACGAGACATCTCAAGAATTCTGAGAGCTGGAGTTCACAAGTCTTAAACTTGCCAAAGTTGGACAGCCCTTCATTGGCAAGTCTAAGGCTTATTGCTCAACATTCTTCTTTCATCTTTACACTGAACCCCAATGGTTGTGAATTAAGGGATACCTATACTATACACAAGTATACATGGACATAATTCACCTCTTCGGTTTGTTGTAAAGTCCTATGCTTCAAAGACAAAAGCAACATCATTGCAGTCTCTTAGCCGTGCCTTTTTTGAGCTGTCATTTGGATCAATTTCATGACTGCACTAGCCTTTTGCAGTTCAAGTCCCATAAGAGCACCATGCCCACTCTCAAGCCGTAAATCTGGCCAGTATTATTTCACAGCACCATCTATTTCCCAAGTAGTGATGAGTCTGATTTGAGTGTTGTGGAAGAGCCTGAAAAACCCTGAGCTCAATTTCCCTGCTGAGCTTTGAATTTTTCTCTGCTTGCCCTCATGCACTGACTGTACTATGTTAAAAGAGTGGTTGTGTGAACAGCAGGGAATAGTCCAATGAAAGATACTCTGAACTCTTTTGAAAAAGGAGTGGAATATGATGAGAAGCCAATTTGTGCATGCCTACCTCGGCTTAATGAATAGAGAGTTAGGTGCAAACTCTTTGCCTGATCTTAGTCTTTCCATTTTTCCTTCTCGGATATTGTACATGAGAAGCAGTACAGAGAAATTTTAAATCAGCAAAGAACATGTAAGACATTTTCAGTTAACCGGTTTTCTTTAGAAGAGGTGAGTTATTAAGCTGAAAATAGGTACATCCAGACCAGTGACACTGTTCCCACAGCAGGCTCAATTGGTGATGGGGTTTCCATGTACCATGGAAACATCAAGAAAGTAAATCTATGTCCTGGGGATTTAACAAGTCCTAAATTGCCCAATTATGAAGAGGGATAACTTTACCATGTTGGTCATATTATAGAAACATCTAAACCTGAACTTACTGCCAAACCCAGACAACAGAGGATACAGGTCCCAAAAATCAATTGGCTGCTGGTGCCTCTTACTGTCTGCTTAGCTGATGGGACAATGGTTAGTAAAGTCAGGAAGCCTGATTCAAGAATTCATGGGATAATAAGCACTTCCTAGAAGTGGATGGGGATTCCATATTCCCTCAAATTGTAGCTCTTATCCCTGGCAGTGTGAGGATGACTTGCTGGGCCACCAGTAAGTCAGCCCTGATGGTGCAGAGGTTAAATTGCAGTATTGATGGTAAACTCTGCCCACAGCCTGGAGTTCGATCCTGATGGCGCTCAAGGTTGAGTCAGCCTTCCAATTTGCAATTCACAATTTAATGAGCTTATATGCTGCCCAATCCAGGAGGACTCCAGGCGGCTTACAAATATGAAATAAAATAAAATAACACATAGGGGAAAGAAACAAAAACAGTTTAAAAAACACAACATACATTTGGCTTATCTGAGGGTTGGAGCTGATTTAAAAATCAGCAACCCCAGGCCTGTCAGAACAGCCAGGTTTTGGTGGCTTTTTGGAAGGCCACGAGAGTGGGAAGGGTCCAGATCTCTGCTGGTAGCTCGTTCCACAGAGCCGGAACAGCTACAGAAAAGGCTCTTCCCCAAGGGGTCGCCAGCTGGCATTGTCTGGTCGACGGCTCCCAGAGGAGGCCTAGCCTGTGGGTCCTTATTGGATGTTGGGAGGTGTGTAGCAGGAGACGGTCTCTCAGATATCCAGGTCCAATGCCATGTAGGGCTTTAAAGGTAATCACCAGCGCTTTGTAGCGCATCTGGAGACCAATAGGGAGCCAGTGCAGCTCGCGGAGGATAGGTGTCACATGGGTGTACCAAGGTACACCTGATATCGCTCACGCGGCTGCATTCTGGACCAACTGTAGTCTCCGAACACTCTTCAAGGGCAGTAAAATGAGGATCCAGATTGTTGGGGACAATATACAAATAATGCTTCTACATTGTAACCTTCTCTCCCTCCCTTCCCGCCCAAGAAAGTGCTGTAAAGCCCTATGGGCAAGGGTGAAATCCAGCAGGTTCTAATAGGTTCTGGAGAACCGGTAGTGGAAATTGTGAGTAGTTTGGAGCACTAACTACAAATACCTAGCACTAACTAACGGCAAATACCTCTGGCTAGCCCCAGAGTGGGGTGGGAATGGACCAAGCCACGCCCACAGAACCAGTAGTAAAAACAAATTGAATATCACCACTGGCTATGAGGTAGTATATTAGTTAAGGGGGAACAGGGTTATGGTGTTATCACGATACTCTCTCAACAGAGAAAGTGATCTCTTTGCTATCACTGAATACAGAATTACAATAGTTAGCTGAATAAATAAAAGAAATTTAGGTTTCAGATATCAGATCATTCTGATTTATGATATGTGCAGATAGTATCAGAAAAGGTTAGGCCAAAAGTTGCCAAAATGCATCAATAGAGCAGAGGGGGCACTAGATGGTAGTATAAAATAAAAGCTACCAGAAAATCCATTAGGGACAAAACTGAACTGAGTGAGTGTAATCTAGAACATTAAAACTGCTTCTGCATTTAATTTCTCTGCTTGGTGGCTGCAAAGGTTGTTCGCAACTCAAAACATATTTCTCAATTTCAAGAGTTCGTTCGTTGGTTTCGTTTATTGGTTTTGTATGCCGCCCACTCCCGAAGGACTCCGGGCGGCTCACAATAAAACAGGGGAGGGGATAAATAAGACAGTACAAACAATATTAAAAATACACAACAGTCACAATTGAAGCAGGGCTGGATACTTCAACAGCCCCCAGCCTGCCGGAACAGCCAGGACTTAGTAGCTTTACAGAAGGACGGGAGGGTAGCAAGGGTCCAGATCTCCACGGGGAGCTCGTTCCAGAGGTTAGAGCCAAGGGAGATTAAGGCAGAGGCAAATAAGAGGTGCAAAGAGGGTTCCTAACTATGAAGATTCGAACAGGCAAAGTCTTCTCAAATAAATCTTTACCGTTGCTCTGATGAACCAGACTAAAACATAGCTCACATTCTAAAGTGCACCCAAAATCAAATCAAGTCGCCATTATAAATGATTTTGTATATATAAATGGGTGTGTGGGTGTTCCAGCATAACTCTGGAACACCTCAAGCAATTTCAATCAAACTTGGAACATAGGACACTTACTCTCTGGAGAAAAATATTGTGGGGGTAAGACACTCCTAACACCCCTCAGAGTAGTTTCCATAGTTTCGTCATCACAGGTCTACATGATGTACTTAGGAAGAGGCAGTACAATCCTCTTGTACATTGAATAAAGGGAAATATGAGTACGCTTCAATTCTACAGTTCAGTCAATGGTACAAAGTCAATGCACTTAGCCAGCAGACAAAATCCCTGCCAACACAACGAAACTGGATTATTCCTATTACAATTCACATTCAATTGATGTTCATTTTAACTGCAATTTTTTTTTTCTGGAAATGGTTTGGGCAAGAAACATGTTGAGAAATACGTTAACAATTGTACTGGATGGCTGAGCCTGCAAAGTACAGATAGTCCTTATG
The DNA here is from genome assembly GCF_009769535.1 of Thamnophis elegans. NCBI lineage: Eukaryota > Metazoa > Chordata > Lepidosauria > Squamata > Natricidae > Thamnophis > Thamnophis elegans. The sequence goes on from NC_045548.1 coordinate 63,192,977, forward strand.
AGTTATCTCCACAACTGAGCCCAAAATTTATGTTGCTAAGTGAGACGTTTGTTAAGTTAGTTTTGCCCCCTTTTATGACTTTGCTTGTCACGATTGTTAAGTGAATCACTGCACTTATTAAGTTAGCAACACGGTTATTAAGTAAATCTGGCTTCCCCATCGACTTTGCTTGTCAGAAAGTCACAAAAGGTGATCACATGACCCCAGGACCCTGCAACCATCATAAATATGGGTTATTTGCCAAGCATCTGAATTCTGATCACATGACCATGAGGATGTCGGAAGTGTGAAAAAACGATCATAAGTTACCTTTTTCAGTGCCATTGTAACTTGAATGATTACTAAATAAACTGTTTACGTCAAGGAGAAGCTGGACGTTCCACACCTATCTCCAGGTCTCTGCTTCTGCCCCCTATTTTCATCCTACAGCCACTATCTCTCTTCCAGAGATTCTTTGCTTGGTAGCCATCCGTCCAGCTTGATATGCAAGAGTGATAGGGGTCTCCTAACCAATGATACTTTTCTGGCAATTAAAAGCTCAACATACAGAAGGAAGAAATCTAACTACCCGCCTACCTACAACTTGGTCTTGTAGCATGTAGACATAGCAACTAGAGCAGGGCTGTCAAACTCGTGGTCTGCGGCCAGATGCTGGCCACGCCCACACCCGGTTTAGAGAAGGGGGGCGGAAGTCACAATACGTCACATGTCGCCGTGGGTTTGACACCCTAATGTAGAGGATTCAGCTCCTCTTTCCATTTGGGTACAAAGTTTTCATGGAGTTTTTCCTCTGTTTTTTTTTAATCACCCGTCAAATAGAATAGTGAAGTTAATTTCATTCTGTACAAGAAGCTGCACATTTCTCCCACTGGGGAGGGTGCATTAGGATCGATGTGCAGTCTAGCAAGGAGGTTACATTCATAAGGATAATCTACAGACTCACAAAACTTGAATTTTCAGAATTGTTTATGTTGAAAGAACTATAATCCTTGCTTTCAGATTAATTTTAAGAATGGACTAAAATAATTTTAAAAAGCCAACTCACATATCCATATGCCTATGATATAATTTCATCCTTGATATTAGAAACTAAGAAGATTTTTTTTAAAAATGGAAACTAAATCTTTAGTGTCAGACAGGTAGAAAAGCGTTCAAGGTCATTTTACATGCACATGGGATTTACAAGACATCAATATAATATTTCTTTTTCATTTTTGGTCTAAAACCCAAACACACACACTGCACCAAAAACATATCAAATTCTCAGTTCCTGAAGCAAGATAATATCTAAAGTGATTCCTTGATCCACTTCCTACTAATATAACCAAGCTATCTAATTTTTTTTTAAAAAAATTCCTTGTTGTGTACCATGTCCAAATCCCTCTTAAAACCTCAAATGGAATCATACACACGCTTTCTCTGGTATGCCTTTTAGATATAAACATGTTTCAGTTTTGTAAAATTATCTGCTATTTCCCCTCGAGTCAAATCAAGGGCTACCAGCCTATTTTTTCCTAGCACATTTCTTCTCAAGAGACTACAAGCCACCATTTTTCAGAACTCTGGCATATTGGCTTTCTCAGTAATAAATTAGACATCGTTAGCAATTCAGCTACTTTTACTTCTTTTGTTCTTTATTAAGTTGGATCAATGCCATGTGGTTCTACTGATTTATTACCAGTTTACCTTCATTTTCACCTGTAAGGCCTCCTATATCAACCAGTCTGGACACCTGAACTTCTGCTTATATTCCTAGAAAAACAACCCAAGAAACCACCCAGGGACGGAATCCAATTATGGCTGATTACCTCAAGAGCCATTCCTTCCCAGCTTCAATTTCACCAGGTGCAATGAGAAGACCAAAAGACTCTTTAAAGCCTGCTTCCCTAACAAAGAACATTTTACTTGATGCTGAAATAAATTGCCCCAAAATAAATTTGGCGTAAATAGAACCCTGTAATAAGAGGAATGAAAATCTGTGCATGTTTAATCTGGGCCTAAGGAAACGATAATGTAATTTGCAATACTGTGAGCAGTAAAACATATATCTCTTTCTTACCACTACTTCTTTTTCAACCCCAATATCTGGTGTATTTATTTTCAGATGTATTACTTGCGATTCAGAGACCTCCTCCCTAGAGGTTGGTTTCTACCGGTTCGCCTTGGATCGGGCAAATCAGTAGTGGCAGTATTGGGAGGCCCCGCCCACCTGCCCAGATGCTTCTGCACATGCGCAGAAGCATCGCATGCGCACATGAACGAACTGGCAGTGTAATAAATTGAAACCCACCACTGCTCCTCCCCCAATAGCCCTGCACCAAATATGGCCTGAGGGGTTCACCAAAGTCTTCCCCTCCTACAGCTGAAAAAGGATAAGAAAGGAAAAAAAGATTTTTTTCCCCCTTGGCCTCTGCTTGCTACTCAGTGATGGCATGAAGGAAGACAGTCCCTTTCTTCATATGCCAAAGGAAGTCTAGAAGCAATTGCTCCTTTCTTATCTCAGAGGGCTGTCTGTCTTGATTCGGAAGACATTTTCTTCCCCAGCCTTTGAATGACAATTGACTGAGGTATGACAGAGAAGAGGCCCACGGAAAAAGGCAAGGTCTTTTATTTATAGCAATGTCATGACATTGCTGACAGAGGGAGGCGCAAAGGACACCTAGCTGTTGGCATGCTGACCTCCCTCAAGTCCTATTGTTTTTGAACCAGGCTGTAGGAGATGATCAGGCTGAGCCTGAAGGAGGGATCAAATGTGTCATCGGTCTCAAGTCCCTTCATGCCCACAAGAGATCTAAGTCCAGCCCACCTTGAGTTCTTTTGACTCTTACCTACCGCCAATTTGCTTTGACTGTTAGTAGTTCAGATTCTTGTACAGAGTTTAAGCCAGGGATGTCACTCTCAATTTCATTGAGGGCCGCATCAGCACTGTGTTTGACTTTGGGGGACTGGGGTGAGTGTGGTCAGGTTGGGCATGGCCAGCTCAATGTCACTCATGTCAGGGACGCCTGTGGTGGCCTGAGCGCTCTGCCAGCAAAAATGGGCTTTCGAGCTCGGTTTTTGTCTGGGATGGCCTCCTATAATCCTCTGCCAGTGGCCTTCCCAAGATCTGTTTTTGCTGGTAGAAGCACCGTGGGCCAATGTTTTGCTATTCCCAGCGCCTAAGGAAATTAGACCACAGGCCAGATCTAAGTACCCTCCGGGACGAATCTGACCCCCGGGCCTTGAGTTTGACACTTCTGGTTTAAGCTGTTGCTATATATTCATTTGAACTACCTGGACTCCCGATTTCCTGTGTTTAACGCAGATGTCTCAAAGCTCCACAGATCAGTATCTCTTTTCTGTCACTTTTTACCAAGAAGCCTTTAGGGCTGTCTATCATCATCAAATATGTATAACTGCCAAAGTAAAGCACCTGCTGCCATTACTTCTTATATTTTAAAAATATTTTTGAGTAGATTAAGGCCTACCATAGGACCCATTTAAAAGGTTATTAGCTTCTGTCACAAGTCTCTTTTCCGTGCAGTAGTTTTATTTAACAATCCAAGAGAATAGAATTTAACAACCCAGGAAGTAGAATCCAAAAGGCCTGGGGAATATCTAAGTGGAGAAGCTGCTAAGTTCCATTTTATTGTGGCGTACTGCTTTTCAAAACTGAGGGGGTGTCCTTATCATTCTCCTCTTCTATTAACATTTAAATGTGCCCACAGAAATCAGGAGCAGATAATTCTTTACTCAATGTGGTATCCAAGGCATTAAATTTAATAAAATGACCTCAATAAAAGTTAATCAGAAGTGTTTAAATGTATCGGCAATAAAACAAATTTTATGGCTAGCAGAGTCAGTTATCTTCTGTGACAAATTAACTGAGCACTCAAAATGAGATGCATCAGTACCATTTTAGTAATGAAAAATGAATGTGAGTCAAACATAACAGAAGGGACCAACTCATTACTTCCCAAATAGAAACCTCATTTGGACAGGGAAGATATCTGTCTATTTTGATGGTCTTTCATGGCTTAGGAGTCTGCTTAATTCTCCCAGGGAATGGCACTTTGCCCCTGAATCGGGAATAATAATAATAATACTCTGATTTCTCTTCCCAAATCCTAGTTTTAAGCATATGCTGTTGCAGTACATTTCACAGATTTGGAAGGCCAGCCCCAGTCTTTGGAAGATCATCACCCTCAGCTCCAAGTAGAACAGAAACTAGAAAAACAGTAGTGAAAAAAACCTCCATGTCTCTCCAGCTCCAAAGAAAAGACCAGACTCTGCCAAATTTGGCCTTGCACTTCCTAAGGTCTTTGAATGTTTCAAAAATCCAGAAGCTAACCTATGTACCGTATATACTCGAGTATAGGCCGACCCGAATATAAGCCGAGGCACCTAATTTTACCACAAAAAACTGGAAAAGTTATTGACTCGAGTATAAGCCTAGGGTGGGAAATGCAGCAGCTACCGGTAATGATGTCCCGTGCAGCCGCGGGAGCGATGTCCCACCTCCTATGACACACGGCACAGTGATTCCTATCATTGGATCACTGTACCAGAGGAGGTGGGACATCGCTATGTGGCTGCTTGCCATAACAAGGAGGAGGTGGGACATCGTTGCAGAGCGGCAGGAGGGGGAGGAAGGGGAATCGTAAGACAGCCCTGCATTACATTAGAACGTGAGAAGGGGGGATGGTGCGGTGCGCGCTGCGCGGCAAACTGACACAGAGGGAGTGGAAACTCACAGGGGCGCCGGGCCATTCACGAGCGTCACCCAGCGGCATGGCCCCGCCCCTTTTTCTCCTCCATTTCGGGCAAATTTTTCACTGACTCGAGTATAAGCCGAGGCGGCTTTTTTCAGCCCAAAAAGTGGGCTGAAAAACTCGGCTTATACTTGAGTATATACGGTATGCAATTTTTCCATTCTAGCGTTGATTCCAACTCAGTTCTAGTACTCAAAGCACATCTGGTCTCATTTTTTTTTTCATTCTAACGTGTCATTTGTGCCAGTCTATGAGTGCCTATGTTTAAGGGTTATTTTGTAAAAAAGAAAAAAAAAAAAGAAGAGGAGGAGGAGGAGGAGGAGGAAGAAGAGGAGGAGGAGGAAGAAGAAGACAAACTTTACCATATCTTATTTAACATAAAAACTGGCTTCCTCATGAACATCTCTCATTTATGATTATACAAAATCTCTTGTATGGGTGTGAGAGTTGGACACTAAGAATAACTGATCAAAGAAGAATCAATGCCTTTGAACTGTGGTGCTGGTGTAAATTATTGTATACTATGGAGAGCCAGATCAACCAAGAGAAAGGTTCTAAATTGTATAAGCAACCAACAGCAATCAACAAGAGGTTTTGAATTGTATAAAACTAGAAACGTCATTAGAAGCCAAAATCACAAGACTCTGTCTGATTTACTTTGTCCATGTCATGCATGCAAAATTCATTGCAAAAGTCATTGATATATAAAAATTATAACTGTTTACTGTTAAAATGATGTATCATACTGGTGTTTTTTTTACTTTATTGTATTTTTTTCTTTTTAAAGCACTTTCTCTTTGACAATGTATTAATTTTGTTTTTGTTTTTCTATTATTATTTTAAAAGCAATAAAAATATTGCTAATGTTGACATTCATTGCAAGTACCATATTTTTCGGAGTATAAGACGCACCGGAGTATAAGACGCACCAAGGTTTTGAAGAGGCAATTCTTTTTTTTAAAAAAAGTAGGTAGGTAGATAGAGGCATAGAGAGGGAGAGAGAAATACAGTAAGTAGGTAGAGGGAGAGAGTAGGTAGGTGGATAGAGAGAGAGAGAAATACAGTAGGTAGGGAGAGAGAGAGAGAGAGAGAGAGAGAGAGAGAGAGAGAGAGAGTAAGTAGGTAGATAGGTAGATGTTTCCAGGTGTATTTATCCATGTGCTGGAGAAGGAAATCGCTGACAACCTGCAGCACCTTGTTTCTGCTGGCACAGCATTTGATCACTGTAATTCTCATCAATCACTCTAGCTAAAGAACATTTGGAAAGGAGGAAAAAAGTTCTTGCACTCTGCAAACCTACCAAAAATGGCCCGTTTTTCATGGAAACGGGACCGTTTTTTTTTAAATAAAAGGAATGAATAGTTTCGGGGGGCTTGCAGAGTGCTCTTGGGGGAACAAAACAAGCAAAAAAACAGCACATTTTTTGCAAAAACGGGGCTGTTTTTTGTCAAAAAAAATTGCATGCATAGCCTTACAGAGACTTATAGAGTGCTGCTGGGGGCTGGGGGAGCAAAAAACAGCTTATTCTTTGTTCATTTCTGCCCTCCCCATCCCCCAGCTGCTCTCTGAAAGCCTCCATAAGGGTATGCACGGACATTTTTGTGAAGAGGCACGGCTTTGGGAGGCCAAAAAATGCTGTATTCGATGTATAAGATGCACCCATATTTTCAGCCTCTTTTTTGAGGAAAAAAGGTGGGTCTTATACTCCAAAAATATGGTACCTGAAGTTAATTCAGTCACATTTCCAAAGTCAACCATATTGATCAGATACTAATGATGCCCTTATTCCAAGGAGTTATGACGTATATCACCTGCCCATGTTATCTCTTCATAAATACAGGTAAATACTAGGAGAATAGACTCTTCAACGGCAGGCTGGAATTTCATGGGTCTTCAGAAATCACCAAAGGCCAATATCTATAAATTCCAGCTATGAGGGCTAAGAGATGGTGTGAGAATGGTAGTCCAACAATATACCGAGGTAGGTTGTGGTAGGAATATTGTGGAGCAATATAGATTCCTACCACACTCTATATTAAGCCTAGGAAAACACCCTAGTAACTTGAAGGATAACTGATGTAAATAACAACCACAGCAACTGTGTAGTTCCAATGATTCAGCTAGAATGTTCTGAAGCTTTTTCTCAGGATGCAGTAAGTCACAATGGAGATTGTTTAGGTTTCGCTTTATCGCAATGTATGGAACAATCATGGTTAAGTCAGATCACAAGTTCTTCGTAAGTTTTTCCTTCTTTGAAAATCCTGGACCAGATATAATCCACCCACCCACCTGCTAATTACAAATTCCATTAACAAAGAGACAGCTTTGTATCTTTGAGAACCCTTCATTTAGAAAAGGATTTTCATTGGCAAGTTAACTGCATATCACATTGTGCTAAAAACAGATTATAAGAGAAAAACCACACAGCCCCAAATGAAAAACTAGTCACTTGAATACCCAACCTGATGATTATCCTTGGCAGCCTGATCTGCAACACTGCAGGACAAGAAACAAAGACAACTCATTTCAGGAAGGATGGTCAAATGAAATGATTTAACCCAAATATTAACCCATGTTCTCAAGTTTTCAAGATGTTTAAGAAACCTTCCATTAATTTCTCCTTACCCTAGTCCTCATTTTTTATAGCAATTCTAAATTAAAAGTTAAAACTTAATTGTGAATAGGCTACACACTCCAACTGCAATGCGCCCAATGGTGGGTTTCACATTTTTTTACCACTGGTTTGCCATGCTTCATGGGCCCACGTGCTCCTTCCACGCTTGCACCCAGCCTTCTGTGCATGTGCTTTGCTCACGTTTGCCAGTGGCGTATGCGCCTGGCCCGAAAAACATGCCTAAATAGGACAGAATAGAGCCAGGGTGGTGGCAGGTGGTCCGAACAAGCTGAATACCACCTCTGGATGTGCCAATGTTCCCCTTTGCTCATCTTAGATTAGAAACTCAAGCAAAAGAGTTGGTATATCATATATTTTTAAAATATTGGGAAAACTGAGGATTAGTTATTACTCAGCTTGAATTGTTCCAGTAAAATTGCAATGAATATATTTTCTTTGTGTTAAAAATGCTCATGAGTTTTCCATTAGCACCTCCCAAATGAGAACACAGCCAATATCACAGACACATAAGAAGAGCGAAGGTCTGTTTCACAAAATGATTATTTTTCCATGGTTAAAAAAAAACCCCAACCAAGTGCTCAAATGTATTCCTTATTAGGAGACTATTTACAGCTTATATCTTCAAAGATACTCACTATAGTGCAATTTTATGGCAAGGCTCCTGTCATAAACTCTGCTGATGAAGTCTATTGCTCAAGCTCAGTTTTGTATGTTCTTTATGGGCATTCTCACATCAGACATGTTGAAGTAGCCCAACTTCACAATAAGAAAGCAAGCATGACTTCCTTGATTAGCACACTCTAGAAAATACCTGGGCAACTGTACCTGGATCATAGTGTGTACCAATCTAGTCAGGAGCAAAGCAGATCCTAGGACAAAGGGTTCTCTCCATACTTATTCTTAAAGCATAACATGTGTTAATTGGTCTGCACATGCTGGCTTCAATGAGAAGATCCGTACACTTTTAAAAATGGATCAGATAAATAAATGAAGAACAGGCCTATCAACAGCTATTTCTTTTGAGGATTTGCATCAGGTTGGAACCACCATACTTTGAAACGCCAGGTGTGGAGGATGAATAGTATGAGAGGGGTAAGTCTGTTTCCTGCTTGCAAGCACCCAGAGATAACCCAGTTGGAGAGAGTGTAAGAAACAAAATGCTGGAAAAGATGGAGCATGGACTGATCCATCAAAACTGTTGTTAACCTCCCACTCCCCATCTTTCAAAAATAGAGGGAGTGTGCCTTTGAACTTGCATGCATCACCTACAAGTACCAAACTTTTTTTTACAAGAAAATCATTGCCAAAAACAATCTGTAACCTGTAAAAGGCCTACAGTGTTCTTGATGTTGATTAATTACAATACCCAACAACCTCATCCAGTCCCTTGAGGAATACTGGAAGACTGTCTGAAGACAGAATGTGTCTCAAGCCAAGCTCCATGTCATCAAGGGCTTTAAAGGAAACATCTAGCATCTTGAATTACATCTGGAAGCCAAAATGGCAACCAGTGCAGCTCATGAAACAGCTGGACATGTGCACATATACTGAAACATGCCCATCACTGCCTACACTACTAAATTCCAGACCAGTTGTTACTTCCAAGGATTGTCTTCAAAGGAAGTCCATGCAGAGCACAGAGTATAATACAGTCATCCAGTGATGGCGAACCTTGTAGGCACCATGCCCAAAGTGCACATGCGTGCCCAAACTGCAAGGTGTGGGTGCATACACGTGCACAGCCCATGCATGCGTGCATGGTCCATGAATGCACAGCAGAGACCCGAAGACCAGCTGGCCAGTGGGTGGTGCACATGCATGCGTGGCAGAGACCCAAAACAGAGCTGGGGCGACGGTGTGTGCCCATAGAGAGGGCTCTGCATGCCACCTGTGGTACACATGCCATAGGTTCCCCACCACTGCAGTAGTCCAACCACAAAGTGATAAAGGCTTAAATAACTATCCAAAAAGCCCTCTAGTCAAGGAACTGGTTTAACTCACGCATCAGATGTACACATGCACAGACTGTCTTGGCCACTGCTGTCACTTGCTCTTCCAGCAAGAGCAGTGAGGTCCAGGAGAATCCCAGATTGCACACCAGACTTGTATACAGAAGTGCAATCTTGCTAAGGACTAAATATAGAATATCCCCCCCAAGCCAGTGCAGCAAACAAACAAGCAATGCTATTTGGTCTTCTCAAGATTAGGCTTAAGTTTTGTCTTCCCCATCCAGGCCTACAAAAGCCTCCAGGTCAAGCCTTCGAGAGTGCCACATGGCTGACCAGGGTCAACCAGGTGTAAGTGAGCACCATCATCATACTACTACCAGACCCAAACTGGCAAATGTTCTTGCCCGTCAGTTTCATGTGGCTATGAGGACAGAAACATTGAGCTCTGTGGCACCCCACAAGTGAAGTGCTAATTTTGCAACATAAAAAGAGCATTGAATTCAAATGGGCAAGCCACTAACCTACTAAAGGTACACATGTCACCCATGAGCAGGAAATAACAAGAACTTCTAGTATTGGTGGAAATGTGCAAGAAATGTCATATCTTCTCAACCTCGGTGCCAGAGATGTGCACAACTTTCCAGGATGAAAGCTGAAGTTGCCTTTTGAACAGTTGCACGTTTGAAATTGCATTCCAAAACAAATACAGCTAGAAGAAGAAGAAAAAAAAATACTTGATTTCATTTATGATGAAATTACATTAATTAGGTGAAAGGATTATTTGCTGGGTTTTGCATTAATAATTTCTGTGTATCTGAAATTAGAAATCGATATCCAGGTTCAGGGGCTCCTCGGGGGGGGGGGGGGCAGCGCTCAGAAATGCTTTGTGGCCCTGGGTTTACGAGCTCTGAGTCAATGCCCCACACCATGTATGTTACTATAAAATCTGGCTGCCTCAACCACTTGGTTTATTTTGGGGTTAGCTCCACTGCTGATCTTGCCCTTCGTCAGAACATAGGCTGACTTTTAAAACATTACTTTTTCCTCTTGTGGGCCTCTGTTGAATTATATTAAGCGAAGATCTAAATCACAAGAATGACAAGGAATTGTAGTAGTTTAACACAAACAAGCCTTGAAATAATATTGTGATCAAAGCAGAAGGCAGCTTAATAAAACCCAGGTGGTTCTGGCTTATCATATATGGTCCTCATTACTTCAATTGCTCTGTTTAATAGATTGCCTGGTGTCAGCAGGAGGAGGTCTCTGCTATTAATTCCTCCAGTTATAACCCTACATGTGTTTTTCTGAAGCTCTTTGATAAATCAGCTTTGTCCAGGAAAAATGTAAAGGGGGGAAAAATCTATTTTAGAAGTCAAACCTTTTGCCACTGCTGGCAAAACCACAGAAACCACTGAGAGTTTGCTTTATTCACTATTAACATAGGACTATACTAGTTTCTTAGCAGCTTCCAGATGATTCAAACTTACCAGTGTTTTGTGTGGGTTGATGTATTTCTCTCTCCACATACCCCCCCACCCCAAACCACACAAAAATAGGAACTTTGCTGCGAGACTTGTTCCATAAATTCAAGATAAAGGTGGTGTGTTGTATTCATATTTTTTCCCTTTCGTTAACTTTTCAATTTTAGATAACCACCAAATTAATTTGGGGCTATAAAAATTGAAATCCACGGAAGCAAACTTTGATTTGTTTGCAGAAACTCTTTTAAAAATCACACTTCCCTATGCTTCTCATCAAAACGATCAATAGACATTTTGAAAGCTGCATAAATAATTCACATTAAAATACCACAGCAATCGCAGGTTTCGATGAAAAGCAAACATATCTGTCTTTATAAAATGGATAAGTGAACAAATCAACCCAGAGTTCTAATGCACAGGCGCAAATGACCAAGCTCAAATTGTTGTATTTTGAAATTATCAAAAAAAGACCCAGCTCTCTGTAGAGAGCCCTAAACTGAGAAAAATGTGAGAAAAGAGAAGAGGAACATCTCAGCAAGGTGAATGGACTCGGTTCAAGTGATGATGAGAATAGACCAGAAGCACTGGAAAAATCGCTAAGAGTCAACATCAGCTTGATGTCTCATAATCAAGTAATCAAATAAATTTCTTCATAATATAGATGTAAATCAATGTGATTGTCTAATTATAAATGCATATAAACTTATAAACACTACCCTGTTTCCCTGAAAATAAGACCTCCCCGGATAATTAGCCCAATCAGGCTTTTGTGTGCATGCACTAAAAATAAACTCTCCCCTGAAAATAAGACTTCCCTGAAAATATTGCAACACAGCAGCAGCCATGAGGTGACCACGCTCGCTGCTTCCTGCACCTCAAAAATAATAAGCCCTTCATGAAAATAAGGCCAAGGGCTTATTTTGGGGGTCAAAAGAAAATAAGACCCTGTCTTATTTTCGGGAAAACATGGTACATGCCGTACATCACTAGAAGCAACACAATTGTGCCAATAGGATGGGGCCATTTTTCCTTACTTCCATTTTAGGATAGTACAATAGATGCAGGATCCAATCTGGGTCGGTCACCAGGACCAGAAGTTTAGTCTTCTGAGCTTTCAGACTCGTGCTGGAGCCCATCCTCAGGGAACATCTCTCTGGTAGAGTGTGGAATGTTGACTCCCATTACATTATCCTGGGACACGTATATTCTCCTTCATTCGTAGTATGGTAGGATTTCAGTATGGAGCTCCATAACCAATACCAGGTTTCAGCCATGTTCCACTCTACCAACCATTGTTTGACAATGACTCCCCCCCCCAAAAAAAAAAATCACTTTCTCTAATTCTGTATTATGCAGTGACAATACTCAGGACTTTTGGAGAAAACATGCAAGCTTCTGCCATTCAGGCCACTGTTATTTCAGCTTCACTCATCTCCCAATGCTTCTGGTACACAGAAAATTCAAATCAAATGTTTTCATTTCTTATTTTTGTTCTACAGAAACCTGTAATGATTTAAGGATGCAAGATTTGATGGAGAAGATCCTGGGATCTGGAGCCTTTGGGGACATTGCTTAGCTGCCAACATTCCTTGTAAACCACAATTTTATAAACTTGTCCCCCGCCCTCAGCAGCTAAGTGTAATCACCACTTTCAGGTCCCATAACCAGTGGATACCTTATGGGGCCTCCTTACTCCCCAAACAATATAGTGTGTTGGGGTTTTTTTTAAGTTCCAATACACCTTGAACTATTTTGCAGCATATAAAAAAGAAGCAGTGAGATAAAGTTTGAAGGGCTATCAAAAATCTGGAAGCTGAAAAACAAAATAAAATAGACTGCCAAGACATGTAAGTCAACTGATCCAATTACTCCCTTCTGGGATTTTGTGGTTTATTATTATTTTTTCCAATCATGCATGGCACTGCACCCACGGATGAACCATTTCCAAAGTCATCCAAATAACAAGGCTGCCATTTTCAAGTTTTTTCTTTTTTTGCGCTAACTGTTGTAAAAGAGCAGCTTTCAGTTTGGCTTGGAGTGTCAGGAGTGGCACCCAGCGTCCAAACAGACTATTTACAACACATCTACTTGCTTTGAACAATCCTCTCATTTTATTTCAACTTCTCTCACTACATTGCCGCAAGAAACAAATCTATATGTCCCAGAAAGCAATATTATTTTTCAAGATTTTGCAAACTGGCCACTCTTTAGTCTTAGGTTTCCAGAACAAAATCCTCTTAGGAATTCTGCACACCTTTGAAAACTACATGAAAACATTTTAGAATTAAGATATATCCTTCTCCTATATGAATCCAGTCTCCTTTATAAACAGTGTACCATTCTTGCAATAGCATTTTTGAAAACAAAAAATTTGCAGCATTAATAATTGATCCAAAACTCTCTTATAGTCAACATCCCAAGCATATTTATACAATTATGTTTCACACTTTAGCACATCCTGCTGCAAAATCACAGTTGGTAACAGCTGGCACCAGAGTCAGGAGGCCAAAACCTGCATGGAGATTTTAAAAAAATTCACTTGAATGGGCATTCATGCTAATAATTATATAAAATGCATCCTACCAGTATCCCCAGGGTACATTAAATGACAGTTGAAAATGATACCAACTTTTTCTTTTAGAAAAAAAGAAAGAAAAATCTTAAGAGTTGTGATATTTAATATTTACACCTAAATATTAAATATCACAACTATAAGATAATCTATTTTAACATCAGCCTTTCCCAAATCTTACACTTCTATTATCTATCCACAAATTCCATAGGTTCACAATAGCTAAAGTAGAATGTTAAACAGGATGCTTTCGCCAAAATAGAATTTGAAATGACACAGCCTAATTGGGTCATGCACTAAAGATTCTACACTGATACTGAAGGCTTTAATTGAAATATTTTTTAAGAAGAAAACATTAATAAAGTAGATTTTCATTTTTAAAGCCTTTCTTTGGTCTGACCTCCTCTACAAATTTCTGCAGTATGGCATAGTCGTGTTAAAGCAACACACAGAATCAGCATAGGCATGGATGAGATTTAAAAATAGCAAAATTTAAATAATAATAAGAGGGAACTAACTTTTCATTCCTTTGGACACCAAAGTCACCAATTTCAAGAAGGCAGACCTCAGCAAAGAAATTACAACGGCTGATTTCAACCCTCAATTACCTGAGTTAAAATTAATTAGAATTAATACTATTTCTCACTCATTAAATGGGCAGCAATTAATGGACTTCATGACAAATGTTTGATATATACTAGAAGTGTTAGCTTAATAGCCGCTAAGCTCCCTTTTCAGCTTGACAATTGGAAGGTTTGAACACGAGTAAAGAAAGAGAAAACAAACCTACTACTTCTTTCCCTTATTCATTTAATCAGAATAGAGCTGGAAGGGACCTTGGAGGTCTTCTAGTCCAACCCGCTGCTCAAGTAGGAGACCATACACCATTTCAGACAAGAGGTTGTCAAGTCTCTTCTTAAAGGCCTCCAGTGATGGAGCACCCACCTCTGAAGGCAAGCTGTTCCACTGGTTAATTGTTCTCACTGTTAGGAAGTTCTCCTTAATTCCAGGTTGTCTAAATACAACATGTGTGTTGGGGGGGGGGGGGGTTAGGAGGAATAAAGGAAAGCTCCATTCACAGTTATGTACAGTTAGTATAACTCTGTACATGGCCTGTGACCCTGTTTCAGACTATACAAGCTATACTCATATTCAAGCAAATTAAGTACACTTACCTTTAGAATCCCTAGCTAAGCCCCTTGCCTCTATCATGGTGTGTGTGTGTGTGTGTGTGTGTGTGTGTGTGTGTGTGTGTGAAAACATATACTCCTTTCTCCAGTCTACATTTCATGCATCTGTTGAATCAGACTGTGATTCAGAAATGCTTGTGTAATAAATAAATATACTGGTCTTCCAGGTGCAATAAAACTCTCTCACTTCTGCAGCAACGGACTAACAAGGCCATACCCTTGGGTGTGCATGATTTACAGCACAACCTTAAGCATGTTTGCCTAGTGTTAAGTCCCGCTGTGCCATATGAGGTAACAATGCACAGAACCGAAACCCCACTTGCTGAGCAAAGCAGAATGTGTTGGAACTGTATTAACACAGGCTCTCGACAACTTGAAGGACAAGTGAGGGAAAACTATATTAAGGCAACTGAGAAAGAGATGCTCATGACAATGCAATTAAAATTGCCTCTACATACCCAGAGAGACAAAACCAAAATAAGAAACAAACGTGGTTCTTGGCAAGTAGAAATTTAAGAACCAAACTTAAGATTCCCCAGCCTCGGAAGTCACAGATAAATATTCTTTTTCTACTAGCATATTTTCATACTAGCCTATGTTAATAAAATCAAACTCAGACTTGGACAAAGAGTAAAGCTAGTTAGAATAAACCTGACAACATCAAAAATTGCATGCTTAAACCATTAGGGGATACTCAAAGCCTTATAGGCAAGCTGCCAGGTCAAGAATCATCTTGCCAATTTTACACTCTCTACGTAGGCTGCATTTGCCGGTATTTGATTAACCTCCAACGTTCTACTAACCACAATCAATACTGGCATTTACCTGCATTATCTGATTCTGTGTCTTATCCAAACACAGTCAACTACTGCCTCATTTATGTATAATGCATTTCTACTTGTTGGCCTTGCTTTAAACAATATCACTGACAACCTAAATGAATAGCTAAATGGAGTTGTGCAAGGATTTTGCCAGGTCCTGCCAACTTTTGCAACAATAATAACACAACATTTCTGCCTTGGACACAATGAAACGTAGAAAGCGAAAAGAGAAGCAGAGAAGGTAGGTGGGTTTATGTTTTTTTTAAAAAACAGATTGCCAGTTCTTAACCATAACTAGCTATTTGGAATAAATTGCTAGAAGGCAGTTATTGCGGCATTTTGTAAGGTAGGTACTCACTGATAGAATAAAAGGGACTTACAGATATTATATGATAGTTCATTTTACTTAGAACAAAAAAGAAGAAAGAAAGAGCTATGAACCACATACACAATTCCCTCCTGTCCCAAAGAGCTTGTTCCAAAAAGTTAAGAGTTGTATTT
Source organism: Thamnophis elegans (assembly GCF_009769535.1). Taxonomy (NCBI): domain Eukaryota; kingdom Metazoa; phylum Chordata; class Lepidosauria; order Squamata; family Natricidae; genus Thamnophis; species Thamnophis elegans. The sequence goes on from NC_045548.1 coordinate 63,208,877, forward strand.
TTTTTAAAAAAAAAAAAACCACACAAAAGCATAAAAGTCTTTGGAGATCATGTCAAAGCTATTTCCTTGATTGCTACGCTTGGCTAATTAAGGTTTTCTTCTTTTCAACTAAATTTCCCCTTCCCTAAATCCTAGAGATGTGCACAGTTAGCTTTAACTGGTCTGTGCCTGGTCCAAAATATACATTTCAGATGTTTAGTTCTGGACACAGACCAAGATGGGGCCATTATATTTTCGATAGGGACTGAAACGTAACTGTTCTTGGTGGAAAAGTTGAGATGTCCTAGTTGGTGTTCAGCATCAGTGAGTTAGCCATCTTGCTTCTAGCAACTGGATGTTATCTTTGGAATTCTTCTGTCTGAGTCGCTGTCAGCCCGATAAGAGGGACCAGAGTAAGAGAAAAATGGCAGATGGTCTAAAACTTTTTATTGTTAGCAGTCATAGTTACACAATCTTCAGAGTCTGAATTGCCTCCCCCCCTTCCTCATTTACTGGGTACTTGAGAGACCGCCTGCTGCCAATTACCTCCCAAAGACCCGTCAGATCTCACAGGGTCGGCCTCCTCCGGGTTCCGTCCACCAGCCAATGCCATCTGGCTACTACCCGGGGGAGGGCCTTCTCTGTAGCAGCTCCGGCCCTTTGGAATGAACTCCCCGCGGAGATCCAGACCCTCACCTCTCTCCAGGCCTTTCGGAAACCCGTCAAAACCTGGCTGTGCCGGCAGGCCTGGGGTTGATGAGTTCCGCTCCCCTCTCGACTGGTATGGCTGTGTGATTTTTGTGTATTTTAATTATGTGTACTGTTGTTTATGTTCCCTTTCCCCTTTGAGTTGTTCGCCGCCCTGAGTCCCTCCTGGAGAAGGGCGGCATACAAATAAACCAAATACAATACAATACAATACAATTTATCTTTGTGTTAATTATGGAGGGGATGTTTACTCAAATTAGTTTCTTGGAATGAGCGCGGGTCACACTTGCCCAATCACATGATAGCAATATTTCAATATTTGAAGGGTTGCTGTAAAGAAGAGTGGTGTCAACCTATTTTCCAAAGCACCTGCAGGCAGGACAAGAAGCGATGGATGGAAACTAATCAAGGAGAGAATCAACCTAGAACTAAGGAGAAATGTCCTGATAGTCAGAACAATTAATTAATGGAACTATTTGCCTCTAAAAGTTGTGGGTGCTCCACACTAGAGGTTTTTAAGAAGAGATTGGACAGCCAATTGTCTGAAATGGTAAAAGGTTTCTAAACTGAGCAGGGGTTTGAACCTCCAAGGTCCCTTCCAACTCTGTTATTCTGTTATTACCTTGATGGTATTTTTCCTCCTGTCTTTCAAGACCATCTCCTATACCTGCATCTCGTAAGAGGGACTAATAATCATATCTTTATTGCACATGAGATTCATTCTGGATGTAACTGCCATTGGAGAAAGACTGAGTGCTAAGAGGGGCAATGGTAGATTTAATTAAATAGAAAGGCAAGCATTTATTTCTTTGTCTTGTCAATTCATATGGCTCTGAGTGATGCACATCTACCAATAATGTAGGATTAGGAACCATCATGGTGTACGATACAACAAATATCTACTGGGAGCTCCCCCCCCCCCCGCAACCCCAATAATTATAGGTGATGCTGAGCTTCAGGCAGACGGTCCATTCTCCTCTGTTAACAACCCCATGGACTGAGGACAGAAAGAGGATGAGAAGATACCCTCTCCTGAACCTGAAATCATGCCCCAGTGGCAATGTTGACCCAGATGTGCCAGTAAAATGCATCCAACCCCCAGACTATGTATGCTCTAGGCCCAAGAGGAGCATGATATGGGGGCTACTTCAAACTTGCACCTGAAGACCTGTCAAGGCTATCTGCGACCACGGAAAATGGTGGGAGAAGGGCACCAAGCTCAGCGGGAGAAGGACACCAAGTGTATTTCAATCTGAAGAGCTACTTTGGACATTAACTGTGTTCCTTCCAAGATAGCCATTGTTGTGGATATGTAGCAAGGCATCTGCTCTTGAGGACAGAAAATGAATGAGTGGTGGCTGAAGCAGATATTAAACAACAGGGTGATCCAAAGGCATGATCCAATTGTGATGCACCTATTACGTAGATCACAATTCAGCATTATACAGGTTTCTGCATTCTAAGGAATTTTCCATCTGGTGCCTGTGACTAACATGAATCCTTCATGAATCACTTTCTCTGGTGCCTTCCCTATAATATGAGGGAAAGAAATGCCCAATAAAAACAGCAGGTGTTGACTTTTACACATACTTCCCCTCAGCTAAGGGACTGTATGAGCTTTTAATTTCTCCCTCACCACGTAGTGATAAAGCTGAGGTAAAAATGAGGGAGGGGAGGATATCCGCCACTGCAAGCCCAGTACTTTGCATAGTGAAGTCAGTTTGGTGCAGTGATTAAGGCACCAGGCTAGAGACAGGAAGACAGTGAGTTCAAATCCTAATTTAGTCAAGACCTGGGTGACCTTAGAGCAGTCACTCTTTCTCCTAGCCCAACCCATCTCACAGGGTTGTTGTTGTAGGGAAAATAGGAGGTGAAAAGGAGAATTAGGTATGTGGTGACGTCTTGAGTCATTTCTAAAAATAGTAAAGGTGGAAGATTAGATAGGTAGATGATAGGTAGGTAGGTAGGTAGGTAGGTAGGTAGGTAGGTAGGTAGGTAGGTAGGTAGGTAGATAGATAGATAGATAGATAGATAGATAGATAGATAGATAGATAGATAGATAGATAGATAGATAGATATGGATGATGATGGAAGATAGATAATAGATGATGGATGGATGGATGGATGGATGGACGATAGAGGTAGATATGATAGGTAGGTAGGTAGGTAGATTAGATTAGATTAGATTAGATTAGACAGACAAAAACTGCTAGGTGGGCGGCCAAATCAAAATGTAAAGGACAACGTGTCAAGCAAATAAAGATGGGAGGGTGTGACAAATCTGCGAGTTAGCCTTTGAATTCTGGGTAAAGGGAAGGATGGAACATGTCCCTGGTTGTCTGCAAGGTTAAGAGTAGCCAGAGCAAACAGATTTAGAAGAGTTTAAGAAGAGGAACACATTAACCCTTTTAACAGACTGACTAGGAGTAATTTAATATTTTCTGCCAGGATATGCCATGCCTTTGGGGGAGATAATCACTGCTCCTTTCCATCAGGACACTTATGACCTCTGAGCATATGCTTGCCCTAAAGCAAGGATATGCCCAGAAAGAAGGCAGGGGTTAGGTCTACCTGATGGGGATTGAAAAAAAATCTGGCCACTCCTTAAATGTCTGGTAACAATATTTTCTGTATTTCTTTGCTGCTATCTATAGAGATTTTCTCCCAAAGCTGCTTCTGGATCCTACTGTTTCCCATGACCAATATACTCAAACATATTTTTTTTATTTCAGCCAAACTGCAGGCAGACAGAAGTGGACCTTCTAGCACACCAAGTTTTATTTTCAGATTGAAACAAAGCACATTTTTTGCTTTATGCACACCAATACAAAATCCTAAAAAACTTATATTACCCATTAGCGTCTAATTTCAAAAGCGCCATCTTCTGTCACTTTTAAATAAAATAACCACACCAGAGACCAATACCTGTACATTTTTTCCATCTATTTTTTTGTAGAATTTAAATGCTTTTCATTTGTGGGCATTTGGTATACTCTATTTCACTTGCCATAAACTTTATAATATTTAAAGATAGGTTGCATGAGATCCAGCTGATCGGTAGTTAACTAATTTTGTTGCAGAGACCCAAGTAGAAACTGAACCCTTGGACAATTCTTTATGGTCACCATATAATTTTTATTCCTAAATCCAAATGTGATTTTATTGTGTCTATTCTTTGAGAGTCTCTTTATGATGTCTTTGGAGATATTTAAATGCACTAAATAAATCAGTCTTTAGGCTAACTGTTCAACCTGAATGTCTGATTATAACTCCCAGAATAAGGACACTACCAGCCTTTGGCCATGCTGACTGCACTTGTAGATGTTAAGTAAACTAATTATGAAAAAGTTGGCTTCAGCACTCACATTATTGCATATAATAAAGTTCTTGTTTATCAAAATCTATTATCCTGATACTTTTAGAAGCACACATGAAGATACAACTACAATAAACTTGGAAGGTTTCACATACACAAAAAAGGAGAATGTGTGTATATTAATAGGAAGCTTACAGAGCTAAGAATTTTGCCTTGAATCTAAGTAAAATGATTTTACTTTTTTTAAAAATTGATGTCAAGAAATCAACAAGCAGAAAATATTTTGATGGATATTCAGACTTTCTACCTAGCCACTCATGCAACTTCTTCCTTGCTAGTCTTACATTTATTACATTTTTAAAATCTTGGACTTCCTCCAAGAAGGTAAATAAAAAAGGTAAATAAAGATCTGGATCAATTCATTGAAATAGCTAAATTTGATGTGACAGTCAAACTACAGGAGTGAAAGAAAAGGTACAGAGGTGTGGGGAGAAAGAATATAAAGAAAACAACAACAAGAGATTAGCTTTTTATCAGATAGCTTGGGAGCATCTGTAACAATAAAGGAAAATTCACTTACCAAGTGAGCAGGACAGAACATTAAGTCTAATAAAACTGCTTGGCACTCCAAGAAAGCATTTCAAGCAAGCACAAAAGCAATATCAAATCAAACCAAAAACAATGAGCTGTTTTAAATAAATGGAGAAAAGATGGAACATTTTCAGCAACAAAAACAATTAGTTAACTTAGACTTGGTCCAACTTATTTCCAAGTAAATTTATGCTAAACTGGTATAAAATTAGTTTCAACTTCTTTAAACTTATTTGATATTACAATTACTTTTTGTCAGTCATGAAATGGAGATTTGTTCTATCTACAAACAATGGCCATTTAGAATTCATTGTTATCTTTGTTATATACCTTATTTTTTTCTACTAAGTTTACTGTTGAAGTAAGAAACCCATCTATAACAACAGCACCAAAAATCTTTGGGACTTCAAATTTTGAAAATTATATTCTAATGATGCTACATTTCTTTTATATTAACAAAAAGAATTTCACTTAAAACCCACATATTTCATACAAATTTTAAACACTTGGTATACATGTTAATTTTGAAAAAACAATTACTTTATGAAAGAAAACAATTAAACCTTATCTTACAGCATTATATAAAAACCAAGGCACTTAAACTGTGTTTTTTAGAATGAAAGCAATATTTTAATGTGCCTAATTTTTAAATAAATATCAACTATATAAAAATTCACAACATAGCCACAGCTCAAATACGAACGAAGTTAAAAGTAAAGCTCTTAATTCTGCTTTTCAAATATCAGATTTTAGCTTTGTTCAACATACTTCAATTTAAAAGTTTTCTCAGCTGTCCAGGCTAAAAGGATTTTAATGTATATAATCTTTGGTTAAGGCTTTTTCCACAACTTATCAGAATAACTAACAAATGGAACATTCAGCACATTTATTACCACAAATATTTAAACTTTAGTTCAATGCACTTTAACAAATTAGTATTTTTTTAAAAAATCATCATACGTATATAGAATACCTACATCTGATTCCTGCCTACATCATTTTTGAAAAAGAAAAGTTAAATTTTCCGCTCTTGTTCTTTTTTTTTTCCTCGGGGAGACATCTTTTTTCAATTTAGTAGTTAAAAAAATAAAAATTAATAGCACATTATTTTCCCCACACAAACAACAGCCATTAAGAGTTGGTGATGGTTTGAATTAACATTTTATGCCAAAGGAAATAAAAAGATTGTTAAATACCTGCTTGTCTCATAAGTTATAAAATGTGTGCATTTTCTGTTTTGCCCTTTCTGTACAATATATCAATCATAGAGTATACCACTGTCTTTCGTGTAATCATGAGTAACGGAAAGGTAGTTACTTAGTTGGGACACATGGGCTACTATGGGAAAACTTAACAGACTATTATTAGAGCAAAAAAAGCGTATATTACAATGAAGATGAAGAAAAGAGATAAAAAATAAGATTGACAGAAGCAAATAACCATTTGCAGGGCAACAATAATTTTTAGTCTTTCTTCTCAAATCAATCAAGAGGGATACTTGTTCACTTGCCTAAAACTAACGTCACAATATTTTAGCAGCCTCATTAAAAAGAGACAGCATAACATTCCATGATTCTTCTCAATTACCTAAAGAAAGAAAATGGCAAAGTGATACCCATAATCCACAATTATTTTAGGTATATCCAGTAGCCTAAATTCATAATAGAGAAATTCTTTTTTCCCTCTTTCAAGACTCAGGATGTTCTTTAGCATATAACAGAACAATAAAATTAACAGAAATCAGTTGTAATACTAATAACAGAAATAAGTATATCATATAAATAATTTTTCTCTTACTTTAAACAAAGTATTACAGAATGGACTTGTATAATGAAATGTGACCTGGAAATTAAATACTTGTAAAAAAATAGGACACATTGAGAGGGGAAAAAAACAGAAGAAAAGAAAAACTGAATCATGAAAAATTAAACTGAGCACAGCAAGTAACTCTTGACTAAAAAAAATTATGCGGGTCACATATAAAACTTTAAATCAAGAAAAATTATATGTTTCTTCTCATGCAAACTTTTAAAGACAGCATTCATAAATAGGCTAACAATGTAAAAAGATTAATTAGGATAATTTTATGTATTACAGCTGTTAAAGATGAGTCCTAAAAGAGTTTAATTATATACATAATGTACCCACATCCCATGATGTTTGCATTAAAGCACTTAAAAAAAACTGGATATTTTTATGCCATGTCAAATTGCTTTTATACCCTCCTCAAGAGCAAACAGTTATTGAGCTTAGAAACAATGGTGAAGGGGGGAAAAAGGAGGACAAAATTCTGAAGCTTGCCTCCCTGACTGCAATATTTTCAATCCATAGGATATGAACAAACTGCATTTAAAAGTGTTCCTTTCTAAATAGACACAATGTCTTACTTTAAGATTTTGGGTTATGAAGAGATTTTTGCTACAGTTTAAACACCATTTACATATTTTGGCAATATCCAGAAACAAACTTCGGGCAAACACATGCAGTTTAAGGAGAAACTGAAAACCTAACAATGTTTCCAACACAGTCTAAAAATAAAGGAAAATTAGCTAGCATGTTGTAGACAATACTGAGGATTAAATGTTAAAAGATAACTTTGAAGTTATTTCAGAGATACTATTTCATAATATAATGTAATGCTTCTGTTGGTCTCTTCATAACTTGAATTGGTTTTGTTTTTTTCCATAGTGAATAACTTGATGGAATTACTACCGTTCATCCCCAAATGTTATTATAGAGGTAGCAAGGCTGACATCAGGAAGGCAAAGGGAGAAATCAAACCTAATGAATTATTTGAAATATTTATAATTTATTACTTGCTTTAAAGGAAGTATATGGGCACTAAAAAGATCCAAACAAGGTTTTCTGAATGATTCAGAAGCTCCGCAACTTCTCCGTTATAAAAACTGATACGTAATAAGATATAAATCAGCAATCAAGAAATGGGAGTAATGGCAGAAATGTCTTTGTGATGTCCTACTAGGGTTAAAATTGCAAGATTAGAACTTGAAAATGAGTTAATCCAATTTTCCAAGCCAACTTGACATACTAAATAAAAAAGACAACTTGAACCACACACTTATGCATGGAAATAGCTTTTTCCAAGGAGAACTGGAAATCAAAGTCAACTGACTGAAATGTCAACTTTCAACCAATTCTCTCCTGAATCATCAAAATGTTTTTTTCAGACAAATTTATACTGGACTTTGTCTACAGGCTTTAAATCATTCGTCCTTTGTCTAAATATTAGTGGGGGAAACAATTGTTTTGAAGCACAGCTTCCATCTCGCTGAAAAGAGAATATCTCCTTGCATTTGATACTGAAATCAGCAAAAATACATCCTAATCAATAAGGCTCATTTCATTTAAAACTAAAGGAATCTGATTGAAGGGCCTGACAATAAATTGTTGGACTGAAGTTAATACAATGGGCTTATTATACTATTTACTGAAGGTGATAACATAAAACATGTCTGAACTTTAACAGATGAAAATAGCTTCCTCTTCCTTCCCGATGCCTTATATCATGGTTAACAGCACAAATGAAAAGTAATTGCTTTTAAGCTGCCTAACAATGCCCCCTAATGGATATTTCAATAACTATCTCACTTTAAAAAATAATAATACTATACCCAATCTCTGTGTTTATTATAATTCTGCTACAGTCTTGCTTAATTACCTGAAACAGATTTATTTTGTACCTCATCAAGTAAAAGGTGTGCAGCAGATGAGCCCAATTCATAGAAGTAAATCTAATGGACGTACATGAGAAAATAATCCCACTTGAAACCTTTTCCAGCCTGAAGGAACAACTAAACTAGCAAATTAAATGAGAATTTATTCCAGATTTATTGTCTATTCTTTTTGAAGTAATTCAGAGAAGGTAAACATATGCATTTTTAAAAAGTTCACAGTGAGAAATGAATCGTTGTTCCTTAAGGACTGCAACTGAGTTCTTTACTTGTAGAGACTGAAGTAGAAGAAAAAGAACCAAGTAGGTTCTTTCTTCTTCTTATATTCAGGTTTATCTTCTTATATTCAGGTTTATCATTATTAGATCAAAAGAAAGGAACATTTACATGCTACTTAATATCATGTTAGGTATGTAAGTCAGTGGTTCCCAAACTTGGCAACTTTAAGACTTGTGGACTTCAACTCCCAGAAGCTCTGCTGGCTGGAGAATTCTGGGAGTTGAAGTCCACAAGTCTTAAAGTTGCCAAGTTTGGGAACCACTGATGTAAGTAGTCCCTATGGCCTATTGAGGAGCAAGCTGTCTTGATCTTGAGGAGTCCTTTCATACCATTTCCAGAATATTTCATCCCCGTAACTGGCTTCAGGTGTGCTGAAATGGTCTCAAACCTGCAACATCACTGTTCATCTTGCCTATTATTATTTGGCATTCCATTGTTTGCAATACCGTCTCCTTGACCTTTTTAAAAAATAGATGACATCTTTATCATGTTAGGCATTTGCCTCATCAGTAAGTTACGGTCACTTCTCCAACAATTCCTTCTCTTCCCAATTCATGCAGAGCCAAGAAGATGACAGAGTATCATCGTCTGTCTAAGCAATCCTGCACAACAACAGATGTGAAAATGAATGTGACCCATCAATCACTCCCGAGAACAGGCAGAAAGAACCAGCAACAAGGCATCAAAATTACTGTGGTGTAGCATATATGCTTGTTCAGGAAAGCCTGTCTGCAGAATCTATTAAGTGGCATTTTTGTTTGAGAGCTAGGGGACAAGTTCTAAAAAGGCTGGGGTCAACCCTGCAGCCATCTTGGAAGGTCTTCAAGGTTGCCACAGCCAGACTGGATAGAGCTGTGGGAAAGGGAAGAGAGAGTAGATAGCTGCGTAAATACGTAGCCAAAATAACATTCTTCTGGGAGCCAAGGATCCTCTCACCAGCACCTGGCGGGCCATGGATGGGAGTTACCTGGGCTTAGGACTGTGACCTGATTGTGGCATGTGAGGGTTGTATGTAATGAGGAGAACTTTGGGTTCTGAATCAGGTGGGGAAAACTCAGGGAGCTTCAGAGTCGGGTTTTCATCAACCGTGCTAATATGACATGCCTAATCAATCTACGCTTTGAAGAAGCCCCTGGCCTTAGAATTTTGATTTCATCTGGGCTTTTACTTGGAACCTTGACAGCTGGAAGTTCTCACACAGTGAATAGAATAGAATAACAGAGTTGGAAGGGACCTTAGAGGTCTTCTAGTCCAACCCCCTGCCTATGCAGGAAACCCTATACCATTTCAGACAAATAGTTATCCAACGTCTTCTTGAAAACTTCCAGTGTTGGAGCATTCACAACTTCTAGAGGCAAGTTGTTCCACTGATTCATTGTTCTAACTGTCAGGAAATTTCTCCTTAATTCTAAGTTGCTTCTCTCCTTGATTAGTTTTCACCCATTGCTTCTTGTCCTACCCTCAGGTGCTTTGGAGAACAGCTTGACTCCCTCTTCTTTGTGGCAACCCTTGAGATATCAGAACACTGCTATCATGTCTCCCCTAGTCCTTCTTTTTATTGAACTAGACATGCTCAGTTCCTGCAACCGTTCTTCATATGTTTTAGCCTCCAGTCCCCTAAATCATCTTTGATGCTCTTCTCTGCACTCTTCCAAAGTCTCCACGTATTTTTTACACTGTGGCAACCAAAACTGAATGCACTATTAACACTTCATGGATCTTGATTCTATCCCTCTCTTTATGCAGCCTAGAACTGTGTTGGCTTTTTTGGCAGCTGCTGCAGACTGCTAGCTCATATTTGAATGGTTGTCCACTAGGATTTCAAGATCCCCCTCATACTTATTATTATTGAGCAAGGTACCATATATACTGTACCTGTGCATTTTGTTTTTCTTGCCTAAATGTAGAACCTTATTCAAATTGTGCTCAATTCTTTTCTAGAACAATGTGAGAGAATGGATGGGCACACATCAAAATGCCTCTCCGAACTCACAAATAAGAACAAAGGTTAGGGCAGATAATAGATTGCCTTTGATTGTGGGAGCTACACTCTATTATCATGGCTAAGTAACTGTTGAGAGGCCTGTCTTCCGTGAATAAAGTATCTCTTGTACAGAACATGAATATGCACAGCATTTACAAGGTAGTAGTTATTCAATGCCAGGAGCTGCTAAATGCACCACTGATCTTTGAAATCAACATTTCACCACTTATCTGACACAGCAATTCCATGTATATCTACTTACAAGGAAGTACTATCTACAGTGGGGCTGATTCTCAAATGAATTGTGTAAGATGTTGCCTGAACTTACAAATGAAGTGGCATTTTTGGTGTGGAGGGACTGAAATGATAATACTTTGTTCTTTGCTCCATCAATCTAACTCTTTTGGTTGGAACTGTAATTCCAAGAACTGTAGCTTGTCTGGGAATTGAAGATTGTATTGCAATCTGGTGGGAAATTCATCACTGAATCAATAACAGCACAACACAAAGCATTTACTGACATAATTGTGCAAATTGAAATTTATATCCCATGATCTTTGCTGCTGCTTATTGCATTCCCCTTTCCGGGATATGGCAGAAACTTCATTTTATGAGCTCGTTTTTTACACTGTCATATTGCTTGTTTGGGGATTATTATTTTAATTGTGATTTTGGCAGAGATTTCAACTTCCTACCTAAAGAGGATTAAGAATATATATATGTATATCCATCCTCATGAATCATCCATCACCTCTTTAATACTTTAGTATAACCAAGAAGCACAGTTGTTGCAGCTTCTGTTCATGTATACATATCTAGGTCTATTGATATCACCTCATCTATTATTGCTTAAAAAAATGGGTAAGCATGAGACCCATGCCAGGGATTAAAATATACCTCACTGATCATTGTTTGATTTATGTAATTTATTCAAATGTCTTGTTTTAAGATACTGCAGAAGGATAACGAATGGTGGATAGATTCAGTCCTAACAATTAAATCACGATGCCAGCCAGAAAATTCACAAATCATCCTTGGTAGAAAGCTAAGTTGAATCCTGAAGTGCCCCCATTCTACAATGGACAATGGATCACATCAACAGAGAGGCATCCCTCAGATTCTTTTTGCCTTTTCATCACTGCCTCAGTGATTTTTAGAAATACCACGTTGTTATTAAGCTCATTTTAATTCAATCCACTTGTCTGGAAGGTCTCTCGGTTTCCTCTCATTTCCAACAGTCCAGCTATGAAATGTATAAAAGGAGTAACATAAATCTAACAAATTTTTAAAAATCCTTTCATCCAGAGTTATTATCCATTTGTTTGGAGCTTATAACTATTTCTGGGTTCCAAAATATTTAAAAATAGTTTTTTTTAAAAAAAGTACAAGTATCACAGAATTCCAAGAATTGCCTGGGATTGGTTTGGCTCTTTAGCCTGCACTTTTAATCCTATCCAGCATGTTCCCTCTTCCATTCTGGTTTGTAGCCTTCACTTCCATAGTTGGTTTCCTTCTTTCCCTTTTGCTGGATGAAACGTTACTTCGTGGGATGAAAGCTCTGATGGTGAAGCAATGACACACACGACACATAGTGACACATCATGCCTTTTTTGCTGACATGTGGGGCTTATAGAATAGAATAGAATAACAGAATTGGAAGGGACCTTGGAGGTCTTCTAGTCCAACCGCCTGCTTAGGCAGGAAACCCTATACTCATGATGGCCAACCTATGGCACATGTGCCAGAGGTGGCACGCAGCACCTTCTCTGTGGGCACACGAGCTGTCTCCCCAGTCCAGCTCTGCTGCGTATGTGAGTGCGCCTCCTGCCAGCCAGGTGATGTTTGGGTCTCTGCCACGCATGCGCAGAGGGGGTGCACACCTGCATGTGGGGTGTGTGCACATGTGTGGGGCCTACGCATGCATTGTATTTTGGGGGTTTGGGTTCACTTTGGGCACTCAGTCCAGAAAAGGTTAGCCATCTCTGCCCTATACCGTTTCAGACAAATGGTTGGCCAATCTCTTCTTAAAAACTTCCAGTGTTGGAACATTCACAACTTCTGGAGGCAAGCTGTTCCATTGATTAATTGTTCTAACTGTCAGGAAATTCCTCCACAGTTCTAGGTTACTTCTCTCCTTCATTAGTTTCCACCCACTGCTTCTTGTCCTGCCCTCAGGTGCCTTGGAGAATAGTTTGACTCCCTCTTATTTGTGGCAACCCCTGAGATATTGGAACACTGCTATCATGTCTCCCCTAGTCCTTCTTTTCATTAAACTAGACATACCCAGTCCTGCAAACGTTCTTCATATGTTTTAGTCTCCAGTCCCCTAATCATCTGTGTTGCTCTTCTCTGAACTTTTATGCAGCTTTATTCCTCTCTAGCATTCATCTCGATTGTTCAGTGATGCATTTCCTGCCTCACTAGGCTTTACCTCTATCTGCTCTTATGAGGCACTTCCTGTTGGATATGTATAGTTATATTCTCGGTGGCTTGTACAGTGTTTTAACTGCATTTTGATTAAACAATACACGCTGCAGAGACCCAAAAATCAGCTGGCCGGCAGGAGGCATGCACACATGCACGGTGGAGCTCAGCTGGGGCAATGGCTCGCATGCCAGCAGAGAGGGCTCTGTGTGCCACCTCTGGTACATGTGCCATAGGTTCGCCATCATGGCCATATATGTAAGCAAGCACATGCGGCAAAACCAGAAGGAAGATGAAATAAGTACTGCATGGTCACAAAGATAGGTAAATAAATGTATGATCTCATTCTAGATCACTCATGAGCGCTTTCAGACAAAGCAATTTCTTCCTTTTTGAACAAAAGAAAAATATGACTATGACATCTTTAAAGGACTAGAGTTTTCAACTGCTTTTGATAAAAGTTGAAGGGCTCCTTTTACTCAAATAGATGTGCTATCACAATTTTGACTTACTCATGTTGTTGCTGGCAATCTTATTTATGCTGCAAAATTGCAGTGTGGATATTGCCATTAGGTGGATGTCATTCTGGATTACAGCTGAGCAAGGAGACTGAGTTTAAGCGGCATACAAATGTAACTTACAGGGATTACTATTTAAATATATTCTGAAAATAGATGTGTCAACTACAACTTTTTCCCACTGATTTCCCACTGCTCACTTTTTTTTTCTAGGAAGAGAAAAATCTGGAAATGTAATTTCTTCTAGGACTCTTCTAAAGTATTGAATTCAGAAGTATTCCTTTAATAATCATGTCAAGTTGGCTTTGTTGACCTGGACTGCATTGCCGAATATGATGAGATGTTTCGTGTCAATAATCATTTCTAAAAGATATTTAGTTTTGACGCCACAGTGCCTAAAATAAATTACCAAACGGCAGAGGATTTCCCTTACACACATTGATCTCCATTTAGGTTCGAACTTTACAATTCTTTCTTTAAAGGGCAGCCTGAGTAGCACAAACGTGGAATTTCAATTATCAAATTAGCACCATAAAGAATATGTTACCCACAAGCAATCAGGTCCACCACTGCTGATGTTTTGAAGCGTTATGGGAGAGAGAGAGGAAGGAGAGGTTTGCAAATCTCAGCAGAACTTGGCAGGATTCTGAGAGGTTTATTGAGCTTCTCTGCCATTGATCTCTTCTAGCAATTGCTGGCCTTTCAATCTTCTGCAGCAGAGCTCATGTTAGGCTGAATCCTGGAATCTTCCTACTTTATATTGCCAAAGCACAGTTAATATAACCACACACCCCTTACTTGGTCATTATGCCCTTTTCTTTGCTCGTCCTCCACTCAGCCAGTTTTTTTCGAGATTGGAGGGGGGGGGTATTCCTGCCATAGATCCAAGTGGATCACTTCTAGAAAGCTGGTGAAATGTATCTAGCACCACGGTAACTATGAATGTTGTTGTATTTTAAATTGTTGTTTGTCTTATTTATTCCCTTTCCCCTTTTTACTGTAAGCCGGCCGGAGTCCTCCGGGAGTGGGCGGCATACAAGACTAATAAACTCAACTCAACTCAACTCAACTCAAACTTAAAAGCTGCTAGCAACCCTAGGAGTTAATAACACCAGCAGCAAATTTGCCAGTGTCATGACCCATCCTTCTATATGTGATATTTTGTAACTTTGATGCTGGGACTCGGTTTCTGAAAATGGGTGCTAAGCAAGCAGTTGGTTTCTCACCTAAACCAATGAAGTAAGATGACTGCTGAGAGAAGTTGTAAGGGGAGATCTCAAAGGGGGGAAAAAAAACTGTTTAGAAAGAACCAAAACAACAGAATAATGACCCAAGAAAATTACCAGATTCTTCTTCGTGTTTTATTCTCAGACCTGCCAAGAAACGATTCCGGCAGTCACTACTGCCTCTTTGCTTGTGGTTGTGCCATGCCTGAGTTTGATGCGCACTGTGCGCACTTGCGTAATGCAATAAAAATGCACAAAAAACAAAATGGCGTCACCCCTTGGGGCATGGCAAGTTTGGGTCGCTGCTGGTTCCAGTGCCCCAGGCCGCCAAAATCACTACCGGTTCAGCCAAACCGGTCCGAACCAGTAGGAACCCACCACTGACATACCGCCTTGCATGATCTCACACTACTTTAGACCTCTGTTCTCTGCATATTGAGGCATGGACAAGATCTGCAACAAAAGGCTTTGCAAATGGAGGGAAGGCCTTCCCTCTATTTGCCGTTTCCTTGACGAAATCTTCGGGGGCGAGACCTTCCAGGGAGAGGGAAGAATGAAATATGTCAGTGAGTTGGGGGAAGCCTTGCATAGTTGGATCCCCATGCTTTTCCCCATTCTGAGACACCATGTGCACCTAATGAGCTGCGCAGTCAATTAGCAAATGCATGGGCGAAGACAGGGAGTTTTCATGTTCATTTAATGCAGGGGTGTCAAACTCAAGGCCCAGGGGCTGGATCTGGCCCAAGGGATGCTTAGATCTGCCCCGCGGGACTGATCTGGAAACAGCAAACGACTGGCTCATGGGCCTGGCCCTCCCAAACTCCATTTTCACTGGCAGAGGGTTGCAGAAGGCCGTCGCAGCCAAAAATGGAGCTCGGGACTCTGTATTCGCTGGCAGAGTGCTCAGGCCACCACAGGCCTCCCCAATACGAGTGATGTCGAGTTGGCCACGCCCACCCCAGCCTTCCGAGGTCAAACACCAACCCTGATCCAGCCCTCAATAAAATTGAGTTTGACACCCCTGATTTAATGTGATTCACTTCAAGGAATCCTCGAGTTACAAATCTAATTGGCAAGCTCCATTACATTCGTAACTGGAGGATTACCTGTACAGAATGAATTAGCTTAAAATGGGCTCCAAGAATTCACTGAACATTTACATTCTTGGAATAGGGAATCACAATGATTATCTGTATATAAACAGACTTATCAGATCCAACTCCGGTATAGGTAGAGTTCAGCAACAACATTACAGGGAGAAAGAGATATAGGTAAATGTGCCATTGGCCATGAGACCTGGGATTGATAAGACGAGAAACTGTTTACTATTTTTGTACATAAAGGTAAAGGTTGCCCCGCACATGCGTGCTAGTCATTTCCGGCTCTAGGGGGCAATGCTCATCTCCATTTCTAACCCAAAGAGCCAGTGCTGTCTGAAGACATCTCTGTGGTCATGTGGCTGGCATGACTAAATGCCAAAGGCACACGGAACACTGTTACCTTCCCACCAAAGTGGTCCCTATTTTTCTACTTGCATTTCTACATGCTTTTGAACTGTTAAGATTGGCAGAATCTGGGACAAGTAACGGAAGCTCACTCAGTTACGTGGCACTAGAGATTCGAACCACTGAACTGCTGACCTTCTGATCGACGATCTCAGCGTCTTAGCCACTGAGCTACACTATTTTGGACATAGGTTATCCTAAATGATTACCTTCATCAAAGTCAGCATCGTCTTCTGTGTGCTGAGGGAATGGGAAGCAGTTGGTGATTTCAAGTCTATCATCCACTACCAAGCCTAGCAGCACGCCCTGAACCACTTCATTCCCTTGGCCTTCTTCATGATAATGCTTGATGATCTTCAGCACCACCTGAAAAAGAAATGTTAAATTAGGACAATTTCATTTGAGATGGGAGACCCAGTTCATCTATAGTAACAGTCTGTTTTCCAACAACTCTTTTTAAAAAACCACCTTGCTTTAGCTATAAATTGAATGTTACATTCTGCTCTGACCCAGCCTTCACAAGTAGTGATAAGATATTTACTCATGAATAAAACAACCAGTTTTTATAACAGGGCAATAACAGTTTTTTATTCAAATGTAAAAATCAAATGTAATTAGTCCCAACAAACCTGGATTTAGCCAAGAAATCCAAGTTGCTTGATGTATGCTAGAAATGAAAGGATGTCTGCGACAATTAGCCACTCCCAAACCCCTTCTATTTATTTCCCAGCCAAGGAGATGCTGACTATCGTCTACGTTTACCTCCCTCTGAGAGCCAGCTTACTGATTTCCTCTCCTTTCCTCTCTGCACATGCGCGCATCTGGGATAGGCTCTATCTGTTCCTCCCCTCACTCAGCTCAAGCCCCGAAGACAACTGCCTCTACATCTGGGGGAGGATGGAAGGTCCAAACTCTGCCTCTGTTGCTGTTTCCTTATCAGAGCCTTCCGAAGACTTCAAAGCTGGCCCAGGGTCTCCCTCCTCCTCCTCCACATCTGACTCTGCAGCTAACTGTGCTGGCAACCGAGAGGCCACAACATATTCTTCCAAGATTGGTCATGTAGCATAACATATTTAGATGACTAATAAAACAAGATAAGTGTTTAAGGATCACAGAAATGTTTCTATGGCATCAGATGAATTTATCTCTGCATATATGTATTCTGGGGAAGAAATGGTGGACTATGGATAGTTCAGTGAAAATCAGAAATGACAACAATGGCAGCATGAAGAGCCAGCAAGTAGATCAGTTCTTCAATAATTCCTCTCTGGACAAGGAGAGAACTTGAGATCACCCACAAATGTTCTATACAGCTGCTTCTCATGAGGACTTCACAAGATAGCTGTCTCTGTTGATTTACAGCTCTAGAAGACAAGGGAATAACTACCCTGCTGAAACCATGGATGGTGCCATTGAAAGGACACTAAGTTTGTAATTTTCTAATCCCTTTTGAAAATTGCTTGTTAACTGTTCTTAGCTATTAGGAACCTTTGGCTAAACAGGTTTACAGCATCAGATGAGTTTTCTTCAATCCTCACTGAATGAAGCTTTTACTACATTTGTCTTTCTTTTCTATTGTTTTTTCTATCCATTTACTGCAGCTTCTCTTTATTTTTTACCTTTTATTAGAATAAAAATAAGTTTTTACTGTTGTAATTATAATATTTAAGAATATTATTTTTTTTAAAAAATCTAAAAATGTGGGAACTGGAAGTAAATCTTCTGTTGCTAAATATTCCTACTCAAGATCTAAGTGATGCCCGGGCGGGTTATGGTTTTCCATTTTTCATCCATTCAAAACAATCAAAAAGCATTCTGTATTCAAACTGCATCCATTCACCTGATGGCTTTTAACAGGTTTCCTTTAGATTTTTCTTTCTGCAGTTTTTCACAAGCAACAATTTGAATTTGTCATTTTGTACATTTAGAGTAGTCAACCTGGTACAATGCGATCAACATCATCCAGTGGAACTAGTACAAGGGTTAGCAACCCACGGCTCTGGAGCCACATGTGGCTCTTTCATCCCTCTGCTGCGGCTCCCTGTTGTTCAAAATATGCTTCACAACTGCCAATGTGCGACACCGGTTGGGACGTGATTTATTGAGCTTTTCACCCCCCCAGAAGGCCAACTATGGCTAAAGCAACGAAAAACTTCAGAAGAAAATAGAAATAGTCAGGCATGGGAAGGGGTCCAAATGGCTTTTGAGTGTTTAAGGTTGCCGACCCCTGAACTAGTAGATAAGAGACAGCAAATATTCCAGCACTTCCAAAATTGATATTAAGAGCAACTCTAGTATCAGTTCACTTACTAACATCTATGGGGAGAATTTTTTTTTTTTACACACAAATGTTATTTGGGGGCATGGTCTATATAGGTTAACATGTTAAAAATATTAACATGTTATATCTAAATGGAATTTAGGCTCAGAAAGACCCAAAATCAACAAGGATGGGAAAAGCATTCCAAAATAACCCAATCACAAAGTTTTTGCTCCAGCAATTCAGAGACAAAGTTTCTGCTTGACTAATCATAAAGAAGCTGTTTCATTCAGCTCTTCTAGATTTTAAGAGGCAAAGATGACATTTTTTTAATCTTTAAGATGAGAAAATGAGAAATGTCACCATCCCAGTGTAAGAGTAATCCTTACAGAAACTGTGAAGAGCCTTTACAGAAATGTTTCTGGAACATGCGCCCTGGGAAATTAGTTCTTTGAGCTGCTACGAAAATGAGTATTCAGTATCATTATCTACACAGTCGTCAAAATGAACAAGCTAATAGCAGCTTTGTCCAACCTGATGCTACCAGATGGAAGCCACCAGAGATTTCTGCAATCACAGAATCACCGAACTGGAAAGAGCTACCAAGTCTTCAAACCCAATGCTCTCTAATCCGTGCCACCCCCCAAGCAGCTATTCAGATTAACACACACATTGGACATGACTTTCAGGCTCTGTCTGAATGCACCCAGTCAGCGATGGAGGCTTGCTCACCTTTCTAGGCACGGTATTTTTCAGAATATAAGACGCACCTTTTTCCCTCAAAAAAGAGGCTGAAATTCTGGGTGCGTCTTACACACTGAATACAGTATTTTTGGCCTCCTGAAACCCTGTCCCTTCACCAAAATGGCCATGCATAGCCTTTAGGAGGCTTCCAGAGTGCTCCTGGGAGCTGGGGGGGGGGGAGAGATGAGAGAAAAATAGGGCGTTTTTGCCCCCCCCCCCCAGCCAGTCCAGGAGCACTGTACAAGCCCCCTAAAGTCTATGCATGTTCTTTTTTGACCAAAAATGGGCCCGTTTTCATGAAAAAAGGGCTGTTTTGGGGAGGTCTGCAGACTGCAAAAACTTTTTTTTTACTTTGCCTCTTCAAAATCTTGGTGCGTCTTATACTCCGAAAAATACAGTAACCGGTTCCACCAATTATAATTGTCACTTACAGTCCCAATCATTCCCAGCAACATATTTAGTGGAAGGCTGATTCAAAACAGTGGAATTAAGAACTTCCAGATGAACTAGGAAACCTCTTTTGACTGCTTTTTTCTTTGTTACTTTGAACCCAGCTGTTTCAACCTGCCAGTGGCCAGCAGAGCTGGTGGCAGACTCAGACAGTGAGGAGGTTGGGGGGGAACATGGGCCAGTCCTAGAGTCTGAGGAGGGCTCTGATGAGTGCTCTGTGATGGGAGGCAGAGAAGGGGCCAGGGCCGTCCGACAGTTATCAGCTGCCTTTGGAGTCAGAGATCAATGGGGTAGAAGAACAGCGGGAGCCTGTTCCCACTCTGCATTTGTGCAGGGCTGCCAGAAGAAGGGAACAGTTAAGGAACAAGGCCAACTCGGGAGTAAAGGCACAGGTAGATGGTGAATTGCTCCTCCCATAGGGAATAAAGAGGAGCGAAAGGGGAGTGAATTTGCTCATTTAATTAGTGTGAACATGTGTTCGTGACTCAGAGACTCCTTGCCAAGTATTTTCTTGTACAGCCTTGCATTTGGAAGATATTGGCCTGGCAGCTCTCCAAGCCTGATGAGGTCTGTGGTTGTAAATTCACCCTTGAAAGCCTGTTTGCCAGGACTTTGATGGATGTGAATGAGAGGAATTCACATTAGCTTAATAAAAAGGGGTTTTGTCGGGACAAGGAGTCTGCTTCGTGACTTTGTGAAGCCTAGGTCAGAATTCAGAATGCATTACTGTTTAAAATATCTAACAAATATTTACTGTACTGGGATATTTCTAACTACTAGGCTGAATATGCAATTATCCCACTCCACCATTTTAACCTTAAGCATGTGTCTTGAATTAAGATGACAAATAGGTCCTTATCAGAGACAACTCTACCATATTTTCCACATGGTAGTTCAGATAAACTGACAACTTACCAGTAGCATTGAACTACCAAGTCTAATAGTTTCACCACCAGATCAGAACTCTTTAGGGCAAAATATGACAATAAGTACCTCTCTTGGAACAGGGGCCCTCCATCATAAAGTAAAGGTAAAGGTCCCCCTCACACATATGTGCTAGTTGTTCCAGACTCTAGGGGGCGGTGCTCATCTCTGTTTCAAAGCTGAAGAGCCAACGCTGTCCGAAGACGTCTCCGTAGTCATGTGGCCAGCATGACTAAACACCGAAGGCGCACCGAACGCTGTTACTTTCCCTATTTTTCTACTTGCATTTTTACATGCTTTCGAACTGCTAGGTTGGCAGCAGCTGGGACAAGTAAAGGGAGCTCACTCTTTTATGCAGCGCTAGGGATGTGAACCGCTGAACTGCTGACCTTTCTGATAGTCAACCTTAGTGTCTTAGCCACTGAGCCACTATGTCCCCTTTCCATCATAAAGTAAATTTGCATAAGTGTCGACTGGCAACCACACGGAGGAGAGCCTTTTCATTAGTAGCTCCGACCCTTTGGAACGATCTCCCCGTGGAGATTCGTACCCTCACCACCGTCCAGATCTTCCGCACAGCCCTTAAGACCTGGCTAGCCCGTCAGGCCTGGGGATAAAGATTATAATCTGTCCCCACCCGAATGATGAATGAATGTTGTGTACTATTTTACTCTTATGTATTGTTTTGCGTTTATTGTCTTGTACCCTCCCTTCCCTATTTTATGTAAGCCGCCCTGAGTCCCCTCAGGGAAAAGGGCAGCCTATAAATATTAATAAAAAAAAAAAAAAAACCAAGCATAAATCTGGAAGAAAGTATATACAGCAAAAGCTCTTTTTATCACAAAGCTGAGAAATGCATACAACCCACTTTGGCAACCTACAGTTTTCAAAAAGTCTCTACATGTAGCTTTTGATTTACAATCGCAATTGAGCCCAGTTGAGTCTCTCTTGCTAAGTGAGACAGTTTTAAATGAATTTTGCCCCATTTTACGATCTTTTGTGCCACAATTGTTAAGTAAATCACTGCAGTCGTTAAGTTAGTAACACAGTTGTTAATTGAATCTGGCTTCAGCATTGACTTTGCTCGTCAGAAGGTCGCACAAGGTGATCACATAACCTCAGGATATTGCAACTGTCATTAATACATGCCAGTTGCCAAGCATCTGAATTTTGATCACATGACCAATTGGCTTTTTTTTGGGGGGGGGGAGAAACTGGAATTCTTCAATTAGAAGAAATTGGGCCAAAAAAAATCACAAGAAGTTAAAAGTAGTGTTTCTCAACTTTAAGATGTATGGACTACAAATCCCAGAATTCCTGAGAAAGGCTTTAGGAATTCTGGGAGTTGAAGTTCATTTAGCTTAAACTTCCCAAGGTTGAAAAAAGTCTGAGTTAAACTATAATTGATATCCAAAACTGGAAAGATAGAGCAGTTTATATCACCCAGGAGATATAAGCATTAGTACTGGTATCTCTTCAAGCCACCAAACTTCTGTTTTATCAAATGGACTCTAGCTGAATTTCTAATGTCATTTTAAATTTAGAGAAATGAGCCTGAACAAGGAATAATAAATCTGATAAATATATCTCATCTTCAGAAATTATTGGTCTGAAGGGGGGGGAAGCAAGTAACTATATCTGGAGCATCTACTTTAAGAATCTTAAATGTGAGTATCCCATCTTCATCACTAGCATTTTTCAAAACCTGGGAAATACATTTAAGACATTAGCTATGCTATTTTTCTTTAAACTTAGCAACAGCTTAAATTCTGAAATAACTGCCAAAATATTATGTTACGACAAAGCAGCATGTCTTTTTAATTTCTGTGTTCAACTCTCTTCCCTATATGGTCCTAAACCAGGATTCCCCACTCTAGATGTCCTCTGAATCAGTGGTACCCAACCTTTCTAGCTCCATGGACTGGCATTGTTGGCATCATCAGAGGAGGGGGATGGTTTTATGCACAACCTAGATCCCATGCGTGTGCAAATGAAGATTCATGCACTCGCCCACCACTTGCACAGCCCACTTCACAATGGGCCATGGGCCAGTACTGGTCCGGGGCACAAGGATTGGAGATTCCTGCTTTAAATATGTAAATTTTCCACCACAAAAGGATTTCTTTTCTTTTATTAACTCAAGCAAAACATAAATGCAGAAAGAACACACATCTTAAGATTTAATTCATGTGCAACACAAAATCAGTGTTTCAGTGATACATGAATATGATGCAGTAATTTATCTAAAATATTTATAGGCTGTTTTTAGAGTTTGTTGGCAGCTTCCAATATATGCAATGCAATGCTTTAAAGTAATGCATCACAAAAGTACAGTTAAATAGACAAGTATGATGAGCTACAATAAAAGGGTGATTAAGTTTACAATCAAATCAATCATTATAATCTACAATCATACCTCATATAATAATCCAAGAAGATTCATATCCAATATAAAGCAAATGTAGACAAATGTAAAGACAAGGATAGAGAAAACTCGAACAGCATTCTTCAAAATGAAAAAGGTTTGCAGTTATGACATAAGCCTAAGAGATGTTACATCTTTTCTATCCTGCTCTACGGAGTAGAGAGTTTGGTCTCTGACAGAAAACCACTTGAAGAAACTACAAGCATTTGAAATGTGGATTCATAGACGGCTGTTATGTATAAGCTGGGCTGACAAAATCACAAATGAAGAGGTGATAAGGCACCTGGAAAATCGTCAAAGCCATTAAAAAGCAGAAGTTAGACTATTTTGGACATGTGATGCGACAACCAGAAAAATATGTCATACTTCACTTAATTCTCCAGGGAAATATTGAAGGCAAATCAGGTCCAGGAAGAAGAACATCATGGCTTCAAAACCTAATGGACTGGTTTGGACAAAACTCAGCAGCACTTTTTCATGCAGCGGTTGACAAAAATAGGATTGCCAATGTGATCGCCTACGTCCGATGATGGATATGGCACAAGGAGAAGAATAAAAAAAAGACAAATGGGTCTTTACAGTTTGCTGAATTGCCTTCAAAGTTGCAGCGATGTGCATGCCAGCTATGGTTGTTTGAGCACTAATGACCACAGCATCTTCATAGCACAATCCAGCTATCACTGATGTGATTTAAAATCTGTTCTCAGTATTTCTGGGGTTTTTTAGCACAATGATAGCTTGTGCTCATGTCAGTAGAGGGGAAATGATGTAGAAAAACATATGGAGATCTCATCCTGAAAGATTCAGTCTGTTATGCCCAGGCCACTAAAAACTGTTCATCATTGACCAGGGAGCATTACGTCATCAGTCTAATCAATGCAGGTAGTCCTTGGCTTCCGACTGCTTGTTTAGTGACCATTCAAAGCAGTGGTGGGATTCAAATTTTTTTACTACCAGTTCTGTAGGCGTGGCTTGGTGGGCGTGGCAAGGGGAAGAATACTGTAAAATCCTCATTCCCTCCCGATCAGCTGGGACTCGAGACACAGAGAATAGATATGGGTGGGGCCAGTCAGAGGTTGTATTTACCGGTTCTCTGAACTACTCAAAATTTCCACTACCGGTTTTCCAGAACTGGTCAGAACCTGCTGAATACTACCTCTGAATCAAAGGTATGATGGACCCTTAAAAAGGAACATGACACAGATTCAGCATTGTGATAAATGGGCCCCACGCTGCAATCACATGGGCCTGGAAGCTAAATTGTGTGAAGAACAGTCAAGGACTGGGTATGTTTAGCTTAATGAAGAGAAGACTTTCCAAGACTTGCCACAGGGAAAAGGACAATGATTTATACTCCATAGAACCTGAAGTTAGGACAAGAAGCAATGGGTGAAAACTTGTCAGAGGGAGATCCAAACTGCAAATGAAGAGAAATTTCCTGATAGTGAAAACTATCAAGCAACAGCTTAATGGAACAGCTTTTTACAGTTTGCCGCCAGGCATTGATTGGTGCTCTGTCACTGGAGGTTTTCAAGAAAATATTTGACATCCATTTAAGCTATGGTGGAGCAGTGGTTAGAATGCAGTATTGCCAACAGTTTGGCAGTTCCAGTCTCACCGGCTCAAGGTTGATTCAGCCTTCCAAAGTCAATAAAATGAGGTCCCAGATTTTTTGGAAGCAATATGCTGACTCTGTAAACCATTTTGAGAGGGCTGTAAAGCACTGTTAAGTGGTATGTAAGTCTAAGTGTTACTGTCATTTGCAGAGATGGTATGAGGACACCTGTCTTGGGCAGAGGATTAGACTAGAAGACCTCCAAGGTCTCTTCCAACCAAATGATTCTAAAACTCTATAGAATCTAATTCTTTTGCCTGACTTCCTAAGAAAATGTTTTATTCTAGTTTGCTGAGTAAACTATAACTGAGTTCACACAACACTTGCCAATGGCTGAGGTATTCTGTTAAGTTGAAATCCGCCCACCTTAAACTCACCAAGGGCTGAGAAACACTGTTCTATGTTAAATGTCTGTGAAGATTTTCATTCAACCAGGTCATGGTTGTCCCAAAGGTGCTTTTTCAAGAGGCAACTGGACTTTCTGGTTCTTCTTTGAAAACATTTCCCTTCTCATCCAAGAAGCTTCTAAAGATAAAACTCTAGGTGGCCTCAACAACTCGCTGAAAGAATGTGTTGTAGACTGGCGATAGATGATGTTGTATCCCTCTCCCTCTGTTGAGAGAGGGCTGTTCAATTTTGACATAGATGGCTTTTTGACCCCTCTTTCAAACCAGAGGTCCCTTCTGTCCAAAATGTGGACTTTGCTGTCTGCATGAAGCCTAATCCTTTCACTCCCCACCATCCAGTCAGAGCTGAAGAAGTTTCTTGGATGAGAAGCAAAATGCCTTCCATGAAAAACCAGAAAGTCCAGTTGCCTCTTGAAAAAGTACCTTTGGGACAACCATGACCTGGATTGTTAAGTCTATCCCCATTAGGAGACTAGAGTTCTGCAGCAGAAGTTAGTAATGAATAAGCCACTGAACTCACAGCCACCGAAGGTAAAACAAAGAATAGCTTTACTTGCATAACAAAAATAGGATAGTCTCCAAAACCAGACTATAAGCAGTCTTGAAGTATATACACAGTCTATTTACAATACGTTGATGTTACAGTTGCTCAACTCACAATTCACCATGTAGACAGGTACTTTGATTTTTTTCTTGCTGTTTATTTTCAATTCGTGCATCTCCACGTATTGCAATGTCAATGAACCATACTTTTTTCTTTTCAACTATTGTTATGTCAGGTGTGTTGTGGGCCAAGTAACTGTCAGTCTGAATTCTGAAGTCCCACAAGATCTTGACTTTCCCATTCTCTAAAACCTTCTGAACCTGATGTTCCCAGTGGTTTTTGCTGTACTCAAATCCACTTACTTTTGGCACAATTTCCAGTGAATGATCTTAGCAACGCGGTCATGGCATTGTAGGTAGTCAGTTTGTGAAATTTTGCTGCACCCACTGATCAAGTGGTCGACTCTCTCGTCTTTCTCATTACAGAGGCGACATTTGCTGTTGGTGGTAACATGTTGAATTTTTGCCTTCATGCATTATTATTATTATTATTATTATTGTTGTTGTTGTTGTTGTTATTATTATTACTATTTACTTTATTCATCAAACATGAAACCCATCCAATTGAACATTAAAAAATGCATTACAAATACCATTGACTGGTGCTAATGGTTGATACGGTTTGCTGCCAGCATCCTAGGTATCAACCAAGTACCTTCTTAAAATATAAGATGTTCCGAGGAGTGCAGTTTTTTGCAGTTCCGCTGGTGTTATTGCAGGAAGCTGTAATTTGTTGATGTATCTTGTAAAATTATTATTGTTGTTGTTGTTATTATTATTTCATCTCTCCCCCCCCCCTCGCTCTCTCTCAAGGAACCTCGTGTAAAGAAGAGCTCTGCTGCCTTTCCACCCGAGTGCAAAGGCAAACGGGGCTACCCAAGCAGGATGCTGAAGTGGATGGCTGAAACCAAACAAAAAACCACCCCGAATAGCCCATCCCCGTCCCTGCCAGGTTTCCCCTTTCGCTTACCAGCCCGTCGATCTGCACTTGCTTCACCGCCGAGTCCCCCGGGCCCGATTTGCCTTTGGCTTTCCCGCTAACGACCGCGGAAGCTACGGGTCCGCTTCCTTCCTTACGAGACGCCATGGCGAAAAGAAGCAGCGAGCACACCGTATCCGGGAAGGGAAGAAGGGGGGGGGGGGGGTGACGTTGCGCCGGAAAGGATCTTCCGGGTGACGGACTGGAAACACGATCCCGGAATATAAGGTTCCGCTTGGCAGAAGCCCGAAACTCAGTTTAAACCGATTTTTGGATAGGAGAGACCGTGTTAATTTCCCAGTAAAAGACGCGATAGAGTAGGGGTCTCCGAAGTTTGCCACTTTAAGACTCCCCCCCCCCGGCCGCCTGGGGAATTCTGGGAGTTGAAGTCCACAACTCTTAAAGTGGCCAACTTTGGAGACCCCTGCGATAGAGGATAGGATTGCGTCTCACAAATCGGTAATGTTATTAAATGCAGGATGCGAGAAAATCTGCCTGTGTGGGTCGCTGAGTGTGGAAAATCACTTACTGGCACTCCAATCAATCGATTTGGAGTATATTTCGTTTACCCGATTCTGGCAATTGACGACAATTATTCAAGAAAATTATATCCCCCCGAAGATCCAGAAAATTCCAACCCTTAAAAACTTTGAAGAGAAGGTGATGGGGTCAGATTATCAGTAGAGTTTGACACACAGCGGTGCTTTGATTTTTAGATTTGAGGGCCTTGGCTTTATACTGTAATGTTTATTTTATGTTTTTATGTGTGGTATTGTAAGTTTCACAGAGTCACAAGGATTGTGCTGGGCAGCTGTCTACATTAGATGGATGGACGGATTGACGGACGGATGGCCAGACATAGACAGACATGATAGAGAGGTAGATTATATATATATATATATATATATATATATATATATATATATATATATATATATATATACACACACACATACATACATACATACATACATACATAGAGAGAGAGAGAGAGAGAGAGAGAGAGAGATGGAAAATATGATTGATTGATTGATTGATTGATTGACAGACAGACAAAGACAGGACAGACAGTTCATTTAACCAGCAGTCCACTGGGCCCACCAGCCTTTTAAAAGTGATTATGAAGTGAAAAACTTCAAGGGACAATCCTTTAAATCCCCCACCCACCCCCAACTTCGTCCTTCTCCATATATTGAGATTGCAAGTCCCCGAATTCTCTTCCAGCATGGTTATAATTATTCGTTTTGGAAATGCACAAGATTTTCTTTTGCTGCAAGAGGGGAGGCCGCTGCCCTTCAGAAATGAATCTAACGCTTGCCAATGTCAGAGCCGAATTAATAGCCCAGTTTTAGATAATGTATCTGATCCCAAATGTACAACAGAATGAATAACGCCAAATACTAAAAATACGAAAATAATTGCTCTGCTTTTATTACCAACAAAGGTATACTCTTAAAACTTTATTTTGAATGTAGAATGCATGGCTGATTTTTTTTAAATGAGCACTTTACAACTTTCTGCGCCCAACAGCTTCGATCCGAATTTTTTGCAGCCTGGTTCTTAACTGTTGTCAGAACTATTCCCCACGTGTTTCAGGCAGCAAGACACTGCGCATGCGTCAGCATGGTCTCTCCTTCCGTTGGACGAACCTGCCAAACTTCCGGTAAAGGACGAGAGACGGTTTTGCCTGCTTTAGTGAGGTCTTCTCATATGTTTACGCTTCTTCGGCTCCCGTTATGAAGATCACCCGGCAGAAGCACGCCAAGAAGAACATGGGCTTCTACAAATACAATTTTGGTTTCCGGGAGCCTTTCCAGGTGCTGCTGGACGGCACCTTTTGTCAGGCGGCGCTGCGTAACAAGATCCAGATACGCGAGCAGTTGCCAGGTTACCTGGCCGGAGCCACGCAACTCTGCACGACGCGGTGAGGGAAGTGCGGGGGATGGGACGGGGAGAGTTTGAGGGGAGAAACGCGCCTCCATTGGCTGCTACGGACAAGTGACAGGAACGCGAGACGTGACTGCGAAACTGCGCACGCGCGCTCGGTTCCTTGGATGGCCGGCAGGATCGCGCGAGCTCTCCCAAGCAGCGTGGCCTGGGATTGGCTGATAGGAGAGTTCTGCGCGACGGGGGGGGGGGGGAGGCGGTGGTTGCCGGCCAACGGTTAATGACGCGGAAGGGGGGCCACTCGCAGAAGTCCCTGCGAGGCAGCGAAACGAGCATGCGCTGATTCAGCAGCAGTCCCACTTGGGGAGGCTGGTTTGGATTACAGGTAGGCCTCAACTTAGAACTCCCCAAGCAAGAGCCTTCTCTAGATTTAAAACTCTTGAGATCATGTAGTGCTGTCATTCTAACTCTATTAATCAAAGCCACATGGGTACACATGTAGTCCTCAATTTATAGGTTCGTTTAACAACCGTTCAAAGTTATAATAACACTAAAAAGAGACTTATGAACATTTTTCACACTTAGCGACCATTGTAGCATCCCCACGGTCACCTGTTTTACATTCGGATGCTTCACAATGGACTCATATGACCGTCACAGTGTCCCAAGGTCACAGGAACCACTTTTGCAAACTTTTGACAAAGTCAATGGGGAAGCCAGATTCACTTAACAACCCGGTTGCTAACTTAACTGCAGTGACTCACTTAACAACTGGCAAGCAAGGTCGTAAAATGGGAGCAAAATTCACTTAGCAGCAGAAATTTTGGAGTCAGTTGTGATCGTAAATCAAGGACTACCTATACAGGAAAAGGAGAAGAATAATTGAAGAAGAGGAAAAATCAGATAGAAAAGGAGATTATATTATATTCCATCCATGTTGGAAATTAAGAGTAAAAAAAAGTTCTTAGGCCTGTATGTAGATGAAATTACTTTTTCCAGCACCTGAAAAAATGATTTTTACTTGCAATATTTTTCCAACAAATCTTTATGTTCAAAAACTTATGCTAGGAGTAATATATAATGGATAACAATGTGCTCTTCATATTTCCCATAGAAATGTATGATGACTTGTAATCTACTCGCTACATTGATCGTAGATTTGAAGGGAATGTTTTGAAGCCAGTTGCTGAAATCAGGAAATAAAAACAACCTAATTCTAGGCTATCAAATCTGTTGGTACTCTGTTTCCCCAAAAATAAGCCCTCCCTGAAAATAGTGCAACGCAGCAGCCACAAGGTGACCACGCTCACTGCCTCCTGCACCTTAAACATAATAAGACCTACCCAAAAATAAGGCGACGTGCTTATTTGGGGGGTCAAAAGAAAATAAGACCCTGTCTTATTTTTGGGGAAACACGGTAGATAAGGGAAAGAAAAAAGCAGCCAATATATAAGGTCACAGTACTGAAAGTTTGAATGACTATTGTGAAAAATTCCCAAGCACTCAAAAAACCCCAGACAATATTACATTTTAAAGCTTTGTCTGCCTGTTTTTTTTACCAGGTGTTCAGTAGCCCTAATGTTAAAGGACAGAGAATAGATGTTAATAACAAAGGTGCCTATATGTTGGGGACAAGGGTCAAGCAAGCATGTGGAAGCAGAATCAGGATGCAAGTTGTGCAAAACAATGGGACTTGCCTCTTGATGCTCCTTCCATCTTCCTGCCTGTTTTGACACGTACCCACCCTCACCATCACATGGAAGTTTCTGGTCAATTATCTCTTACTGTCCCATCCTACTTTGTGGAGAATACTGGGAGTGAGTGATATTTTGAATGTTTTTATCGTATATACGTACCGTATATACTCGAGTATAGGCCGACCCGAATATAAGCCGAGGCACCTAATTTTACCAAAAAAACTGGAAAAGTTATTAACTCGAGTATAAGCCTAGGGTGGGAAATGCAGCAGCTACCGGTAAATTTCAAAAATAAAAATAGATACCAATAATGTTTTTGAATATTTATTTCAAAGAAAAACAGTAAACTAGCGGTGTATTCAATGAAATACTTCACTCACCTCATGATGCTGATGTCCCGCTGTGATGATGATGTCCCGTGCAGCCGCGGGAGCGATGTTCCGCCTCCTATGACACACGGCACAGTGATTCCTATCATTGGATCACTGTACCAGAGGAGGTGGACATCGCTATGTGGCTGCTTGCCATAACAAGGAGGAGGTGGGACATCGTTGCAGAGCGGCAGGAGGGGGAGGAAGGGGAATCGTAAGACAGCCCTGCATTACATTAGAACGTGAGGAGGGGGGATGGTGCGGTGCGCGCTGCGCGGCAAACTGACACAGAGGGAGGGGAAACTCACAGGGGCGCCGGGCCATTCACGAGTGTCACCCAGCAGCATGGCCCCGCCCCTTTTTCTCCTCCATTTCGGGCAAATTTTTCACTGACTCGAGTATAAGCCGAGGCGGCTTTTTTCAGCCCAAAAAGTGGGCTGAAAAACTAGGCTTATACTCGAGTATATACAGTATATCCCACCATTTAGGGGCTCAAGGTGGTGTACAAATACTCCCTGCTACCATTTTCCTCAGAGCAAAATGCTTTGTTCTTACAACAACAATCCTATGAAATACTTTGGACTGAAAGAGGGTGACTTACCCAAAGTCACACAGTGATCAGTAGATAATATCATTTTATGTTACTATGCTACCTACTATGTAACACTTTAATTTCATATCAATTACTTGATGTCCACTGAACTTGAGCAACTTGTAAATTCAAATAAAAGTGTTTGTTGATACATATTCTTTCTTTAAATATTTACATGCGACTCATCTTAAATCAAATTCTAGGTAGTTCATAGTCCAAGAATAAAAAAACATGTATAAACAATAAAATAAACCAAAAAGAGATGAAATAGATCACATAATGAAATCATACTTGATGCTTTTTTTTCATTTCTTAATGCCTTTCAGTTCATACATATATATTTAATTTCCTGGGAATATATTTAACTTCCTCCATGTATATTTCAAGAAATTTCATTCCATCTTAAGAAATAAAGGCAATTATTGCTTAGCCTTGCAGTTGTGGCATCCCCAAAATCATGTGATCATGATTTGGATGTTTATCTGGAATTAGTTGGATTCTACCTTAATTCCAAAAAGACATTGGTACCTACCATTTATGAGTAGATTTGATTATAAATGTAGACTTTTGATATAATTAAGCTTGTTAAAAATACAAAATAAAGTTTGTGTTTCTTTTTCTTACCATATTTCCCTTTTAGATGTGTGTTAAAAGAATTGGAATGTTTGGGGAAACAGTTGTATGGTGCAAAACTAATTGCACAGAGATCTCAACTTCGCAACTGCTCTCATTTCAAGAATCCAGTGAGTGGTTCAGACTGCCTATTGTCCATGATTGAGGATGGTAATCCACACCATTATTTCATAGCTACACAGGTAAATTTATTTCACTTGAACATATTTGAATAAAATATCCTACCTGTGACCTGAATTAAAAATATTCATTCATTTTCTTCTACATAACTTTGAATAACTGTGTCATTAGACTTTGTTCAGATTTCAAGAAAAAACCCTCTTGCTGCAGTGAATTCATTACTTTCCAACTACTTATCTTTGTTAATTTGCTGTCCTACTTGTGTTACATTTACATATAGTGATAGCTATTCTACAGCTGTTAATACAACATTAGGTTAATTATATTTCAAAAAGTTTAATTACATTTTAGCAAATCATGGGCTGAGGGGATATAACTAGGTTTTTTTAATTTTTCTGTGAAGTGTATTGTGTAGTTTGCACTCACCTGCATCTTGTAACAGGCTCTTTTTTGTGTGTTTTACTTTTAAAAAAATAGGACCAGCACCTGTCCACAAAAATAAAGAAAAGGCCTGGAATCCCTCTGCTATTTATAATTCAGAATACAATGGTTCTGGACAAGCCTTCCGCCAAATCTTTGGCTTCAATACAAGCAATGCACACAAACCAGCTTATTCCGGAGCATCATAAGCAGACCATTACATTTCTGAAAGAGAAAGAAGGTCTTGTAAAAACGTCAGAACCCAAAAAAAGAAAGCGGAAAAGGGCTGCTGGGCCAAATCCTCTCAGCTGCCTGAAGAAAAAGAGAAAAACTGAAGAATCCCAACAGTCTTCCACATCTAAGAAAAAGAGGAAACAGAAGCGCAGTAAAAAGAAAACAGACACTATGACTGCAGCTGTCCCAGATATGAAAGCATAACATTATTCTGAATAGTTGATGTGCATATCCATTTTGTGGACTTTGGATATGTAGTTAATGCTGTTTGAAAAATAAATCATATTTTGTTTTCTTAAAAAAATAGATAGTTTACCATGTATGTCAGGTTGGTGGCACGAGTGAACTCTTCACAACTTTTTTGTCATCTCATTTCAAAGAAATTGTGTACATCTTTTGAAGTGACAGCTGAAATATGTAAGAACATGCTTTATATAAAGCGGCTACAAGGTTAAGATATTTGGTACTTATCAAAACAGAAGGCGTGAGGACGGCAAAATAATCCTTATATGAAGATGCTACCCAGGTTAAATTCAGGATAGGGATGTGCGACTAAGACTGCAATCAGGCAGGATTGAGTTCAGGGATAAGGAACAGCATTCTAGCCAGCTCTTTTTCTACCACCACCATTCTTGTCACACACACACACACATGCACACACACATCGGATTTCAGGAGCAGCTGCTTTGAATTCGTGGTTTCTTCGAACGAGAGCAGTAAAAACTACATTATTCCACCTTTGATTTACTTTGTGTTAATCAGGAAATCCAGCCATATTTGTTATGTTTCTTATGCAATGAAATGCAGTTACTTTTAAGATCTAGGAAAGAAATCCTTGTTTTAAGCATCCAAGAGGCTAGACAGATGTCCCTTTATGCTTTGAATCCCAAATTTCTCCCTTCAAATTTCCCTGGACTAAAAGAGCTTAGTAATGTGCTTTCTTCAGTTAGAGTAGATTTTCATATGTATTGATTCTTGGGTGTGGAGAATACATCTTATATGTCCTGGGAGTTTTTTTGAAGTACGGTGCAGAGCTCATTACAATGTAACCAGTGATCCTATTTTCCATGTTTCAATGCTAAAAATTAATGAGGTCAGTCTAAGCAAATGCATATTTGAAAAAGATCCTAACTAGAACCATAATGCCTATCTAAAAATGTAGCATTCCTACAGTAGGAATATCATGTAGAATACTGTTACAAGAGCTGGAAAAAAATGAACAGTTCGTTTTTGACAATTTAGAATCAAGCCAGCTTTAATTAAATTAAGCCACAGTAATTTAACGGATAGGTCACTGTTCTCCAGATGTTTTAGAATTCAGCTTCCATTAGTTCCAGCCAGCATGGTCAATGACAAAGAAATATGGAAAGTTTGGTCTAATATATTTGACCAAATACCAAATTCTTGACATTTGAAACATCTGGAACCTGCCAGGTTCCTGATCTAGGTTATAAGTGGATATAGAAAATCTGCATGCCTTTGTTAAAATGCCAGGTTTTTGAGATGTAAAAAAAAAAATCAGCGAAAAAAATCACTTCAGAATTTTTTCCACTTTCATAAAACATTTCAGCTATACAATTCAATTGAAAAACAAACTGAAAATGTTTACTGGGGTGGGGGAAAATGAGAGTAATGTAGCTGCATAAATCTTCATATTCTCTTAAGACTGATCAAACCTGTTCAGCTGTTCTAGTAGGAATTTTCTGACATTTACTCAGTTGCCTCTTATAGCAAAAGGCATGTTCAACAGAGAGCTTACAAAGCATCAAAGGAATCTCACTATTGAAAGATATCAGGATAAGGGCACAAAAAAAATTCCAAGGCATTGGATATACCATGGAATAAAGTGAAAATGGTCATAAACAAGTGGAAAAAATACGGCCATGGTGACATTGCTAAGAACCGGATGGTCCAAGAGTCTTCCAGAGTCCTACAGAAACATTAAAGGAGCTGCAGGAAGTTCTGGAATGTACTGGTTGTGTACTACATCTGACAATGTCTCATATTTTTTATATGTCTGGCTTTTTGTATGCCTAGGTATATAGGACAGCTAGATAGAAACATTTTCTTATAAAGATGAACATACAAGCCTGGCTACATTTTGCAAAAACCTACATCGTCTGACAAAAGCATGTGGGAAAATGTTGTCTAATGAAGCCAACTTTAAACTCTGGCCGTAATTCGAGAAAGTACACTTAACACACATCACCAAAAGTTCACCAACAGTGAAACTTGGTGATAGCAGCATTATCTTTTGGGGATCTTTCTTTAGCCGGAACTGGAGTTTCAATCAAGGTGAGAATTATGAAGTTCCAAATATCAGTCAATTTTGGCACAAAGCCTTCAAGCCTCTGCTAAACTACTGAAGAATTTCAGCTCTGGACAGGACAACTCAAAGCCGTGTTCAAATCACCAAAAAATTGGCTTCTTTTGAAGACCAAAGTTTTGGAATGAATCTGGACCTGAATCCAATTGAAAATCTTGGGGTGACCTGAAGAGGACTCTGAACAGGAGATGCCCTCCCAATCTGACAGATTTGGATCGCTTTTGCAAGAGCAAGAATTCCCAAGGCAAGATGGGCCATGCTGATAGGCTCCTACCCACAAAGGCTGAAATAAAGCTATCCTGCTATATGTGCAAATTAGCACATTGTGCTTTTAATATACTGTATTTTTCAGAGTATAAGATGCACTGGAGTATAAGACCCACCCAGGTTTTGAAGAGGCAATTTTTTAAAAAGGTAGATAGGGATAGAGGAAGAAAAAAAGAGAAATACAGTAGGTAGGGAGAGAGAGAGAGAGGGAGAGGGAGAGAGTGAGTAGTTAGGCATGTAGGTAGGTAAAGGGATAGAGAAATAGAAAAATACAGGAGGGAGGGAGAGTGTAGATAGGTAGGTAGAGGAATAGAGACAAATGGAGAAATACAGTAGATGGATAGGGGGTGAGAGAGAGTAGGTAGGTTGGTAGGTAGAGGGATAGAGAAAAATAGAGAGAAATTCAGTAGATCGATAGGGAGAGAGAAATACAGTAGTTAGGTAGGGATAAAAAGAGGGTAGGTAGGTAGGTAGATGTTTCCAGGTATATTTATCCATGTGCTGGAGAAGGAAATAGCTGACAACCTGTAGCACCTAAAACTTTGTTTCTGCTTGGACAGCACTTGATCAATGTAATTCTCATCAAACTAAACAGCTTTCCGAAAGGGGAGAAGAGGCATTCTGCAAACCTCCCCAAAACAGGCTTGTTTTTTTTTCAAAGAAAGAGGCATGAATAGCCTTGGGGGGGGGGGGGGGGGTGATGAGTGCTCCTGGGGATGGGGGCCCCCAAAACAAGCAAAAAAACAGCCCCGTTTTTTGCAAAAGCGGGCCTTTTTTGTCAAAAAATTGCATGCATAGCCTTATGGAGGCTTATAGAGTGCTGCTGGGGGGGAAACAAGCTGGGTTTTTTTGCTCATTTCTGCTCTCCCAAGCCCCCAGCTCCCTGAAAGCCTCCATAAGGCTGATGCACGGCCATTTTGGTGAAGGGGTGGGGCTTCAGGAGGCAAAAAAATGCTGTATTCGGTGTATAAGACGCACCCAGATTTTCAGCCTCTTTTTAGAGAGAAAAAGGTGTGTCTTATACTCCAAAAAATACGGTACCTCAAATCTCTGATTTCTTACCATGGCTGTAGTTTAGTAAATCTTAATTTAACTTATAGGTTATTATCCTTGTATAAGCAAATTCTTTGTTCTATTTCCATTATAATCTGAAGTGGAGTATTTGTGGACTTCCAGTTTTTGGGCTACATTGCATATGATTCCCAGTCAACATGATTTAGGGAACTGTAGATTAGGAACATCAGGAAACATGTAGGCTCCCCATTTCTGATACCTTTTGCTTGAATTTTCCATCTGCTAAGGTTCATTTGTCTAGTTGTATTGTGTTGCTTCTAGCATATACGCCTTGATAGCTTAGATTTTCAGAACCCTTTTAACTGGTTCTTAGCTAATATGGAGACTACTTCTCACAATATAGCCAAATACTAGAGATACTGGCACTATATAATGGCTTAACACAATTTTTATTAGAAAAGTTATACATAACAGCAACTATTTTCAAGAATATTAACCTTGAAAAGCAACAAAAATGGACTAACAATCTTTAACAAGAAACTAATGACCTTCTCTATAATCAAACATTCAAGTTATCTACAATGTTTCTTTGTACAAAGGGGGGAAATCATGGTTGTACAGGCACATCATGTCAAAAATAAAGTTGCAGTAGCTATTTTATACAATTATCTTGTCTCAAGGGTTATTAAAACATCGCAAATTTTAAAACATTCACATAATTTTACACTTGGGCATATACTGAATCTCAGTCCCAAACGTTTAATCATTTCACAAAGTGCCAACATTTAAAATCAGAACCTTTAATATTTTTTTTAAAATTTTGCTAAGAAATGTTAACATCTATCCATCCACATTCACATGATTTCTGATTTGGCCTGATTCTAGTAATAATAATAATAAAGTCTTTATTTAAAAAAAAATAGTAAAAAACCAAACTGGGGGTTGTTTGAAAAGCTATTCAGTATCCATTATTGGAAAACACCCCATTACAAAAGCTGTAAAGGTAGCCAGGTCTATTAATACTTATTACACAACAAGATTACTTTTAATAAATGCAAGTTTACCTGCTTCTAAAATATACATCTGAAGCCTGTTGTCTTTTTAGGGCCAATGCTGTCCCACATAATTATTAGTTAATTTATACAAATTTATTTTGCTCAAACTCTTGAGACCCACCTAGTTATCAGCTTCCAAAAACCAAATTACTTATAATCTACATGTATGACATTTCATGTACATACAATCCGCTAAGAAAGGTAAACGTTTGAAGAGGTTTAATCTGAAATGAGGAAAAGCTTAATCAAACTACCCTGCCCCATAGCTATGTGTTGCCAGAGGTGAATCACTCTGAAAAGGAACGTAACATCTACTACCAGAAATGTTTTGCACATGAAGCAAGCCCCAATTTCTTAAAAAAGCAGTTTTTTTCTCTATGGGTTCCCATTTGCAATTAAGTCCTAGAGCTGCTTCAATTATTCTATAGAAAACATGGCACAGCAAGGACTCCTGCCTACTAGGCACTGACATTCACCATGGCAGCTCCAAAAAGCACCATTTTGTAGTAGGAAGATGACCAACACTGATGCTAACAGCGGGCAGGCAAAAATAACTCATACAGGGAAGAAAGCTCAGAATGTTAGGTCAATTTGGCAAATCAGTCATGAAATAAAAAGTTGGCCACTATTGGGTCTTCTGGAGTTGATTAAAATAATATCCTGGTTTATTAAGATATTGAAAAAAATCATTGGTCATAGTTAAGATGCACCATTATTGCACAAATCTGCTTTGAATTGGGATTTTTTGTTTAAAAAAAACACTCTTCATGAAGATCCTTGAGTACTTTCTCATCTCTGCGATTGGAATTCAAGTCATCCAGCGCAGAAAGGTTACTAGAAATGCAGAAGTGGTAAAAGATAATAGAAACCCCTCCTCAGACAGAAAAAAATGAATTACTGTACATTGACAATGAAACCTACATTTCTTCCCTTATGGGCCCTGCACATGGGGAAATGTGTGAGCATTAATGACGCTAACTATACAGTAAGCCAACCATTCAAATAATATGGAATCTGGGACCAGGAGTTGCAATGATATCACTATATGGCTCTTCCTGTGTCAGCTCGATAGCTTGTTGCTTTTTCAGTACCAAAAAACTGTAGAATTTTGCTGCTGCTTGTTTGCGGTTTGTATTCCGACACAACTCAAGCAAACTGATAGATTTTGCTCCAGTCTTGGCAAGGGCTCTCTGAAAATACAAAAAAATAGTTAACCATTATAATTTCCGACTCTCAATCTAAATGTTTGTTAATGCCAAGCAACCACAAGAGAACTTATAAAATGTTCATTACTGGAAGAGCTCCTATACCCAGTTACAGCCTGAAAAGCTTAGATCAGGGGTGTCCAACCTTGGCTATTTAAGACCTGTCGACTTCAACTCCTCAATCAACATAGATGGCTGGGGAATTCTGTGAGTGGAAGGCCACAGGTCTTAAAGTTGCCAAATTTGGCCACCCCTGTCTTCGATCTTCAGGAGATGAAGATAATCCAACATTTAAGAGATTGCGAAAGCCGTTATTGAATTAAGAAAAACATACTAGAACCAAACACACAACTCTCAAATTAGGATAAACAATACTACTTCCACGTGAGAGGGATTCACAAGCCTCAATACAGAAAAATATAAGAAAGTGCTCACTGGAGCCTTAATGAGTAAGGATGTGCAGCCATGACTTTTTAAGAAGATACCAACACAATACTAAATCTCCCCATAAGGTCCTGAAACATCTTTCCACACTGGATCGAAGTAGCTGCCAATCTTTGTTGCGAAGTATCTGGGCAGTCTGAATGGACTGATTTTAAAATGTCTAAAATCAGAGAGATTTGTGTTCCTGACTCAATTTAGGGATTACTTCTCCATATTAAATTTCCTACAATAATTGCTTCAGGGGATAAATAAGGAAATGTTTTTTTAAAAAAATTTTTGTCTAATTATTGATGTATCTGCCTCAGGACTGGTCCTTCAGGGTTTCAGACTAGTTTTTCTAACTATATCCAGAGTTCCATGTGTGCAAAACAGAACCCTAGTAAGGGTTAATGTCTCTGTGTTTTGTTTGTGGGCTGCCTGAAAGCATCTAGTTAGCCACAGAAGAAAAATATAAATTAATTGGCAGACAAATTATGTTCAAAAATATCACTCGCATATTATCAAAAATGAATACCTGAAGACCATGGAGCATCTGTTGTGTTCTCTTGTTCCATCGTCGTTCCTCCTGATCCTGATCACCTCCAGTACCATCTTCCTCCTGAAATGAATTGCATTGAAAAACAGACTCAGAGAATATAATTAAATTTTTATCCTAAAAAATGCTCAATCTTAAAAAAAAAAAATTCCCCAGGAAGCTACATAAGGACACTACAAAAGTAGCAGCTTTGTGGTTCTTATCTCCACCTAACCTATTTATTATATATAATTGGCTGGCCACTGTGGGAAGCTGAAGGGTTTTTAAATAAAACTCCCAAATTGAGTGAGAGCAGCAATTAGTAACTGCAACTACAAGATCTTCACATTTTCATTCAAAAATTATGAATTTAATATAAATCAGTTTTATCCAGCTTAGATACCACCTGGACAACTAAAAAATCAATTGCCAGAATTCCTAAATAAGTGTGCCTTGGTTAGATTTCTGGGTGTTGGAAGTCCATATGCCCAGGCTCAGGAAAAATGATACAGGTTGTCAATACCAAATTGTTTAGACAGAGCCAATGGAGAAAGTTGTGAAATCCTGGATATAGGTTAGGTTAATGAGTAGCAGATAATACACTCCTGAACTTAACTGCAAACTTAAAGATGTAAATCAGTCTTTCATGGTGGACAAAACACCATGACAGTACAGAAACAGAGAAAGGGCTATTAGAAAAATATTAGCTAACAAGGTATTTACAGAGAAGTGCCCACAACTATGACATTTTAAACACTTCTTATAAATGCAGTTGAACAAATTTTGAAATGTTATTATCTTGTATATTTACAAAAGCAATATGGAAAAATAACATCAATGTACAAGACCATTTTCATGAAATTTTAAAGTCTAATGAAAAAATAAATTAGTGCAATATTTTGTAATCAAAAAGTATGTAGAAACTCTGAATTATTGCAGAGTATTCAACAGTGACTCAGTCTCCTTCCTTCCTCCCTTCCATCCATCCATTACTACATTCTGGACCATTCTGAAGCTTCTTAGTGGGTCTCAAAGGCAGCCTCACATAGTGTTCACTGCAGTAGTTGAACCATAAGGTCACTAGCACAATACCTAGCACAATACTAATGAAGAAGAAAAATAACATCTCCAAAAAGAAACCAGCATGGCTGCATAAAGAACTCTCTGAAAAATTGAAAGGCAAAAAAGATAAGTATAAAAAGTGGAAAGAGGGGGACATAACTAAGGCAAAATATCAGCAAATAGCCCGAACAGGTAAAGATGAAGTAAGGAACGCTAACAATGAAGAAAGGCTTGCCACAAAAATAAGAAATAACAAAAAAAGCTTTTTCCAACATGTTAAAAACAAGAAAAAAATAAGGAAACAATTGGTCCATTGCTGGGAGAAAGTAGCAAGGTGACAAGCAACAGGGAGAAAGCAGAACTATTTAACTCATGTTTTGCATCTGTCTTTACACAAAGGGATAAAACAGTCCAACCTATCAAAAACAGCACCACAAAAATCAGATTAGGAACACAAGTTGAAATAGGGAAGAAAATGGTAAGTGAGCACCTGTCTACCCTAGATGAGTTCAAATCACCAGGACCGGATGGATTATACTCCAGGTTTCTGAAGGAACTGACAGACGAGATCTCAGAACCACTGAACTATATCTTTCAGAGATATAGCACCGGGGAACTGCCAGAGGACTGGAAAAGAGCTGATGTGGTTCCCATTTTCAAAAAAGGAAAAAAATAGATCCAGGAAACTACAAACCTATCAACCTGACCTCAATACCAGGAAAGATTCTGGAAAACATAATCAAGCAACGAAATAGCGAACACCTAGGGGCAAACAAAGTAATAGCCAAAAGCCAACATGGGTTTGTCAAAAACAGATCATGCCAGACTAATCTTATTGCATTCTTTGACACAGTGACAAAATTAGTGGACCAGAGGAATGCCGTCAATATAGTTTACTTGGACTTCAGTAAGGTATTTAATAAGGTAGACCATAATCTACTACTAGATAAAGTAGAAGAATGTGGATTAGATAGCACCACCACCAGATGGGTTCGTAACTGGCTGACCAACCACACTCAGCGTGTAGTCCTCAATGGAACATGGAGGGAAGTATGCAGTGGAATACCCCAAGACTCTGTTTTGGGCCCAGTACTCTTCAACATCTTCATCAATGATTTGGATGAGGGAATAAATGGGGAACTCATCAAATTTGAAGATGACGCCAAGCTGGCAGGAATAGCCAACACTTCAGAAGATAGGCTTAAGATATAGAAGGATCTTGACAAACTTGAACATTGGGCACTTTCTAATAAAATGAAATTCAATGGTGAAAAGAGTAAGATTCTACATTTAGGCAAGAAAAACGAAATGCACAGGTACAGTATAGTTGGTATCTTGCTCAATAGTAGTAACTGTGAGAGGGATCTTGGAGTCCTAGTGGACAACCACTTAAATATGAGCCAGCAGTGTGCAGCAGCTGCCAGAAAAGCCAACACAGTTCTAGGCAACATAAACAGAGGGATAGAATCAAGATCACGTGAAGTGTTAATACCACTTTATAATGCCTTGGTAAGGCCACACTTGAAATACTGCATTCAGTTTTGGTCGCCACAATGTAGAAAAGATGTGGAGACTCTAGAAAGAGTGCAAAGAAGAGCAACAAAGATGATTAAGGGACTGGAGATTAAAACACATGAAGAACGGTTGCAGGAACTGGGTATGTCTAGTTTAATGAAAAGAAGGACGAGGGGAGACATGATAGCAGTGTTCTGATATCTCAGGGGTTGCCACAAAGAAGAGGGAGTCAAACTATTCTCCAAAGCACCCGAGTGTAGAACAAGAAGCAATGGGTGGAAACTAATCAAGGAGAGAAGCAACTTAGAACTGAGGAGAAATTTCCTGACAGTTAGAACAATTAATCAGTGGAACAGCTTGCCTCCAGAAGTTATGAATGCCCCATCACTGGAAGTCTTTTAAGATGATGTTGGATAGCCATTTGTCTGAAATGGTAGAAGGTTTCCTGCCTAGGCAGGGGGTTGGACTAGAAGACCTCCAAGGTCCCTTCTAACTCTGCTATTGTATTGTATTGTATTGTATTATTAAGAAATTACTGACTGCTATAGATCAATACTTACCTCCTCCTCCTCTTCCTCCTCCTTTTCCTTCTCTTTTTCTTTGTCTTTTTCAGGCAAAAGCTCTAGTTCTGGAATTAGCTGACATATATTCTGAGGTTCTTCTGGAGGCAATTCCACTGGGGGCATTTCTATCTGTTGTAATGGTTGAGGCTGAT
Organism: Thamnophis elegans; assembly: GCF_009769535.1. Classification (NCBI taxonomy): domain Eukaryota; kingdom Metazoa; phylum Chordata; class Lepidosauria; order Squamata; family Natricidae; genus Thamnophis; species Thamnophis elegans. The sequence continues at coordinate 63,251,577 of NC_045548.1, forward strand.
GAGAGAAACATTCGAGTTTAATGATTAAAACCAGACTTAGTAACATCTTATTTAAAAACATCGTTTTTCAAAATCCTTACATATAACCTATTTCTTTTATATTAATATCTAGATATATCCATTTAGTAAAATCTGTTCTAGAATTTTGCTTGCATCCCATCCAATGTTCAATTTCATTGGGGAAGAAAATTTGATATTGCCAAGGAGAGCATGTTCAAAGACAGCACTTACTTAAAATAAATTAAACAGAATAGAACTCCACTGATATACCCCGATATTTAATTAGAACCACTGAACAAGGCACTATAAAGTGATCATGGTTTTTTTTTTCATTTATAGGGAATATTAATAAATGAAAGGATAAGCAATAACCAGTGAAATTGCTGAAAGGTCATCTACTTGTGCAAATTTACACTACTGGAAATTGGATAAATGACCCCAAATAGACCTGTTACTTCCTTATGACATTTGGTATTGCTTTGAAGTCATTACAGAGATAAGCATTATACTTTTGTTGTTGTCAGTTGCGAAGTCATGTCCGACCCATCATGACCCCATGGACAACGTTCCTCCAGGCCTTCCTGTCCTCTACCATCCTCTGGAGTCCATTTAAGCTCACACCTACTGTTTCAGTGACTCCATCCAGCCACCTCATTCTCTGCTGTCCCCTTCTTCTTTTGCCCTCAATCGTTCCCAGCTTTGGGCTCTTCTCCAGTGAATCCTTCCTTCTCATTAGATAGTGAAAGTTTTTGAGTTTCATCTTCAGGATCTGGCCTTCTAAAGAGTAGTCAGCGTTGATCTCCTCCAGGACTGACCAGTTTGATTGCCTTGCAGTCTAAGGGACTCGCAGGAGTTTTCTCCAGCACCATAGTTCAAAGGCCTCAATTCTTTGGCGCTCAGCCTTTTTTATGGTCCAACTTTCACAGCCATACATTGCAAATGGGAAAACCATAGCCTTCACTATACACACTTTTGTTGGCAGTCTCTGCTTTTTAGTATGCTGCATTATACTTTTTTGTTCAGCAATGTATCTATATTTAAAATACATTCTTTTACTCACAGGGAGCACAGGTTCTGGTTCCAATTGTACAGCCTTTCGCTTTACACCTGTCTGAGGTGGAGGTGGTGGCATGACCGATTCATCTAAATTGGTCCTACTGCCTTCCATCATAGATTCCTGCAGGCGACTCGGCTCTTCTAAAATGGGTTCATCTATTGCAAAATAAACATGGACAAGTTAGTATTTTTCTCAATGTTGACAGTCCTTTCTATTCTTTACAAAATAACAAATTCTTCTTTAAACCCAGAAGGTAGTAATGCACATGAAGCAAATATACATTTTGCACATTAAGTTGCACAGCTTTTTAAACGCATTTACTGAACAGTCAAAAACCAAGCTATTAAAGACACAAACCAATAACATTGCGTTGTTGCTCTTCTCGAGGTACTTCTGGATTCTCAAAATCTTTAAGGAACTCATCCAGATTATCAGCTTCCCCACCTTTCCTCCTCTTTCTAAGATCTTCTGGTACAAGAGGTGTAAGACAGCGAGTAAAAAGCTTCAAATTAAAAAAAAAATAGATTATATTTTTAGTTGACACTGCTTCATTATCTAGTTCAGACAGTTCAAGGTTAGTCTAGCATCAGACTGTGTCTATCTACATACCAAAATAGATAGTATAGTAGGCTCATATGTACCAACTATGAAGTTAATTACTATAAATTGATTAAAGATGCCGCACTTTAGGGACCTTAGGAGCACTGAGGTTTGGAATAGCTTTTTATTAGCTGTGCTAGTCTTTTGGTATGGCTTTCCAGGAAGCACCCAACTGACACTTAGGAGAACATTTCAGCCTTCAACCTAGTTTGAGTATAGTTCAGTCTAATTAATTTTATTCTGTGTTTTCATTAATTTATGGATTTTTCATTTCTATCCCTTTATATTTTGTTGTATATATTGCTTACCTCTTTCTTTCATCTAAACTGGTAACAGTCCAAAGACATTTCACATTCTATACATGTGAAGGACAATGCCTCATTTGCACAATTTATTAGAAAATGTAATAGTTTCTGACAGCCTGTCCTAAACTGATGCAGTCCAAACCTTCTTATATTCTTGGGGGAGTTCTAGGAGTTGCTGTTTTGACATATCTTAGGTGACTGAACTGGTAAAGGATGGTTTAAGATTTGCAATAACTATTCATCATAATTTTTCCAAAATTTAGTTCAACTCACCTTCAGCAGCCTGTTATTCCAAAGAGGTTGAGCAGGAAGAGAGAAAAGTTTTTCAACACCTCCAGTCTCTTTCCACATCATTAATTTCTTAGTAGGAGGTGCCAAATCCAGTGTGGTGACAATGTCAGAATAATCACTTAATTGGGCTCTGATGGTCTTGCTGTCCAATTCTTTCACACTGTCTACAATCAGCTTTCTCTTCCTCTTTGCTTTGGTTTCTTTAACTATTTAGGAGAAAATGTATTAGACACTGGATATTACAACAATGTGCCTATTGATAATTAAATTACAGTATTATTTTAGTTTATTTTACAAGGAACACTTTCAAAATCTGTTTAAAATATTTTTACTTAAGAATGATTGTGTTATAATATTCAGAAAAGAATATACTGCCACAATTCTGGTAACATGAGATATTTGTTAGAAGCTTCAGTGAATCCAGTAAAAAACTACATGCTCAAACTGTTTTTCAATTTATTTTTTCTTACTAAAATTATATATAAAAAATCTAGAACTACATCCTTGGGAATGAGAGTAGATGCTTATAGTTAGTGATGGCGAACCTTTTCAGCACTGAGTGCCCAAACCAGAACATGCGTGCACACGCACCAGAGCACCGGAAACCGGAAGATCAGCTAGCCACACGTACTTGTTTCTTGACTATTTTGGCTATGATTTCCTGTATATTGGGCACTGTCAGGGAAGGCCCAGGCAGATCTGGATGGAGCCCCGCAGCTGTCGGGGTAAACGTGGCCTCCACAGGTCTGCGGTTCCAAACTGAACATCATGCAAGAGAGGCCCCTGCAGATCAGGACTTGACCCCCAAAGGCCCGATGTATTTATTGGAAACAGAGAGCTGAAAGCACCAGGGTTTCTTCCAACCTAACAGGAGAGGCGTGGACAGATTTATTGCTACTGGCCTATGACACCTGATCACCCCCATTTGAGGATGAAGAGGAGTGCCTACGAGGTGTTTTCTTGGAGCTTTGGCACTCAGGTGTTTGATCATTGCCCTTGTCAGAACGTGAGGCTGATCTTGAGGGCTTTTTCCCTTTAGGCTGGGTATTGTTCTTGTCAGAGGTCTTGTGCCCCTTGGGATCTGCCCCAGCCCGGGAGGTGGAGGCCTCTACCGTAATTAAGAGCCCCTGGGTCAAAGTCCCCTCAGCGCTAGGAAGATTAGCTGTTGCGTCCGCCATTTTAGAACAGTCACTTGCCAGACAAAATGGCGGTTTTGTGCCCTTTTTAACTGAGACAAAATGGCGGCTTGCACCCCCTTCAACTGACTCTAGTGGCCCACAACTCATTGACAGTCTCTGGGGCTAAGCACAGCATGGAGAGGCCTTGGTCACTTCATGCGCTCACCTCCCTCTCAACACAATCTTGCTGTCCTGGTTCGCCTCTCCAAAGCCTCAGATAGCGCTGCCGACGAGGCTGACCAAGCAAAGTCAGAAGACCAGCGCTGCAGCTGTGCAGCTCTGCTCCCTCAGGAGACCAACCGGCTGGCTTTGAAGCCGTGCAGCAGCGATTAACAGGCGCGATTCTCTAGGTCGGCCAGCTGCTTTGAAACGGTGCGGCAGTGCAGCCGCACCTCTCTCTCTCTCTCTCTCGCACAGATCGATAAGGTCCAGCAGCCACAGAACCAACACCAGCGTGTGGTGAGGAAAGCCGCCCACTACGTGGCAACCTCTAAAGAGCGCTGCGTTCTCTCCCGCCCTGTCAGAGATTCTGGGGCAAGCAGATGGCCCAAAGAGCGAGCTATGGGTCCAGGCCTCTCGCTCCAGCCCTGGCTGACAGCTGACAGTTCTAGTCCTGACACAAGTAATAAATGCAAGACAAATAATTCTTCAAACCAGTCAAATTGTCAATTTCCTCAGGAGATATGTGATGACACAACCATCCTTGAAGTGGACTGAGTCGAAAAGCTGGGTAAGGCTAGCAACAAGGGGTGTGTCTTAATTAGCTTTAATCAGACTCAGTTCAATCAGAAGACGGACAAGGTCAACCCGTATATGGATGCTATCCCCATCTCTATTGAGAAGCTTAAGATTTTCCTGTAGTGAAAACAAAAGGCAATAGCAGTGACAATAGTATGCATACCACATAGAAAAAAATTAAAATTTACCAGTGATATCAATGGGCTCTAAAGCAAATGCTTCTTCTTCATTTGGAACCAGTGTTGTCTGATCAGTCATGGTTGGCAAGGGTTCCACTGGATCTGCAGAGTCTGGGCTATCTGGTCCTCCCACTGTGAATTAGAGAATGAAGTAAGTTTTTGAAAGCATTTTGGAGCCACAATATAAAATACAAGTCAAAGCCTCCAAAATTATCTTCCATGGGCTAGAGTCCCTCTCTGGGTCCTTCCTGGATAACATGAGCTATGTTGGCACAAAGGTTAGAATGCAGTACTGCAGGCTACTTCTGCTGACTGTCTGCAATTTGACAGTTCGAATCTCTCTAGGTTCAAGGTTGACTCAGCCTCCCATCCTTCCAAAGTCGATAAAATGAGGACCAATTGCTGTGGACAATATGCTGATGCTATAAACAGCTTAGACAGGGCTGTGAAGCTGTATAGAAGTCTAAAGGCTATTGCCTCATTCTGTGCCAGCTGAGAGAATGCTTATTTGTCATTGGCTTGCTTCAATGGTTCCACCCCCACCCCCTTTTGATAAAGGTTAGGAGTGGCTACATAAATACCTAGAGTCAATTACATTTGTTTTTTCCAAGGCTCTCTATAGGCATTTTTATCCTAACATATTAATATGAACCAGAACCTAACCAATCCAGGCGGTAACAGGTTAACTTTTCTATACAACTACACACTGTATCCTCATTTTTTAGTTATTCCTTACAGTCTGATGTTTTTTACTCATTTATTATTCCATAGTACACAATTCAAATTGAATTTGTACATTTTTCTTTGGGACTTGTAAAAACTGCTCCTTTTTAATATATGCAAGTATTCCTGATTGCTTCAATATTTTCTTCCTTTGATTCATAATGGGCTACTGGTCCTATCTCTACATACAGTATATGGGAAGATTTAATTATAAGGAAAATGGATGAAATCTCCCAACCATTTCTATTCTGATGCCACATCCTTCACCATACTAAAATGTTCTCACAATGTGCAGGGGATGGGCGATAATAGGATGAACTATAACTGGGGCTAAGATGGTGACCAAGGAAAGGTGAGCAACTGGCAAGCACCATTTTCCACTGATGAAATATTGATCATAAAAAACAGGTAGGATGAGGAAAAAAAAGAGTAAAGCTAATCCCTGACTCTGAAAGTACCAACTTTTAATTGCTGTCTTGATTATGTCTTGCCCATAAGATAGTCCCTTAACAATTACTGGCACAATATTAATGATATAGAAAATGTTAGTCTGTCAACCATGCCATTCCATCCATGAAATGCTATCGTTGACAGAGCACTTTCGAAAATGAAATACAACTGTTTAAATATTCACTTGAGGCATTATCATCATCATCCAAATCATCATGGGGAGGTTGCTCCGGCAACATTACTCCCACTTCTGAAAGCGCAGGTGGGTCATCAAATATTCCTTCTTCAGTGTTGCTGAGAAGTTTGTCAACTGAAATAACAAATCAAGAAGGTAAGGCTAGAAGCATAAATCTTATACCAAAATATAAGACTGTCCTTGCTACAACAGCATTAAAAGACAGTACTTTTTCAACAGACTATCTACAACCATGAACTTCTTGGTGCTCTCTGAGCTTATTTGTAGACATTATATTACGCAACTAGATAACATCAGAGCAAAGGTGTGTGGAGTTTGCCGCCTATTTATACATAGTAGGCTTGTCCTATTAGGTTTGGTGGAAGTGTGATTTCTCCCTTGATGGTTCTGTGTGAAAAAGGGTCTATTTATTTGAAAGATGTTATTTAATCAAAAATATTTTCGTTCATATTCATTGCAGAAGAATGAATACATATCAAAGAGCATGATTTTTCCCCAATGAAATAAAGAAACATTTACATATAAACATATAAACATTTACATTGATGAGTAGGTGTTCTGTTATGAGAAATTAATATTGAAAGAAGTTTAAATGGCTGTATAAGAGCATATCCCTGCCAATCTTATATGGAGACCTGGGAAGATCAGGGGAAACATAAAAAGTCCTCCTCCTTACAGATAGTTCTCACTTACTAATGGTAATTGGGACTGCGAACTCCATCGCTAAGTAACACTGTCTAATACGTCAACTTATGACAACAGTTCCAATAGCCCCACTTGCCATAGTTCCCTTTATGGATATATATTTTAAAAAGCTATGTTGCCCCATGAGAAAAATAAACCTACATCTTTAAACTTTTTTTACTAAATTCACAGCCGTTATTGTAGTTAGTCAATGACTAATATCAACCTATATCTGTTTGCTTAACAATGGTTCAAATTAACCATGACCTTGGAAGTGGTACTTTATGGCAAGATACAAATTGATTACATACCCAGGATTCCACCATCATTTCCTTCTCCAAAATCATCCTTGTACTGGTCTTCATATTCCAAGTGATTAGATTTTTCATTAAGATGACTGGTGCTCTGCTCTGGCTCCAGCAGAAGGTTTGAAGTACTAGAGCTTACCAGCATGTCATCTGGAAAAGCACTACCTTCTCTCATCATTTCACGATCATCCATGCCAAAGTCTCCTTTAAAATTAATGGGAAAAAAGAGACAGGGATCTTCAATTACCTGTTCTATATTATTTTTAACTGCAACATTATGTTGCTCTAATTTTTAATTTGTGCAAAGAGTATTTTTATGAATTGCAACATTCAATCCTTAAGATACTATCTTCTTCAGTTCATTTTGTTATTACTCATGTTTCATATTCTTTATTCCAGTTTCACTAATGTAGTAGTCTTATACAATATATAAATTATTCATATTCCTTGACACTGAATTTTTTCTCCAACCCATGCTTATGAAATAATAGCTAACTACTTCAAATGTGCAATCATCAGAACACTGTTATTGCCATTAGAATGTATATGCATATTTGGAAGATGTGCAAGTTTTTGTTTACATACAAAAGATTAACATTGTGAATTTATCACTTTAGATTCTGATTAAACTTTACTGCAGAGGTTCTGCAATAAGCTCATTGACTATTAATTCCTTAAAACAGATGCGGAATAATGAAAATTGTCCATGCTTGGTGAGCCACTATATTTATGTATTGTTTTAAAAACAAGAGACGGATCATTAAACACATTAACAAGACCCTGACCACTGATTTTTATTATATGTTCTTGCTTTGGGAAATTTTCAATTAAAAATAGAGAATGAATGTTTTAATATATTACTTTCATATAATTACATTGACTGTAAAGATATACAAACAAATTGATCAAATGAATACAGTATGCAGTTTCTGCTGGAATAAACACTTCAACTTAATAGATCACTACGTAGCAGACTTCAAATCTGATGGGAGTAAATTTTCATTTGGGCATTCCCCAGCGTGTGAAATTGTCTCTCTGTCTGTCTGTCTTAAAGTTTGCAAGGCAGTTTTATCTTAACTTTATGACAAATATGTTTAACACTATTTACATAAGGTATAAATATGCAAATCCATTCATATTGATTTACATATTTGCATAACACCACCATTACACAATTGAAGTATATTTATGCTAATGGCATATTTTGCCTCATATGCATAATGTCATTACTCAAAGGTCATAAATTGTTGCAATGTTATTTTTTTGTATTTAATGGACATTCAGGAATAACCAATGATGCTCCCAGAAATGGGCCATTAAATGAACTTTCACTGTGAAGTTTAATTGTTCAAGATCCTCAGCACTCTGTAAGCATTCCTCAAACCCAAGGAGAAAAAAAAAGCTATGGTTATTTATGATTTATTAAAATACCAGGGTATTATATTTATTTGTACAGCTAGTCTTTGCATTAAGAGCATAATGAAGCCTGGTCATAAAGCTTTTATAGCTTTTCTGTGAAGGTTGTAAAGCAACCACTGCAATCATTAAGCAAACCCATGGTTCACTATCAACCAGTTTTGTAGAAAACTGGAAGTAAATTTGATCACGTGAAGTGGGGCGCTGCAAATGGCCGTAAATGTGGCCCAGTTAAGCACTCAAAGTAGGGTATATGAACGTGCAACAATCTCCCCTAATCATTAGAACTTCAAATTCAGGTTTAGATACCCCTCAGAAAAGTCTGTGTAACTCTGGCCAATCACTAAATGACTGATCATAAGTCAAGGATTACCTATACATCATAACATTTATATCAACTGATTTTGTGAAAATTCAAGAAACTAAGCATAAATCCTATTTAAAACATGCATGCTTTACCAAAGTCATTTTCCTGAAGTATGCTGATGTTTCCCACTTCTTCTCGCATTGTAATTTCTTCCACTCTGCTTTGGTTCAAACTGAATTGTTGAGCCACATCGATATCACTTTCAAAAGACATAAAGTTTTTTAATTAGAAACTATTCTAGAAGACAACCAGATATTAATCTTCAGTTAAATAAAGTCACTTTAGTAAATCAATGAAACAAGTAATACTTTTCCGGCAGGCCTTCTGATTGGGTGTTTTGTTGTCTTTCTTTTTAACTTCGTGTGTCCTATTGTTTTTAAGTCTTTTTCTTTTTAATTTATTTTTATTCTGTAAGCCACCCGGAGTCCTTCGGGATTGGGCGGCATAGAAATCAAATAAACTCAACTCAACTCAATACTGCTTAATATTTTAAAATCCACAGAGATTACAAAACTCAAAATGTTATTTATCATACAGGTGTATTATTACATCAGATCTTTCAAAAGAGTAGAAACAACCTTTTTTATAACCAGTAGAATGGAAATTCCTTCCCTGTTTGTTTTCTCCTCCAATACAGCAATAATAGGGATATAAGTAATCTACAAATATCTCAATAATTATCTTACAATCAGAAAACAACAATCAGAAAACAAGTGCTTACTCTAAATCTGGCAATGGTTGATCAAAATCATGAAATTCTTCAGGCAAAGTGATAGCGTTGTAAGCAGCTTCTCTATTTTCCTCAGGCAAATCAACCACACCTAAAAAAAAATTATACGCTCTTAAGGTGACATTTTTAAAGAAAATATCTTGACATGTTTTCGCAGACAATAAACTATTCAACAAAGTAGAATAGGATTCAGTCATTATACACAGACTGTTCTTGGTAATAAAACTGATTTTAAAGATTACAAATGGAACACCCTGACTTTACATGGCAATATTAACCTGGATTCAAAGAAATCATGGAAGCACAAGTATTCCAAAATAATTGTCAAGGCCCAGTTAAATCCAATAATACTACAAGTCATTATAACAGTCAGAATAATCTAGGGGAAAAACACATGGTACATATTCTATTATATTTAAAAGATTGTATTCTAAAGTAAATTGTACTGTTCATGAACTAGTAACATCTAGATAAAAACAAATATGCATCAAATACCTGGACGGAAAGCCATCTTAATCTTAATGAATGCCTCATTACAATCTGCAAGGAGGTATTTAGCTTTCCTGTGATAGATTCTAACAACTCCCAATAAAAGGTGTCCTGAAGTTCGAAGTGCCATCTTCACCTGGAAAATCATTTATAATTAATTGTAATTAAGAAACAAATAGAAAGGCAATTCCTTAAACGCTCACATCCTATTTAAAGTTTTAAATTAAAACACATAATTTATTTTATTGCCATTCAGTTTATCAAATAAGGAGCACTTTGCAATGTCAAACATATTGTACTATCAAACCTATGAAATGACTTAAAAATTAAATGATTTATGGTCATTTGAAATGTTATCTTAGTTATCTTAGTCTATCAATATTATTTTGTCTTTCTTTTTCATATACAATTCAAAGAGGCCAGTATTGCTAATATTCCTGCCTATTCTGCCCACAAAAAACACCTGGGAGAGACAGGGACCAGCCCACAGTCATCCAAGGGACACCTAGAACTCTCTCTTGGTTGCTAGGTCAGCACCTTAACCACTATGGTAAACCAGCTTTCTAAATATAAATATATTTAAATATTTAAAGAGCTTCCCATCTCTTTAAATCATTTAAATATATCATTGACTCTGGGCAGCATACAGTTTAAAACCACCATAGTAGTATATACCCCAGGATGATTTTCAGTCAAGATTCAAGCCTGGTCATAGCACAGAGACTGTACTGACCATGTTTTTGGTGAACTTTGGCAAGCATTTTTATATAATACTTATGCAAATTTACTGGTTGTTTCAGAAACTTTTAACCCATGCAAATAAATCAATACTGGTAATCTGCTTCACAGAAAAATAAAGTTAAACAAAACTGCATCAAATAAAAAGTTAAGAAAACTTTATGTGGGTGGTGGGGAGGGAAGATGGGTGTCTCTTTTTCTTGCTTATTAATTTTAGTGTAGTCTAAAAGTACAAACTTTATATAATCAGCCCAATCATTTACTGAAGACTTCAGAAAATAGTAAGATGACATAATAACTACTATTAAAGAAGTCAGTTTCTACTATTCTAGAACATGCTTTATTTAGTGCAAATTGTTAACACCATATGTGATACAATATGGAGCTTTATTCTCAGAGTCTAAATATAAAACCAACTTTTTTATTAAAAAAAAGCAATGATAAAAAAAAATGAAAAGCAAAACAAGTTCCAGTGTCCTGCTTTAAGTATGTTTGTTAAATTCTGCATGGGAAAACAAAACAACTAACCACGGTAACTAAATGGTACTCATTGTAGGTGCAATGCAATTTCTCAATGTAGGAAGGAGATAAACAGGAATAAGCTCTCTCATTCATATCTTAGTCCAAACACTCAGATATAGCCATTTGTTTACAATACCAAACTAAACCCTGGATTTATATATTGATAATACTAACAAAATAATTCAGTAATGCCCCATTTGGATAAATCTCTGCTTTTATACCAATTTTTCATATACCACAAAATATAATCATAAAAATAATACCTTAGGTGAGATGATGCTCTCTACGCTACTTTCCAAATTGCATTCAAACACATGTGCTTTGGTTAGTTTTTTATCCCAATGGGCCGCCAGCCATATTTTAGCTAGCGGCCCTCGTTTGCTCAGGACAAAGTGAGCATAAAACATTGTGCCGACACTCTATGCAGGACCTGTAGGAAAAAAAAGATGTGTTAAACATAATGTCACAGAGATACACAGTAATTCCAGTAAAATAGTGTATACATAATATAAAGGTAAAGGTTCCCCGCAAATGTGTGCTAGTCGTTCTTGACTCTAGTGGGGCGGTGATCATCTCTGTTTCAAAGCCAAAGAGCCAGCGCTATCCGAAGACGTCTAGGTCATCAGGTGGCCGGCATGACTAAACGCCGAAGGCGCACAGAGCACTGTTACCTTCCCACCAAAGGTGGTTCCTAGCTTTTGAACTGCTACGCTGGCAGAAGCTGAGACAAGTAACAGGAGCTCACTGCGTTAAGCGGCACTAAGGATTCAAACCACCAATCTTTCTGATTGACAAGTTGTGTCTTAGCCACCACGTCCCATACCTATACATAATATAGGTAGGTATTAAATGCATGCTCAGGTTTGGCTTATGGTCATCCACCCACAGCCCTTGCAAACAGCCACACTCAAATCATTTTCAAGTGAACACTGAGGTACAACCTGTTCTTTAGAACACATGGAGACCCAATTAATCTAAAATAACAGCAAACCTTTACTGGGTTACAACGTATTTATCACACACACATATACTCATCCACACTTAGCCATATCCTTCTCAACTAGGCTGCCAGCCACTGACAAGGGGAATAGAAGCCACCAAGTCTGGATCCAAAGGCTTCAGGACCCCTTTTATCCCTCAAAATCCTTAGAATATATTAAGAGAGCCACTCTGACCATGCAAAGGGAATCACTAAAAATAATATGCTCACTCCACATGAGCATACTAATCTGGATAATTTTAGAAGACATTATATTTTGAATTTAGAAAGAGATGCAGAATGTGACTAACAGGTCCAACTCATAAGCAGAACAGCAGCTTCATTAACCTCAAGGTGAAGATTCCAAATGGCCTTCAAGGTCAGCTATATGTACTATAAATTATAATTGTCCAATTGATTGTCCAACAAGGATGTGACTACCATTATTGTGTCCCTTCCTATGAATGTTTTCCACCTGCTCTTCTAGAAAAAAGCCATAAGTCAGAGATATCCTAAACTGCAGATCTGTTCTTTGTGAAGAAACATAATCCTATTGAGAAACAAGATTGGTTTTGTTTCTCAAAGAACAGCCACTTCACCTTGTTTCTATGCTTGTTTCTCCCCACTTATCCTCTAACAATCTTCAAATACCATATCAGAATGTCCACATCTCCTAACTGAATCTGAATTTATAGCCATGTCTTATCATCTTCTCACTCATCTTCTGCCAGCATTGGTATAGCCATCTCTTCTTCCTGATTCATCTTTCAATACACTAAAAATCCACTTGGGATTGAAAGCAATCCTATCTGGTATATTTGTCCCTCAATATTTCAAAGGTAGACTAGGAATCTGATGGAACTATTCCTCCAAATCTATGAGCACTAGACGATCCATCAATTAATTGGTGCATCTTCCCTGGGAAGATTGTTGGCACAGGTCAATTTCATACCAGGAAGAGAGGAGACTGATTAAAATGTCCCTGACTGTCTCTTATCTGCTTCAAGGCAAAAAACAGATCTAAAGTGTACTTGCAACATGTGCCCCACCTGTGTTAGGGTTACATAGTATATTCATTTCACATCATTGCACTTTCTACTTTGCTGCACCTCTCCAGAAATTCTCTCTCCCCCATTCTGGCTTCTAAGACATGAAACTGACAGACAATCTCTTTAGTGCCACTTCCGTTCAACTTCACACTATACTTCTTACCAAATATGAGACTGAAATGGAACTACATTGCCACTCAGTTTGGACCTTCAGTGACTGATTCCATTCATCCATCATGGCCAATGCCACGATCATTCTTTTCCCATTCCCTCTGAAGTATTATAGCGCATACGCCACCAAATTCTTTTAGGGTTTCTTTCTTGTTTGACTTTATCCAATTATCTTTTTTTAATCCTACTTTCTTGCTCATCAATCTCCCATAAATAATCACCTTCTCATTGGATTCTGTGTATTATTTCTACCATCTTAATATTAACAAATCAAAATGGTATTAACTGTTTAATACAGGATTAACATTTATTATGATTATTATTCCGTTTCCATGGGAGCTTAAGGAAGGTCTTATGGGCATTGCTCGGCTCTTAAAGCACCAAGCTCACTCAATGGTGTCCAGTAATGATATCTCACATCTCAGAATCGTTGTTTTGTGATCATGCTATAGGTCTTTGATCATTTTGAAATTGTTTTAAACATAACTCTTTTAAGTAAAAAATATTTCCAAAATGGTTAAAATAGTTGAGCACAGAACTGACTCATATGTGTTAGATGCCCTACTGACAATATTTGTATTTTTTAAAATGCTAAATTAGCATTACTTCATTGGGACAATAGAACAGACAATTGCCTTGTCTACTCTCAGTATAAGATTTGAATACAATTGTTCTGGGTGATTTTAATAATTTATGCTTAGGCTTTGGGTTATGAGACTATTTCAATTAGAAACTGTCTGATTAACAGCAGAAATATGCTGGTCTGCTCAGAGGATGGAACAGGTATTCTGGATATGAGACAATTTACTGATGAAAATTGTGAAATCACTGTGTGATTTCACAGTAATAGTAGCATAGTGTTGAAAAAGAATTTGATGAGTTCTGAACTGAGAATTTTCAACAGGTAAACTAGGTGAGTTTAGAATTGTGAAGCATGAAAAGAAAAAAACATTCATTTCTAAGGGGTCTCTCTCCTGGCTTTCCAAAAATATTTAAGTAGTGAATCAGATCAGATGATGGGTATAAAAATATCAGCAAAGCTGGAGATGTGCATGTTACAGTACAAAATCACGCTCTCTGCATAAGCAGTGAAAGCAGCAGAGAACTTACATTACTACCTCCACTGCATCTGCAAATATCTATACTTAACAGAGCTCCTTCAATACTTAACAGAGCTCCTTCAAATCATCCTCAGATTAGCTATTAAGGAATATTAGCTGTTACAGAAAGGTTTTCAGACCTCAGAGACTGTTTTGAAAAATTTGCAAAGCACTAAGAAATTCTAATCCATTTTCTTCCTAATAGTTTAAATAGCAACAGTTCAATGATAAACCATTTTTAAACCATTTTTCTTGTAAATATTTCTAAACATTTGGGACAGCACTGTGGTCTTCTCCTATTTGCAAGTATCTTCCAAAGAATATTTAAAAAATTGCAAATTGCTCTTCTAGTCATTCTGATAGTTACCCAAAGGTACTATCCTGACTTCAGTACTAGTTAGTATCTATCTGAAACCAACAGATGGAATCATGAAAGAGAGGGGGGATGTCACTCACATCTGCTTATCTGTTATGGAATAAGGAAAGACAGGTAGTCAACTTATGACCACAATTGAGTCCAAAATGTCTTTTGCTAAATGAAACATTTATTAGATGGGTTTTGCTCTATTTTACAACTTTTCTTGCCACAGTTGTTAATAGAACCATTGTAGATGGTAAATTAGTAACACGGTTGGTAAGTGAAAATGGTTTCCCGATTCACTTTGCTTATCAGAAGCTTGCAAAGAGAGATCATCTGGACACTGCACATCATAAATGCAAGTTGGTTGCCAAGTATCTGAATTTTGATCATGTTAACAGCTGCAACAGCCGTAAGTATGAAAAATGGTCATAAGTCACTTTTTTCAATGATGTTGTAACTTTGAACAGTCATTAAATGAACTGTTGTAAGTTGAGGACTTACCTATACAAAGTTTAAATTGGCAATGAATCCTAGTAAGATGGCAACAAGTTAGGCCAATGTCTTACAGGTTTGGCAATTGATAGTACACATGAAAACCCCTAGTTTTTGGTAAGACACCATTGTGGTTTTTACAGCATCTCATATACTGATTCCACAGAAGTATGAACTGATAGAATTTAGCCTTTGTTACCTGAAAAAGGTTTTCACTTATACATGGATAGTATTCATGAACATTGGATGTACCTTTATAATTCCAACAAGATACTAAAATGGAATTAATCCCTGGAGTATTTCTGAATTTGTTGGCAGAAATAAAGCAATAGAGCACCGTGTTTCACTGGGCAAAGAAATTGTTTCTTAAAAGAATGGCTTCTAATTATTTATTCTGCTTGCATTCCTCTACATAAGGTACAATACATACACAGAAAAGAAAGGTGAGCCTGCCTACATATAGTCAAACAGTTGCCTGAATTTCTTTAATTATTCTCTCCACAATTAATATATGCTGAAACCCAAGAGGTTCTTTAAAGAAATTCATGAATGCTGACCAAATTAATTTTCTTTGGAATACTATGTGTAATACTGGGCTCAGAAGTCCCCAGATAATATACAATGTATGTAAGATTCAGCCTAACTGGTAAGTGTTTATAATTTCATTATTTGCTACCTTTAGAGTAAGAGGTTTGTCAATCAAGTTATCAATTATTTTTCCTCCTACATTGTAAAAGTGGGGTTCACCTCTCTAGTTTGTGGACCTTTCTTCCTTGAAGGGTGTTCGTGAACGCTTCTTCTTCCTTGAAGGGTGATCATGAACCCTTCTTCCTTGAAGACATAGTCATAGATAATTTTGTTAGTACTAGTACCAACTTTTGAACAGTGTAGAAGTCAAAGCAGGTTCCTAGCCAGCTTATCTGCTGCAATTTATGCATTCGATTGAGATACCCTTGGAAATAGTCTGGACACTATAATGGATATAGACTACTGCAGCTAGACTATTGACTAGAATGCATACAGCATTTGCTCTACACTTGTGCTAAAGATCCACCTCTATAACTATATTCCTACAAACCAAATGACTGCAAAGGCTTAAGCAGATAGGTTATATTTAAGAATACTTCACTTCACTTATTTGTAATTTGCCTTCCCTGCAGAAACTCAAGCCAGTAAACAGGACTCAACTCTTTTTTCATCTCTAAAAGCAGTCACCTTGCCAGGGGATGCGACTAAACAGAAACTAGGGGCTATGGATGAAGTTGAACTTTGGTTTCCCCAGTGCAAATCCACCACCTTAATCACTGTATCATATTGGCTCATTAAATGTCTCTTAAGAATTTGGGGGAATCATCCTGTTCTCTAAACCAAAACATGCACACATTTTTTTATTTGGCAAAGACAATAAAGAGGCCTTTCTCTAGGGCCATAACTGTCTTGTTAAATGCCTGTCTCCACTGCAGCAGTTGGTACCTTTCATTTTATACTTCCTCAGTCATTAAACTCCTTGTAAAATTTGTCCTTTTCAAGTCTACTTATACCATTTTTATCCCTAGCGTCTTTTGTCTCTACAAAATCATGGAGCGAGGGCTCAACTTTTCCGAACGCAAAGTGACACAAGAACAACTTGATATGACTCCACTACACCCGGAGGCTATCTCTGACAGTTTCTCTCTCCACACAAACCCATGCCTTAAGAAACTGGGCTTCAAGGCTCAGTTTTATAGGCTACTGAGCCAGGCCCCAGTATTACAATTTCCAGAGCAGCACCCCAAACCAAAGTCAAAGGAGTCTTAGCCCTCCTTTGAATGCTCTACCTGTAAAGATTAAGAATGTAAAAGTAAATTATGAGTGACGTAACTATAATAATGGCATATTGTATAAAATATGTACACAAAAGGAAAGGAAGAATAATGTAAATAACTTGTATGTACATGAGATATACTGATACAGGATCGTTGTAAAGATTGAAATTGTGATGTAAAATGAAGAAATTTGTAAAAAGTATTTGGGGAAAAAAAAGAATGCTCTACCTCCCTCAAACCACGAGTCAATCTTTTTTTTTTACAAGGGGAATAAAGTCGCCTAACTGAAACAAGGGAAAATAACCCACCCACTCCCCCAGCTCAATTTCGTCTTGCAACCTTGAGACACAACTGGAGAGCTTTTCCGCACCATCCCGAGGGATCATTCACACATGGCAATAACTGACAACAGCAGCACGAGCTGGGAAAGGCTCCTTCATCGCGCACGGGATTCCCCCCAGACTCTCGCTTTTTTTTTTTTTTTTTTTTTTGAAGCCTGCCGTCGCGGGAAAACAATGAATTTCCTGGGGCAAAAAGAATAACTGGGAGAAACGTTTCAAAACATACAGGCCTATTTCACAAATTCTCTTTTTTTTGGAGAGAGGGGGTTGTTTCATTCCACTTCACTTCTGAGGAAGAGTTAAAGCTTAAGGATAGGGCAGCCTTTTGATGATGATGATGATAATTCTTTATTGTCCGTGCACAACGTGTACAATGAGGTTGGTTGAGCTCCCTCAGTGCACCCCCCCCCAACACAATACAACTCACAAGGAAGACCAAAAGAAGAAGAAATATCCCCAACTCAATAAATCATATTAAGAAACCCATCACACCAGTATGAACATGTTACACGTTGTTATTCCCGAAAGGAGCAACGGCCAGGCAAAATCCCGGAACCGAGAGGCTTAAAAAAACCATCAGAGAGCAAGGAAAAGGCCGGCTTCCAAAGCGGGGGACCTCCGTCCCAACTCCGGTCAAAAGTCGTTAACGAATGGTTCTTCCCTCAGCCTTTTCGCAGTGAGCGGGAGCCCGGGGGGGGGGGGGGACAATTAGATCCAGGTTGCGGCCTAGTCTCGCTCCGGCTGCTACGGAAGCCTCCCCCCGCTCTCTTCCCCACCACCCAGCACCCACCCTTCGGCCTTCCTGCTCTCACCTCGAGTCCTGCGTGGCTGCCTGAGGAACCGGGCTCCAAGCGCCTCGGAGAACCGCCGAGGCCGCTACCGCCCGCCCGCGGATTCCCCCACCCCCCTTTTGCCTTCTGAGCCACTCAAACAAACAAGATGGCGGCCGCTCCTCTTCCTGCCGCCCAAACCAGCCGTTCAAAATTCGGCAGGATGTTTACCGTTTAAAAAAAAAAAAGGAAGAGGAGACAGATGGGCCGCGGTGCGCCTGCGCCGACTTCAGGGCGTCCACGTTCTCCTGGCTCAAAGAAGGGAGGGGAGGAGAAGCCACGCACCAGGCGAAGGCGGCACGCAGCGGTCGCAGGATCGATCCTGGCCAATGGGACGGAAGAGAAGATGGTTTCGGCATCGTATTGGCTGAGGATATGGAGCAGGGGCCGTCAGTCATGGGAGGGACCATCGTTATCATAAAGCGGCACGCGAGCGGGCGAGAATAGAAACTCCTGCAATGTTTCTAACTGCTTGCCCGGGGGCGGGGGAAGATTGCTGGATATTCGCAAATATAGGATATTTTTTGGCTGTTACTTTGTTCAGTGTTCCTTGGAAACAAGAAAAGGAACACGGGATTTTGCATTAGAAAAATATCTTGCATTAAGCAAATATTTCCTTACGGGGCGTGCAGGTTGGCAGGAGGCTAACAAAGCAACTGCACAAGTTGAATGAAATTATTGTCAGACATATTTGCACAGGATTTCAATGGATTTAAAAAGTTGAGGCTTTTGTTATTTCTTAAACTTCAACTGCGAAATCCGCAGCTAAAGTAAATAATTAAGTGCTTATGATGAATGATATTAATTCCTATTGTGAGGTGTTTGGGCTGTTTTTCCCGGTTGGTTGCTTCATTCTCTGTTTTTTTCTTTCTGAATCGAGGCTAATTTAGGATAGACATCGCCATAAAGTTTAAAGGAGATTTTCAATCATCACGTCAGGGTTGTACAGAGGTGTTTTTTCCAGTTCCTTAATTTCAGTACCAAACTTAATTTCATAAGCATTTTGATTGCCAACTGATTCTGATTGCAAATCTTTATTGATCCACAAGCACTCAACATCCTAATGAGAATACATCTTACAATAGATTACAATTAATTTTAATATTTTTGTTTTGCTAGCCATTGTCTAAGGACATGAGATCCAAAACAAATAAATCTGACCTTATGAAAATCTAAACATTACGAAGAGAAACAAAGATAGTATAATAATCACAAGTTTCCTAGTAACATTTGGAACACAAGGAATAAATTCTATAATAGCTTGCCTCTAAATTTGATGTATAAAATATGGGCATAAAAATAAGAATATGGAAGAGTACTCGGAATAAAATTCAAGTACTGGAAGAATGTTGCAGAAATGCTGGAGTTATGTTAATAAAATGAATAAAGGATGCTTGGTGGAATGACGGATAATGACTCAGCTTTAATTTCTGTCCCCTGAAAATAAGACAGGGTCTTACTTTCTTTTGACCCCGAAAATAACCATTTGGTCTTATTTTCGGGGAGGTCTTATTATTTTTGAGGTCCAGGAGGCGGCGAGTGGGGGTCACCTCATGGCTTCTGCTATGTTGCAATATTTTCAGGGAGGGCTTATTTTAGCGCATGCACTCAAAAACCTGTTTGAGTTTATTATCCGGGGAGGTCTTATTTTCAGGGAAACACGGTATAGAATGTTTGAGTATAAGTTTGATTGCTAAATGTAATATATCTACAAAGTAAAGCATAGGAGAAATTAAAGGGAATATTTAGTATTGTTTGCCATTACTTGTTCAGTGTGTTTATAAAGGAATGTATAAAAATGTTTTTGGTATTATTAGAGGTGTTCTAGTCAGGGATGTGGATATACTTTTGTGTATGTTCACACACACAGAGGTAGTCCTTGATTAATAACCACTCATTCAGTAACAGTTTGAAGTTGCACTGAACAAATGACATTTATCAGACCTCAAAGTTCTGGCTGTAACAGAACCCATGGTCATGTGATTGTGATCTGGGCACTTGGCAACTGACTCACCGTTGTAGCATCTCAGCGTCATGTGATTGTCATTTCTCATGGCTTCCTATATGCCAAGTCAATGTAGAAGCCAGCAGGGAAGATTACAAATCATGCCTGCTGTTTTTTCTCCCAGCGATCCTGTACTCCAGGGCCATCAACTCAATTTCATTGAGGGCCACATCAGGGTTCTGTTTTACTTAAGAGGGCCAGGATGGGCGTGGCCAGATCAACGCCACTCATGGGGGGGGCTCCTGTGGCAGTCCGAGCGCTCTGCCAGTGAAAATGGGCTACCAAACTCCATTTCCGGCTGCGACGGCCTCTTGCAACCCTCTGCCAGTGAAAGCGGAGTTCGGGAGGGGCACATGCATCCCTTCTGAGCTCTGTTGTCACTGGCACAGGCTTTGCCAGCTGGTCCTTCACTGTTTTAATGGTGGCCCTGTGGGCTGGATCCGTCCCCCGGGCCTTGAGTTTGACACCCCTGTTCTACTCCTTAGCATGCTTACTTTGCAGCATCCCCTCCCTACTTTCCATACACTCTCCACAGCACCCCCAGCCTTGGTAGTATTCCATCCTGCCTCTGAGATTCCCAGGATTTGCAACTTATAGATATGCGCAGATAAAATTTATAAGATTCCCTCATCTCACTTGCATGCGACTCTCGATGGCATACACAATTAGAACATAAACCAATAATCACAAAATCGAAGCATTAAAACCAAATTATAATCACATGAAGTATTACTGTGTTTCCCCGAAAATAAGACAGGGTCTTATTTTCTTTTGCCCCATGAAATATGGCCTTGGGCTTATTATAGGGGGAGGGCTTATTGTTTTGGGGTTGCCGGGCAACTGCTCCCTTGCGAACTGGCTCCCAAAGAGCCGGGCACAGCCTCGGGCGAAGCATCCATGAGGTGACCACGCTCACGAACAGCTGCCCAGCAAACCCCCTCTCCAACTGGGCAGAGCGCCATTCACTGACCTAGGGGTTATCCCTAAGGCACTAAAGCATGTGGCGCTCTGCCCGTTCCCCAGCTCCTGCGGCTTGGCACATTCGGGATATCCCCTAGGTCAGTGCATGGAGCTCTGCCCGGCTGGAGCAGGGGGTTGCACGAGTACTTGTTCCACCCCTGCCGCACTCTGAGCATAACTTCTCCGGCTTCCAAACTCTAAAACTCGGCTGCCGAGTCTTCCAGCAGCGGCCGCTCTAGGAGTGTGCTCTATGGTTGTGGGCCGTTTGGTGGACAGAGTCTTCTGGACAGAGAGTCTTCCAACAGCCAGCCCACAACCATAGAGCACACTCCTAGAGCGGCCGCTGCTGGAAGACTCAGCAGCCGAGTTTTGGAGTTTGGAAGCCGGAAAAGAAGTTATGCTCAGAGCGCGGCAGGAGCAGAACAGGCACTCGCGCAACCCCCCCCTCCGCTCCAGCCGGGCAGAGCTCCATGCACTGACCTAGGGGATATCCCGAGCCGCGGGAGCTGGGGAGCGGGCAGAGCGCCACATGCCTTGGCGCCTTAGGGATACCCCCTAGGTCAGTGAATGGCGCTCTGCCCGGCTGGAGAGGGGGTTTGTCAGCTGCTTCACCCCTGAAGCTGTGCCCAGCTCTTCGGGAGCCAGTTCACAAGGGAGCAGCTGCCCGGCAACTCCCCCTCCAGCCAGGCAGAACGCCACTCTCCAATCTAGCGGTATCCCGAAGGTGGCAAGCAATATGAGTGCCTTTCCCCCCCGCTCTCGCGGCTTGGCACCTTCGGGATACCGCTAGGTCGGTGAGCAGTACTCTGCCTGGCCAGAGGGGGGGTTATCCAGGGGGCTTATTTTCAGGGGTGGGCTTATATTTTTGCCCAAGCGAAAAATGTGGCAAGGTGTTAGTTTCAGGACAGATCGTATTTTTGGGGAAACACGGTAGTAAGACCACACCTAGAATATTGCATCCAGTTTTGAGGATGTAAAGAAGAGCAACTTAGATTATTTTAACCTGAAGATTAAAACCTATGAAGAACAGTTGTAGGATTTTGGTTTTGGCAAGTCTAGAGAAAAGAAGGACTAGGGGGGACATGATAGAAGTATTCCCGTATTTGGAGGGTTGGCACAAAGAGGAGGGGATCAATTTATTTTTCAAAGCACCAGGAGGCAGGACAAGAAACACTAGATGGAAACTAATGAAGGAGAGAAGCAACCTGGAATTAAGGAGAAACTTCCTAACAGTGAGGTCAATTAACCACTGGAACAGCTTGCCTTCAGAAGTCGTTGGTGCTTCATCACTGGAAGTTTTTAAGAAGAGTCTGGACAGTCACTTGTCTGAAATGGTATAGGGCAGTCATGGTGAACCTTTTAGACAACAAGTGCCCAAACAGTGCATGCGCATGCCAAAACTGAAAGGCGTGTGTGCATGCACAAATGTGTGCAGATGTGCAGGCAGGCAGGCATAGGCATGTGCAGACATGCTCACATGCATGCATGGAGATGAGCATGCGCAGATATACACATGCGTGGAGATGCTCATGTGCAGCAGAGACCCGAAGATCAGCTGGCTGGCAGAAGGCAGGGCATCCCAACACTGGCAGCGCAGCAAGAGGTAAGATTTTTTTTCTTTCATGAGCTTCTGATTCATCGTTTTCAGGGAAACAGGCTCACAAAAGAAACGCCATGGAGATCTGACCTGGGATGACAGCGTGCATGCCAGCAGAGAGGGCACTGTCTGCCACCTCTGGCATGTTTGCCATAGGTTCGTCATTGGGGGTATAGGGTCTCCTGCTTGAGCAGGAGGCTGGACTAGAAGACCTCCAAGGTTCCAGCTCTATTCTGATTCTAAAATAAACTACAGTAACAAAACATACAGAATGGTGCAATCAAAATGTATACACAGTGCAACCATTTAACAGGCTTCACATGTCCATGGGAATTCCCACTTAGTCAGCACTTTTCCAAGATACAATGGCATCAATGAATGCGATCAAGTTCTGAGTTCTTAACAACCTGTTTGTACTTTTGCCTGGATGGTGTCAAAATAAGGCTGAGCATATTCCTTTGATACTGGTACAACTGAAGATGACTTAAACACCTCTCAACCATAGCGATATGAACATCATGGCATAAAGAAATATTTGCCAGGGCATGTTTGTGCCGTGGTTTGGTGCAGTGGTGGGTTCCGGATCCCGTTGCAACCGGTACGCTGAAACAGGACCAGGCGTCCACCACGTGTGGATGCTGTGCGCATGCATACCCACCACCCGTGACAACCAGCTGCTTGGCGGAGTGTCGTGCAGGCGCCATACGCTCCGTGCGCATGCACAAATGGCCCAGTTGGGTCAAATACAGATAAGGAGAGCGCGCAGGCGGGTGGGCCCTTCGGAGCACTGTACTAGAACAGTACCTGGTGCTCCCAGCAGGCATTGGTACGCCCGTACCAGGGCGTATCGGTCAAAACCCACCACTGGTTTGGTGCGAGCAGGTACAGCCAAAGCAAAAGTATAATGTAGTTATCCGTGTTCTTCTCTAACTTCCTACTTACACTTTCATTTTTTGAAATTATAGCAACTATTTTTAAATTTATCTAAGTTAGCACAACCAAAAAAGTTTATATACTCTATAGCTTCTTGGATTTCTTGCAATATGTAACTGAGTGGCTGTAGCTAAACGAATCTTCTGTAAGTGGTCATGTGGAACCCTGATATCTTTTGACAGTTTACTGACAAAAGCACGCTGACGAAACCGCGGTGAGAAAATCGCGAGGTCAAAATCGTGCCAACGAATGAGCGCAGAAGCGCGACGACAACAGCGCGTCGACAAAAGTGTGCCTACAACAAACAATTAATAACAACCTAATAACCCTAACCCTTACCTTAACTTAAATCACACTTTTGTGGGCGCGTTATTGTGGGCACGTTTATGATGTTGCGGTTTTCTCACCGCGGTTTCATCGGCGCGCTTTGTCGTGCACGCATTTGTCGGGTCACGTCTCTTGACATGCCACAGGAGATATGAAAATGTAGCCCAGACTTTTCAGGGGTCTAAAAAAACTGAATATATGAAAAACTTCACATACAGGGCTACCTCAATGTTTAATATTAAAGATGTACATTAAAGATAAAGGATAAAGAAGATACATAATATTTTTTATCATGGGATTTGTTTTACAAATGGTTAGGCAATAAAGGTAGAAATTAGAAGTTGGAAGAATGTCACCATATACAAGTAAATATTGTTACTATTGTTTATATTATGTATAAGTAAATTGACTCAGATAATACACTGTTTATTAAGCACTCATTTATGTTAAAGAAAAACGTACGAATAAAATTTATTTAAAAAAATATTTCAAAATAAAGACAAATCCAGTTTTTTTCATCCTGGTGCCCTTAAGATGTTGTAGGATTACAATACCTACCCTGGCAAATGATGGACATTATAATCCAATACAGCTGGAAGATTCTGGGTGGAGAGGCAGGTGTGATCCAATCTTCTCTTTGTCTAGCCTTTTTTTTTAAAGAGCCATTCAGTAGGAGCTGTTTACACAAGTTTCTGACTTCCTTTTCCCTCTCGCACACAGCAAAAGCAAAATAAACCTACCACCAGCTGCAAGAAGAAGAAAAAGGACCCATCCCACCATAATAGAGATTTTTTTGAAGAGGTCCTACAATTTGTTCCCTTCTTTTCTTCCAGTTTATAGTCTGGTACATTATCTTCAGTTCATTTCCACAACAAAAAAAACCTTGCACCCTTGTCTTGTAAGGTTTGACCTTTCATTCCTAGCCTTAGTTATTTGCATAATAATTGAGCTTGTTGTGCTCGTCAACTTTTATATTAATTCCAGATTATCGTGAGTGCCCTTGAAAATGGGAAAAAGTATGACCAGTTGCTAGAGTTTTCTTTTATGGCCTTGTAACTTGTAAACCACAAGGCATGGTGGGGGAATTACAATTTGGTCTACCTTAAAACATGGAGAGGAGACAGAGCCTGCATGTAATCTTGTTTACCTGTTTTTGCAAATACCATACAAAACAATTAATAAGTAGAAGACCATTACATAACTCCTCAATTTATAATGGTTCAGAGAGAAAAGAGAAAAATATCTTTAAAAAAAACCAAAATGAAGTTTTGTGGATGAGTGTTCAAATAACACAAGCAAAAGAGATAAAAGGCACCCAGAAGGGAAAGTTTAGTAGACAAAAAAAATATATCAAAAAGAGATACAAGATTCCAAGAGAGATAAAAGACTGACCAAAAAATCAATAAATAATGGAATTTTAGAAAGATTGACAGATGATGGATAATGAGAAAATATATTAATAAAATGAGAAAATACCATAACCCCAATAAATTCATATTAGTCATTTAAGATTGGGTAATTTAAGATTGGTAGTTTAAGATTGGGTAATCTAACTATTATTAATACTAACAGTGTGTTAAATATATTGTGGATTTAAAATACTTTTAGTATTAGAAATGGTGATTAGAAGTGGTGGCGACTTTTGAGATACACTCCCGTGATGGATTGTATATTGTTAATAATTGGTGTTATTAGTAATCCCACACGTTTGGAATATTGAAACTGTGGTGGAATAATGAGTGATTTTTAAAATATTGAATGATGATATTTAGTAAGGGATAACAAACACATTGTGCAAAGAAATGTTATTTATGTTTAAATGAATTAATGGGAAAATGTAAAAGGAATATGAAATGGGACTAGTATTATTGAAGTTGGAAGATTAGAACTCGACATACTATTTGCATTATTATTGTTAACGTTGTTTAAAAAAGACTTGACCCAGTCAATGCACTGTCCATAAAATATGCATGTTTATATTGGGGGGAAAAATTTAAAAAAAGAAAATGGGCAAAAGTATAACCAGTTCCTATAGTTTTCTTTTATGGCCTTGTAACTTGTAAACTGCAGGGTATGATGGGGAAATTACAATTTGATCTATTTTAAAACATGAACAGGAGACAGGGCACGCATCTAATCTTGTTTACCTCTTTTGGCAAATACTATAGGAGCCAGCTCAAAAATGTATATTTTTCTCTTAATTCACTTTCTTCAACAAACATTATGCTTAGTCACTCTATCACATTGGCTTGGTACAGATACGTACGTGCATGAATCTGGATTAAGGAAAGTGATGACAAATTAGATCCAGACTTCAAGACACCATTGACTTTGTGGCATAAAGTAGTGTGCACTCACATCTGTGATATCTGAGCATGCTTCTGAATTAGATGTTATTTCTAACTTGCCAAAAATAAGGTCACTAGCAAAAGTGCCAAGATATGTACAATAGTTTTATACTGAATGCCATTGATTTGGAAATTAAGAGCACGTGGTTTACAAATGAACTTGGATGGAAATGTTTCACTATAAGGAAACTCGAATTTCTAGGTCTCAGAACTCAGAATTTATTTATTTTTTTCTGGGCGTTCGAAGACCAAGCTGTTGAAAATTAGTTTTGGGCAACCAATGTTGTATTTACTGGTATATGGATTTTCCTTGGGTTTGAGCAGGTTTGATTTGAGAACTATCTTGCTATGTTATGACTGCAGTTATGGTAAAGTATGCAAATGAGCTGGCTGAAAGGCAAGATGGAAATGAGATTAATCCATCCAAGAAGAATAAATTGTATCATTGCACTGCAGGAATGAAAAGGCCTAGATTGTGCCCTCCAATGCAGCCTGAGTGAAAGAGATGGGGAGGGAGGGAGGGAGGGAGAGAGAGAGAGAGAGAGAGAAAGAAAGAAAGAAAGAAAGAAAGAAAGAAAGAAAGAAAGAAAGAAAGAAAGAGAAAGAAAGAAAGAAAGAGTGATTGATTCCCAGAGGGAGAAATTTTGCTCTTTACCCCAGTCTACCTCCCGCTTCTCTCCCACTTTCTTTGGAATGATATACAGGGAGGGGAGGGGAGGATGGGCTCTCTGCACACAAGAGCCAGAGCGGCTCGGCTCAAGGCTAGGAAACAATAAGCACAAAGGAGAGTGTGGGAGAGAGGCTGGCAGAGAACTTTTCTTGAAGCTTGGTTGCGTCTCGCCACTTCTCTCCATCCCACCCTGGCTCAATGAAGTCAGAAGAGAATGAAGATACGTTCTCCAGCTTTTTGCTGGAGGACATAAAGCAGAGGCTGCTCCAAGCTTTCCAAGGGCAGACTACAGGGGTAGCAATTACTCCTGTGTTGTTTAGACCTGTTGAAGATGTGGGCCGTGGCAGAAGTGCTGTGCCCACTCAGGACCTGCACTGGGGCCACATGGAGAAGGGCATAGCCTGGCTTCGCATAGAATTGGTGAGTGATATATGAGCAAGAGAGATGATTAGGCACCCTCCCTTAAGAATATGAATGGGTGACATGTAACCCCAGAGGTGTCCATTATACTTGTTTTGTTATTACAAACTTTTGAACCTTTTCTTGTATAAATCATATATGGGGGTGAAATTCAGCAGGTTCTGACAGGTTCTGGAGAACTGGTAGCGGCAATTTTGAGTAGTTTGGAGAACTGGCGAATACCACCTCTGGCTGGCCCCAGAGTCGGGTGGGAATGGAGATTTTGCAGTATCCTTCCCCTGTAGTGGGGAGGGAATGAAGATTTTACAATATCCTTCCCCTGGAGTGGGGAGGGAATGAAGATTTTACAGTATCCTTCCCGTGGAGTGGGGAGGGAATGGAGATTTTACAGTATCCTTCCCCTGGAGTGGGGTGGGAATGGAAATTTTGCAGTATCCTTCCCCTGGAGTGGGGTGGGAATGGGGATTTTTCAGTATCCTTCCCCTGGAGTGGTGTGAAAATGGAGATTTTGCAGTATCCTTCCCCTCCTATGCCCACCAAGTTTTTTTTAATCCTATCTAGCTCCATGACAGACCATGTTTTCAGTTCTTCTTGAAATATCACCCAGCTTCCTAACAAGAAGTTTAATCTTTTGTTCAGGCTTGAATCAAAGCACTTTCAAATGTCTCTTTTTAAATGCCAGAATAAAAGCAGATTGTGGCATATTTTTCTTGTGTTTCATTCTTCATTCTCAGAGATTGGTTTGGTTTCAGAATATTCCAGCTAGTATGCTAGAGTTCCATGAATGAAGCAAAGACAGTTCTATAACCATCAGTTATTTCATCATTTTGCTAGTTGGTTGCCAATGGTTCTCAGACACCTTTGAAGTCAAAGGTGTTCGAAATCTAGATCATTTCTGTTAGTTAGCCATTGATAAAACAAATTATTTTTAACATGGGATCTGTTTTACCAATGGCTAACTAACAGAAACAGAGGTTAGAAACTAAAAATATTAAAAAGATAATTTTAAAAATTGTACTGAAAATTTTGCAAGATGGGTAAACTAATTGCATTATTACTTTGTGATTAATATTGATATATTTATTATGATTATTATGATTACTGTAGTATCTGTACTTAAACCTAACTGTGCCCAGACAACACGCTCTTCAGGTAGATATGGAACTTTTTATTTACCAATAAAACAGTTTTTTCAAAAAAAAATCTGGATCAGAACCACTTGAGATGCATAAGTATTATTATTTACTTAGCAGGCAGCAATGTTACATTAGCTAGGAGACTATAGTATTAATACAAAGAACATGTTTTGCTGCTAACGATTGGCAATCATTCTGTTCATGCTCACATGCTATCTAGAGTGCACCAGTGATGGGTTTCTATTATTTTTACTACCGGTTTGCTGATGCGCACATTTGTGATGCTTCTGCGCATGCGCAGAAACATCCTGGCAGATGGGTGGAGCCTCCCGCTGCCGTCATTACCAGTTCGCCCAATCCAGGCCGAACCTGCAGCAACCCACCTCTGGAGTGCACCATAGGGGGGCGGACTAGCTCCACACAAGATCTGATGGCATTCTGCAATGTTATCCAGGGCGCAGTGGTTAGAATGCAGTACTGCAGGCTACTTCTGCTGATTGCCGGCTGCTAGCAGTTCGCCAGTTTGATTCTCACCGACTCCAAGTTGACTCAGCCTTCCATCCTTCCGAGGTCGGTAAAATGAGGACCCGGATGGTTGGGGGCAATAGGCTGACTCTGTAAATCACTTAGAGAGGGCTGTAAAGCACTGTGAAGCACTCCCTTTACATGTGGTGGCTGAAACAATTTATTCTGGTTTATTGTGCTGTGTGAAAAATACAT
This sequence comes from Thamnophis elegans, assembly GCF_009769535.1. Classification (NCBI taxonomy): domain Eukaryota; kingdom Metazoa; phylum Chordata; class Lepidosauria; order Squamata; family Natricidae; genus Thamnophis; species Thamnophis elegans. Next base: position 63,280,792 of record NC_045548.1, read on the forward strand.
TCTGTGCTTGCCTGAATGTTCTTCTTTGATGTATGTTTGTTTACAAATGTTGCAGGACCTAAATTTTGAGCAGATACAGCAGCAAGGCTGATTTCTGCTTCTAATTAAGCCGTTCTGGATGGTGATCATCTGTTGAAAGCAGTTACTGTCTTCTGTTTCTTTGTAGCTTGAAATGAAGTTCCAGAACCGGAAACTTGCCAGAACTCTGCTGGATTTAAATATGGAAATTCAGAGGCTGAAGAATGAAATTGATATGTCAGCAGCTCTAGAATCAAAAGATCTAAGCTCCTTTGGAAATTCAGACTAATAAACTGCATTAAGAGACCAAATCCATACTCCGAAATGCATCTATTTACTGATTCAGAAAAAAATAATTGAAGATTGGATTGCACATTTAAGTTCAGTTTCATAATAAAATGTTCCTTGAAAATTAATAGGATTAATGCTTAACTCAGTTGGGGGAGTGATACATACAAAATAATTTGATGTCTCCCCAGGAGTTTCAGATGAAAGAAAGGTGAAGAGTTTGCATCATCTTTCAAATGTGGTCATTGCTTTTAGAATGACCCAAAGAGCCACCCCAAAATTTGATCCTAGGAAAGATGGGAGGATAATTTAGAAAGCTGTTAAAAATAATAGCAACGATATTATTTGACTTATTTGCAGTAAATAAATTATACCTGTTTCAGAAGATGGCTTGTATCAGTTGATCAATTGACAAGCATGTCACTCAGGCATGTATTCATGAAAGCAAATTTATCCTCAGTATAACGTATTCGTAGCTGTACACTTGCCCTGCAACCAGTGGTAGGATTCAGCTGGTTCAGACCAGTTCGGGCGAACTGGTAATTCCAGTAATCAGTTGGCCCCGTCCACCCACCCGTGCTCTATTCCGTCCTATATTTCCTTTGTTTGAAGCCCAGCTGATTGGTGATCCATGTCTCAATTGTTTTACTCACCAGGGCTGAAGCAAAAGGTAAGATTTAGTGCTGATTTCAAATGCAATGTGCACACATGAAGCGAACCAGTTGTTACATTGGTTGAATCCCATCACTGCCTGCAACTTCAGGAAAGGGCAGTTATAATTAGAAATATGGCAAAAAAGCAGGAAGTACTGTAATTGTAAATCAAATTGGTGAGAGATGAGTTGCCACAACTGGCTTTTTCCTTCTAAAAACCTGCAAGCAAATTCATCACCTATCTCATTGCAACCTCAAGTTCAATATTCCCTCTAAACTCCATGCATGCCCACACACAAGGCTCTGTCTGCCACCCTCTGTTAAAGACAAAGGATTACCAAAGTTCATTTCTGCACAGGAGAGAAAGAGGGAGGGAGGGAGAGACAGAGAGAGAGAGAGAGAGAGAGATGGTGTAGGAAGAGGAGTTTTAAAGTGAGGAGAAGAAATTTCTAGCCTGAAAGCTAGGCTGAAGATTAGGGATGTTCAACCATGTTCCAGGCCAAAGGAGAATTGAGCAGCAGTGGGCAAGAAGAGGGGAAGCAAAGAGGAAAGCAAAAGGGAGATAGAGATGTAATTACTCCTTTAAAAAATAATAATTTGACAGCTTGTCAATCTAAAATACAGGTAGTCCTCCACTTACAACCACAACTGAGGCCAAGAGTCTGTCGCTAAGCAAGACAGTTTACCTTGTTAGTTTTCCTGCAGACATTTCACTACCAACCTAGGTAACATCATCAGCACTCATGATCTAATCTCCATTTAAACACATTCCATGAAGGGGAAGAGGTCTTGGAATCAAGTGCTTTTCTTTTTCGTTTTAAATAGTGTATTGCTTGCAAAAAAGGCAATTTGCTAAAGTCTTCTCTGCATCCTTTTACACTAATGGACTGAATGATTTTGGTATCCAGCCTTTGATTCATGTTGTCCCAGTGGATATTTATTTTACTCAGAAACTTCAACAAAAAGGAAGCCAGAAGGCAAATGGTTCCATTCATCACATGCAAAACATTGAAATATGTCTGCAGATAAACTTTTTAAATTAAAATAGCTCGCGCTCTCACCCTCTGGCAGGTAGCAGAAATAATAAGGGTGAGAAATGACAGCTTTTCACCAGCAAGCTGCTGGCATCCTAAATGCTACAGATTCCAGACATTGTTAAATCTGAGGGAAAACTAGCACACAGTGCTGTCACTAACCCTTGGATAATATGTAAATGGTATTTTCTTCACCATAATCAAAATCAAAAATGATTATGAGGCCAGCGAGGCTTGTGGTTATCAGTACATACCCTGACATACCCTGGAAGCGTAAAATCTTACTGCTTTTAATAACGTTGGACATATTTCAGAAACCAGGCAGTGCTAATGCATCCAGATGTGATACAGCTTGCAAAGCTCACTCGAGTGGCTGCTTTGCATTCTAATGTAGTCTTAAGTATTTTGTGTCTGCAGACTTCTCCAGCAAGTGAATGGGCTGCCTTCCAGAGGCCCAGTATGGCCCTTCTGCAGCTCATCTGATGCTGATTAAATTGTACAGCCGCATCTACCGCAATTGGAAAGCTCAGGAAAACCCTCTTGCCAGAGGTTCACTTGTTCTTTTGAAAACAATCGGATTTAAACTCTACTTTTACCTTTAAACGATTTTAGAAGAACATCTGCGTCAGACAGCACTACAGGGCAGTGGGTTCCGGCAGCCGCTACTGCCAGTTCGCTCAGGGACACGCCGCACGCTTTTGATGCACGCTGCATGCGCTTGATGCACACTGTGCGTACATGTGCAGTACAGCACACTGCACGTGCTTGATGCACGCTGTGCGTACATGTGCAGGACAATGAAAATTGCTCTGCACACCCACAGAATCCAAAAACAAGATGGCGCTGCCAGTGGTGTCGCCGGGAGAACTGGTTTGGGGGCATGACAGGCCTGGGTCGCTGCTGGTTCCAGTGACCCAGGCTGCCAAGCTACCAGCTGTTCAGCCAAACCAGTAGGAACCCACCACTGCTACAGGAACATTCTTCTGTTCAGCATGTGAATATACAAGAATTATGGCTGAATGCCTCACTTCTACTAAATACACAATGTATTTCTTAATTCTGCTATGGATATACCGCAGGGGTGGGTTTCTCGCCCCGTTCCAACCGGTTCGGTTGGAACGGGGCCAGCGGCGTCCTCGTGCACGCACGCAGCGCACGCATGCGTACTAGCATCTGTGCGATGCTCCAGCTGCTCCTGGAGGATCGCGCAGGCGCTGTATGCATCCTGCGCATGCGTGGAAGCGCAGAACTCGTCAAAACCGGGTAAGGAACGCGGGCGGGTGGGCCCTTCGCCGTTCCCGGAAGTTACTTACTTCCGGGTTCGCCGACCAACCGGTTCACGGGGACCGCCGTGAACTGGTTGAAACCCACCCCTGGTATACCTAAGAGGTAATCTTGTGGAAGGTGGAAAAGATATAGACCTGATCTTCACTCACTTGAGCACATAATTAAGCTCCTATCAATTTTCAATAAGTTAAAATTAAACTTAGGGGGTGTTAGATGGGACAGGATGGATAAGGGTATTGAAGCAGTGGTGGGATTCAAAAATGTTTACTACTGGTTCTTTGGGCTTGGCATGGTGGGTGTGGCTTGGTGGGCATGGCAGGGGAAAGATACTGCAAAATCCCCATTCCCTCCCCACTCTAGGGGAAAGATACTGTAAAATCTCCATTCCCTTCCCACTCCAGGGGAAAGATACTGCAAAATCCCCATTCCCTCCCCACTCCAGGGGAAAGATACTGTAAAATCCCCATTCCCTCCCCACTCCAGGCGAAGGTTATTGAAAAATCCCCATTCCCTCCCCATTCCAGGGGAAAGATACTGTAAAATCTCCATTCTCTCCCCACTCCAGGGGAAAGATACTGTAAAATCTCCATTTCCTTCCCACTCCAGGGGAAGGTTACTGCAAAATCCCCATTCCCTCCCCACTCCAGGGGAAGGTTACTGCAAAATCCCCATTCCCTCTGGATCAGCTGGGACTGGGAAGGCAGAGAATAGATGGGGATGGTGCCAGTCAGAGGTGGCATTTACCGGTTCTCTGAACTACTCAAAATTTCCACTACCAGTTCTCCAGAACTGGTCAGAACTTGCTGTGTCAAAGGGTAGAAAAAAAGGAAATTTCCAAATACACATACACATTTATTCCCTATTTTGAGGTTATATGTAATATATACAGTACCCTCAGCTTAATAAACTACAGGGTAGTCCTTATGAGCACAATTGAGCCCAACTTTTCTGTTATTAAGTGAGACATTTGTTGAGTTTTGCCCCATTTTGCAACCTTTCTTGCCACAGTTGTTGAGTGAATCACTGCAGTTGATAAGTTAGAAATCCGGTTGTAAAGTGAATCTGGCTTCCCGATTGACTTTGCTTGTCAGAAGGTCACAAAAGGTGATTGCAGGACCTTGGGACATAGCAACAGTCATAATTACGAACCAGTTCCCAAGGATTGAAATTTTGATCACATGATCATAAGGACGCTGCAAAAATCCCAACTTTGAAAAACAGTCACAAGTCACGTTTTGCACTGCTGCTGTAACTTTGAATGGCCACTAAATCAACTGTTGTAAGTCAAGGACTACCTCAGGGGTGGGTTTCAACCGGTTCGCGGCGGTCCCTGCGAACCGGTTGGTTGCCGAACCCAGAAGTAAGTAACTTCCGGGAACGGCGAAGGGCGCGCCCACCCGCCCGCAGTCCTTACCCGGTTTTGACGAGTTCTGCGCTTCTACGCATGCGCAGGAGGCATACAGCGCCTGCGCGATCGTCCAGGAGCAGCTGGAGCGTCGCACAGATGCTAGTACGCATGCATGCACACGTGCACGAGGACGCCGCCGGCCCCGTTCCAACCGAACCAGACTACCTGTATACATAATAGTGGAATTTGTTTATTCCTCCCTTTAAAAAAAAACCACTCAAATTGTTTTGCACACAATCTGTATATCTCTCTGACATTTTGCAAAATTTTGTCAGGATACCTGAAGGATAAATGTCATTTTCATATAAATTGCCCAATAAACAGCAGGGGGAAGCAAATCTCTTTAATACCTTCAAATTGGAACTGTTGGTCCTGTACACAAACTTTTGATTTCCTTCATTTGAACTTGCCAGGTTCGACCTGTTATAGGCAGATTCTTTTTCTAGCATATATTTTCTAACATAAAAAATATTTGCATGCAGAGGCACAGACTCATACCCACAGAAGAGTCCTAATTCTTATTGGTCTGCATTAATCAGGCTCCATCAAAAGCAGCTATAAATGCCATCCAGGTATGAAACAAAAAAGTTACAATTGTTTGTTCATTCTTCCGTGATCATCAATGGGGAGGCAGTAAGGTTTGTATATTCAAGTTGGTAATCTGCTTTTGGGTGAAACACGTTTGCTAGGATTAAATTTGCTGGATTTGAAATGGGTGGATGTATACATACATTTCAGTAAATTCAGTAAATAAAGTAAAAGTTTAATTAAATTAAAGGCAGGTTTCAAAGCCTTGGCACATCACTAGTTCTTGGTCCTTGCAAAAGTTTGCTATGCGCTGTTTTGGTAATTTTCAGCGGTCTCTGGGAACAGCAAGGTTGTGAAATAATATTTACAATAGGCAGAAAAGGAACTATTTTTGGTGCCTTTGTTAACCCTTTCCCAAAGATTAGAATATTAAGCAAAATAGTAATAATTGAATGAATAGATCTATTTAAAATCAAATTATTTTGAATTAGTATTTCGAGTAGTAGGCATAATTTTTTTAAAAATTTGAGGACAGCCCAGAATTCGCAAGAATGAGGTAGAAATATATAATTCTCTTTCTGTAGAGTTATGAAAGTGAAGCCAAAATTTATGCAGCTAGGTTTGTTGTTATGCAGGCTATTAGCTTAAAAAAAATAACACTCCCCGCTGGAGATTTCTTTGGATAAAAACTTGATGAAATGACTTGCATCAATGGTTTGCAGTGCTCGGCACGTTCAACATAAATAATTCAAGGAATTCACTAATAAGACAGACAAAATAAAATCTCTCTTTCATTCTCCGTTTCTGTGTTGATGTTATGTACTAGTTGTTTTTCTAAAGGAATGGAATCTGAATCTTAAATGAGCAAACACAAAGAATCCTCAAATTAATGCAAGTCTTAAATATTGATTTCAGACGCAGTCACAGTACATATCAATGAATAGTTTTAACACAGTTCTACAAGAGAGGTCGTCCTTGACCTACAAGAGTTTGTTCTGTGACCATCCAAAGTTCTAATGGTCCTAAAAACAATCATTTACAACCATGCATAGGAACTTGCGCAGGGGTGGGTTCCGGCTGTTGCCGGTTCGCTCAGGGATGCGCTGCGCATGCACGCACACTTGATGCGCGCATGCGCAGCACTAAAAAAAGCTCCTCCTCTTCTTCTTCCTCCTCTTCCAGCTCCCCCTCTTCCTCTTCCTCCTCTTCTTTTTCCTCCTCCTCTTCTTAGTCCTCCTCCCTTCTCCTCCTCTTCTTCCTGCTCCTCTTCCTCCTCCTCTTCTTCTTCCTCCTCCTTTTCTTCTTCCTCCTCCTCCTCTTCTTCCTCTTCCACCTTCTCTTCTTCTTCTTTCCCCATCTTCTTCTTCCTCCTCCTCATCTTTTTCTTCCTCTTCTTCTTCCTCCTCTTCTTAGTCCTCCTCCGCCTCTTCTTCTTCCTCCTCCTCCTCTTCTTCCTGCTCCTCTTCCTGCTCCTCTTCTTCCTCCTCCTCTTCTTCTTCCTCCTCCTTCTCTTCCTCCTCCTCCACCTCTTTTTCCTCCTCTTCTTCCTCCTCCTCTTCTTAGTCCTCCTTGGCCTCTTCTTCCTCCTCCTCCTCCTCTTCTCCCTGCTCCTCTTCCTCCTCTTCTTCTTCCTCCTCCTCTTGTTCCTGCTCCTCTTCCTTCTTCTTCTTCCTCCTCCTCTTCCTCATCTTCCTCCTCAAATAACAGTCCAGTTGCCTTTTGAAAATAAAGCACCTTTGAGGCAACTATGACCTGGATGACTGAGAATCTCCATAGAGATGCAACAGTAGCCCAGATGCTGATTGCCCAGTCTTGGATGAGAAAGAATTCCTGTCTTGGGAACCTATGAATCATTGACCAGTTCTCTAATTTCCCCTAACTCACTTCCATGGCTAGGTTTCTAATGCTGGAAGGGACTTACCAGTGTTTGATCTCTGCCTAATGAGGGTCAATAATTTGAATTTTACTTTGAATCCTGCAAGTTGAGACAAAGATACTATTTAATCATGAATGTATGCTGTTTTCTTTTTAGTTAGGTTTTGTTCTTAAAGAAATTTATAAAAAACTATTCTGCATTTCTATAGAGAAATTGGGGGGGGGGAGTTACAGCCATTTCATTAGCTAGTTTCTTAGCACAGTTGACTGAAAAAAGACTTCTCTCTCTCAAAACATAATGAAACTAACTCACAAGTAGTGCCCCTTCGATTTGATGAGATTTACTTCCAGGAAAGGGTGTGTTGCATTCCAGCTTTAACTGAATTTCTTTGGGAAGATCTATAAACCAGAATGCTTATTATCCAGTGACATAAAACATTCAAGCAAGAACCTGCTTTCTTTCATGTGACAGAATTGCCACAAAGCAAATACGTACCCACATAATCCCCAGAGGGAAATGGAATCCTGCCAAAAGGTATAAATCACATTAAAGCTGATTTTTCCAATATAGGATCCCCAAATATTTGCCTAAACACTCCTCCTCCCCACTTGGGACCAACTCTGTTGCTCAGTAGAGTAAACTGACCATATAGTTCGTGGACAGAGAAAGCCGAAGAAGAGTTGTAGTCAGATCTTGTTCTACCTTTCTTGTCTTCTCTCTGACTCATTCCTGCCAGTTTGCAATTTAAAACCCAGGGCAGACAATCTCTAAATCAGATAAATAAATATCTGTGTGGATGATTTTGTTAGAGAGATTATTTGTCCAGGCACATGGGGTTTCCTTCTTTTCGATGCTTATTCTTTTATTGTTCTTCTGTACAAGTAAGCCAACCAGGATCATTTACAGATCATTAAATCTCTAGATTTAAAACACATAAATAAGGTCTGTGTGTGTGTGTGTTTCTGATTGGGGGTTGTAAAGGGCAAGGATGTCTGCAGGAAATAGTTTAAAAAGTTAAGTTGGGGTCCAAGCTGAAGAAATCAGGCTGTTTTTATGCGTGTCCTGTGTGCCTCCATCTTGGCTCCTGCTGTGGCAATAATGGCAGGGGTGGGCTTCAAAACTTTTAGTAAGGTGTTCTCTGCCAGGTTGATGGATGGGCATGGTGGGTGTGGCCTAGTCAGCCTTCTGCACCATGGTGGGAGGCATTTTTGCCCTCCCCAGGCTCCAGAGGCTTTTTTCGAGCCTCCGGGAGGGCGAAAACACCTCTCCAGGTTCTGGAGGACCTCTGGAGGCTGGAAACGGGCCCATTTCTGGCCTTCCCAAACTTCTGGTAGGCTTGTTTTTTGCCCTCCCTGAGCCTCCACGCGCAACCTGCACTTACCTGCATCCAAAACGGGCCACATGGGGACTCCTGGGAAGGGCGGAGTGGAGTGGGCGAGGCCAGCCAGGAGTGGGATTTTGGAATTCTCTGAACTGCACAGAATCTTAGCTAGATGTTCTCCTGAACGCCTGCAAACCCCCAGCAGCTCACCCCTGAGTAATGCCGGCCTTTCTGGATTCGACATGTCAAAAATTCAGAAAATGTCTAACTTGACTCTGCTGGTAGGTAAGAAGTAAATAAATACATAATTGTAAATATTTTGCTATTTGTCTTTATCTCTGAAAAAAATGCCTACTTGAGGCAATTCCATGTTGCATGAAGCCTAAAAACTTTGCACAATGCTCTCAGATGACATTACAGCCTCCAAAAAGTGTGAGAAACTGTTCTCGCCTGCTTTTTGGAGGCTGTAGAAGCCCTCTTGCATGACTTCCAGAGGATCCAGAGACCACACCATATTATTGTGCTGCCTCTGGAACTTCCAAAAATGGTGAAAGTACATTCTTGTGTGATTTTAGGGGTTTTTAGAGGCCACACAAGAGCATGATTCTTGCATGACTTCCAGAGCTCCAAAAGGCACATGGGACCACACCACATTCTTATGCACCCTTGGTTGACTCCAAAAATTGTGCAAGAATGTTCTTATGACATTTTGGGGGATTCCTGAGGTGGTGTGAGATCAGGGCTGCTTGTATGACTTTCAAAGAGTCCAGAACTGCATGTGAATATGCCACATTCTCATGTTACTTCTAGTCGTGTCGTCAAAAATGACATGGTATGTCACATGTAACAGGTATGTCATTGATTCACCATCCCAAGACTAAGTAGACTGAGACTACAGAGGAAAGGCTGATGATTCAAAAGAATTTAAAGCATCTCTCAACTATGGGTGGCACCATTTTTTCATTTGTGGAAAGAGTTGTGGATGTAGGAAACTGTATTCCTAACTTTTATTGATTGAAGGGCTGAATTTTGGCATTTTTGGTTGGAAAAAAAATGTGGAAAGGGGTTTCTGACCTACAGATCATTCTGGAACAATCTGTTGAATATTTTTTTTAGTAACATCCAATTATCCATGGCAATTAATGCACACCTTGAAATATTTTATTTGGCAGTCCAGGTTCATGTCAGATTTTGATTAAGTCTGTTTTTAAATAATAAGTAAAACTCAACTGAGACAGTACCTAAATTTCAATTCAGAGAGTCACCTAGGAAGAAAAAAGATTTAGAAACAAATAACTAGAATTATACTGCTTTGGTTTTTTTAATAGTTGCCATATTTACAATCCTTCATAAGCCTTACAGCAATAACCTAGTAAATATATTCTAGCTGTCACACATATAATCACATTCGCTGCACAGTTGAAGCACTACATTTTTGAAATAATGAACCTGCTTGTTTTAAAAATTAATAGCCTCAGGATCATTTAACTTTGACATTCCCAAGAATGAAATCTTCATAAGAAATCCTTTTGCTTGTATCACTTTTCCCCAAGTTTCAAATCTATTGGTTTAATCATTCTCAGAATTAGCTAGGAACTCTGAAAGTTATATGGCAGTACCCCAGAAAATTTTGGTGTAGGTCCAGGATGAGCAGCACACTCTGCTATGCTACATCCTCAGCTCTGTTCACTAGCTAAGCCAATTTATTTCCAACTTAGCTATCATGCAACACAAATTTTGCAAATTTAGTTTTCCTGCTGAAAAGCTAGAAGCCCACAGAGTTTGGAGAGCTATGCATAGTTTATTCCCCTTTTCGTAGGGATCCATAAATAGATCACTGATAAAAGGGAAATTCTGCATGCCTCTTTAAGTCACTTCTTTGCTGCTCTCAAATGTAGAGATGGCTTAAAAAATTCGATATTGCGAGAACTTGACAAAACAGCCAGTCTAGACCAGTGTTTCTCAGCTTTGGGAACTTTAAGATGGGTGGACTTCAACTCCCAGAATTCCCCAGCCAACATGCACTACACTGACCTACACCAGGGATCTCCAACAGTGGTAGGTTTCTACTGGTTCACACCAGTTCTCCTGAACCAGTATCTCTGCCGTCAAGCAGAGAGTGAACTGAATTGAAAGTATGAACTGGGATTGAAAGTGAGCCTGCTTGCCCACCCCTGGGTTATACTTACTTTTATTTTAGCTTCTGAAGCCCAGCTGATCCCCAGCTGTTTTCCTTGCTTTCCGAGCCAGTTTCTTTCAATTGCGCACGTGCACACAATGTGAAGTGCACACTCAGAGAACCAGTAGCAATGCCAGTAGGAACACACCATTGATCTCCAACCTTGGCAACTTTAAGCTTGGAGGACTTCAATTCCGGGAGGTTTAGAAACGAAATGATCAATGTAGTTTCAAGTTGATACAGACTTGAAGCAACAGTGAGCACAGCCAATATTGTTTCATCAGCATTATTGGGCACTAGAGTAGTGAAGGCAATGCCTTTTCAATTATTCTTTCTGAGAGCAGTGTAAAATAGAAGTTTTGCCCAAGGGTCCATTTAAATGTGGCAGACTAAGGCACCTTGCAGCCATGGTGGCTGCGATACCATTTGTCTAACTTTGAGCCAATAGTGAACTCCAAAGTTACATCAAGGTTAAGTCAGCTTTACCAAAGTATTCTGGATCTTTGAAGGGAAATGAAGGCAGTAAAAGAAGTTCTGAGAGGACAGGGTGTCTTTCTTCAAACCTGTGTTGCTTGTTGCCAGCTTCCTGACTTCCAAAGAACTCTAAAGAAAGAGGGAACGTCACCTTACCTTTTCTGTTTCTGAACAACACAGTATTGGAAAGAAGTACTATTACACTGCTGTTTGTTTTTTGGGTGAAAGGGAACTCTAAAGTTCATTTATGGGCATGGCGGCTCAGTGGCTAAGACGCTGAGCTTGTCGATCAGAAAGGTCGGTAGTTCTGTGGTTTGAATCCCTAGCGTCGCGAAACGGAGTGAGCTCCCATTACTTGTCCCAGCTTCTGCCAATCTAGCAGTTTGAAAGCATGTAAAAAATGCAAGTAGAAAAATAGGGACCACCTTTGGTGGGAAGGTAACAGTGTTCCGTACACCTTTGCTGTTTTGTTATGCCGGCCACATGACCATGGACACATCTTCAGACAGCGCTGGCTCTTTGGCTTTGAAATGGAGATGAGCACCACCCCCTAGATTCAAGAACAACTAGCACATATGTGCAAGGGGAACCTTTACCTATGCCCCAGTATTGGCCATGCTGGTTGTGCTTGATCAAAAACATCGAAAAATGTTCCCCACTCCCTTTCTTCTGTTCAGTCTGGGAGCTGTGTAGTTTAGAGAAGGCTACATCAATTTCAAGAATGAGCCCTATCGCTCTTTAAAAGTCTTGGAAGCAAAGTTTATAAATGTTGTGCTTTCTGACTTTTGCTGGATTGCATCTTTGGGAAGATACAATATATATTTCATTTAGTGCCTTCATTGTCCTTTTATTGCTTACATCCTGAGCGTAGATGATTGGAACATTGCCAGTATAGTGGAGGGAAGGTTATCACATTTCAGGATGAATAATCCCTCTGACATGAAAAATGAGATCAGAAGGCTACCTAAACTAATTAGAGGCTATTACAGTCTTCATTGCCAACTGATTCTCAGTTGCTTTGCTGCAGCTTTATAAGAAGAAATTTAAAGCCCTTGCTTTATATCATCTGTATCAGCCATCTTTCTTGTCCCCTTCCCTTCCTTTTTTTAAAGGAGGCTTCACAGCATTCTCCTTAATTTCCAGCAGAATGAATTCTGCCATTTATAACACTCAAAGATAATTATGCTGTCTTCATGATGAATGATATCATCCTGGACCTGGCAGTAAAAGTGAATTTACTAATGCCAATAAATTTTTGAACCATATTACTCATTCAGCCTTCCATTTCTTTTAATGATTGTCATTCTATACAGGCGACAAAGAGTTGCTATTCATTAGCTCTGGTAGTGCAGTGGTTAGAATGCAGCATGGCAGGCAAACTCTGCCCACAGCCTGGAGTTCGATCCTGACAAGGCTCAAGTTTGACCATCCTTCCAAGGTCTGTAAAATTGTTGGGAGGAACAATATGATGACATTGTAAACTACTCAGAGAGCGCTGTAAAGCTATTGCTATTCCTGTAATATTTTTTGCTTTTCTGTCCTGTTTTGTAGTTTCTAGCCTAGTGCCTCAACCACTACACTAAACTGACTCTCCTTAGAGGCAGGCTAAAAATGCATACATGCCATGATACAGTCTAAGGTGATGCCAGTGTTAGATTCTGAGTCCTTTCTGTGTGCATTGTGTAGTGAAGCACTTAGGCAGAACTTTAAGGAGAAATCCTGATCCCCATCCTGAAAAATTATCAAAGCCATGGCCGCTTCCCATTTGAATGGGGATGCTTCCTGCCTTCAATGTGGAATTCCTCCTCTAAGATGTTTGCAAATTCTAATGTGCTGATGCTATGCTGCTACTTTGTTCCGTAGAAGTTTAGAATGTGCTGTATTACTTGCCTAAAAGCATTGCATTAAGCAAGAAAAGATTGGACGACCATTTGTCCAGAATGTATAGGATTCCCTGCCTTGGGCAAGTAATTGGACTAGAAGACCTCCAAGCTCCCTTCCAGCCCTAGGAATCTATGATTCTATATGGACATTACATTTGAATAAGTGATATTTGGAAGGACATTCTCAGAAATGGGGTGAGATGAAGTCAACAGCCAATATGGGGTGGTGCTGAACTCGACAACCAGGTGCGAATGTACCTTCAGCTTTAAAAAATCCTCTTTATTTTTATTTTTATTTATTTGTCAAGCATGTATAAGATAACAAATATAACATGATCATGAATACATGAAATGGATATGAATAAATGGGGTTGTTAGGACAGGGACGCTAGGCACTTTGATGCGCTTATGCACGCCCCTTACAGACCTCTTAAGAATGGGGTGAGGTCAACAGTACACAGTCTAAGGTTAAAGTTGTGGGGGTTTGGGGAAGAAACCACAGAGTCAAGTAGAGCATTCCAGGCATTGTCCACTCTGTTGCTGAAGTTGTATTTTCTGCAATCAAGTTTGGAGCGGTTTACCTTGAGTTTGTATCTATTCGTGACCCGACAAATGCGCAAATGACAAAACCGCGCCGACAAAACCGCGGCGCTAAAACCGCGATGTCAAAAGCGCGCCGACAACAGCGTGGCGACAACAGCGCGGCGACAACAGCGCGCCAACAGAAGCGCGATTTAAGTTAAGGTAAGGTTTAGGGTTAGGGTTAGGGTTAGGTTTAGGTTTAGGGTTAGGGTTAGGGTTAGGGTTAGGGTTAGGGTTAGGTTTAGGGTTAGGGTTAGGGTTACAGCACGCTTCTGTCGGCGTGCTGTTGTCGGCGCGCTTCAGCGCTCATTTGTCGGCGTGGTTTTGTCGGCGTGGTTTTGTCACCGCGGTTTAGTCAGGCGCGCTTTTGTCATTCACGCATTTGTGGTGGAACCGTATCTATTGTGTGCTCGTGTATTGTTGTGGTTGAAGCTGAAGTAGTCATTGACAAGTAGGACATTGTAGCAGATAATTTTATGTACTACGCTTAGACCGAAGGCGGTGTAGTTCTAAATTGTCTAAGCCCACAATTTCAAGCCTGGTTGCATAAAGTATTCTGTTGCGAGCAGAGGAAAAAAGTTAACTTGAAAAGCTAAGTTAATCATTATCTGTCAGCCCAACTTAACAAAGGGTTCTTCCTACAAGGAACACAATGGAAGAGGAAGCCTTGTGTCTATTATCCTGAACTTCTGGTTTGTGGTGAAAATGAAGTGCATCTATCGTTGTGGTTGTTATTGTTTTTACGATGTGATCGCTAGGTGGAACAAAGCGGGAGAAGAAGACTTTGTGAGTATCTTTTCATTTTTAAAAAATCCCCTGTTTTCCCAAAGTCAAGTGCGAAGGAGTTCAATGCCAGTATTCCATTCCAAATGGCATCATTTCACATTTTTCTTTAATAGAGAAGTAAGCAGAAACCAAAACAATGACAAGTATAATATAGATCAAATACAGCTCAGTTTTTAAATGCTGCCCTAAATCTGAACTATGTGGAATAATATTGATTAATCTTTTCACAATAAAGACCCAGAAAAGAAAAGAAATATATCATCAATCTATCATTGTAAATCTGAAGTAATCCTTTTTGCTGTACCGTATGCTCAATAAATTCATAGTTCCTCATACAGGGATAAATTCCTGATTTGTCATATATAATTCAACTGTACTCCTGCCTTGAAATCAAGTTATTCTTCCCAAAACCATGTTCCACTCACAATGGAATTTGAGCAGCTGCAGCTGACATTCTCATTGTGAAGCTTCAACTTTAGCACTTGTCAAATAAATATGAAGACCTTAATTTCAAGCTGTCCGTGAGTTATCACAGCAATTGGGACCTGGTACACTGAGTGACATAGTTGTACAACATAACGGTGTCCCTTAACAGGATTAATTTGGCAGTCCCTGTTGCTGTCGTTAAACAAGGACTGCCTAAGTTGTTAAGGGAGGATCTCACATGATCATGACTTAAGATCTATGGAGATTCTCAGTCACTCAGGCCATGGCTTTCCCAAAGGTGCTGTTTTCAAGAGGCAACTGGACTTTCTGGTTTTTCTTTGAAGACGTTTCACTTCTCATACAAGAAGCTTCTTCAGCTCTTTTATAATGTCTTCAAAGAAAAAACAGAAAGTCCAGTTGCAAGAGTCAACCAAGCCTGGGACTCAGGACAGCTAACAGAGTTGCCCCTGCATGGCCCCATGGGAGTCTGAGAACCAATCAGAATACAAGCTCAAATTCAAAAGCCCAGAGAGGGTATAAAACTCAGGCACTCTCAATATCTCTTCCCTTTTTTTTCTTCACCCAACATCTTCAAGGCATGAGGTCCTGTCCACCAGTGGTGGGTTTCAAATTTTTTTAGAACCTCTTCTATAGGTGTGGCCTGCTTTGTGGGAGTGTCTTGCCGGCCATGTGACCGGGTGGGAGTGGCTTGCCAGCCATGTGACCGGGTGGAAGTGACTTGCCAGGCATGTGACTGGGTGAGTGTGGCCAACTTGTAAAATGTGGTGAAACTCAGTTAACAACACTCTTGCTTAGCAACCAAAATGTCGGCTCAGAAACTCTGGCATTTGAAGCATGCAAGTCTTAAAGCTGTCAAGTTACAAGACCCTTGCACCCCTAACCCTTTAGGAAAAAACCCCCAGGGATGTTCAAATGTTTAAGACTTGTGGACTTCAACTCCCAGAATTCCTCCTCTTGCTCTTCATCTTAATGATGTGTGGATGGGCAGGGGGACAGAGCTGGAACCGGTTCTAAATGGCACTGTAAATTTGTGGAACCTCTTCTATAGAAGAGGTTAGAACTGGCAGGAACCTATCCCTGCTGTCCACCATTAAAACCTTCTTTCCAAGTAACTTCCATGAATCCAGTGGTTTTTTTCCCCACTTGGAACTGAACCCAGAAGGATATTTCTTCCAACATTGCAATGGTCGTAAGTGTGAAAACTATCATAAGTAACTTTTTTTCAGTGCCGTTGTAACTTCAAATGGCCACTAAGCAAATGGTTGTAAGTCAAGGACTATCTGTATATCTGAGCACCTCCGGCTTCCTAACCAATAAAACTCAAGCTTCGTTTCCTGGGGAATAGCGTATTCCCATTCAGATGTATCCAATTTTGGACATTATTCATTCCAAGCAAATATTAAATATTAGGGGAGAAGAAAAAGGACTTCTTTATTTTCTTTCTGTCTATTGACAGAAGCGAATCTCTTGAAATGCACATTGCCACGAACATGTTTCTGTCATGGCCCTTTTTGTAAGCAAGTGCTGCCATCTTCTGTTGAAATAAAAAGAGATCACTGCATCATGTCCTTACAGTTTCAGCCAGAAAAGGCAAGTGAGTCAGAAAACCCATCCTCAAATATCCTCATTCACCTGATCATTTAGGACTTTGGACCAAATCTCTGTCTTCCTCTTTGCCTTCTGTCAAATTCACTTCACTCAGGAGAGACCAGTCACCAGTTTCACTTAGTTTGCAAATAGACATTTATGTTGCCTCCTCATATTTTTTTTTTTAAATAGACATCTGTATCTCGCCTGTGTTTTATTTTGTATGAGATATTTTTATGCTGCTCACTAAACTCGGAATAGTTTACCTATTTTACCCATAACTTCCCATGGTCCCCAGCATTTGACTCAGGGGTGGGTTTCAATTTTTTTTACTACTGGTTCTGTGGGCGTGGCTAGGGGGCATGTGACTGAGTGGGTGTGGCCAACCCACATGCCCCCCCCCTAGCCACACCAACAGAACCGGCGAAAATTTCTGTTTTGCCAGCTGATTGGGAGAAAATGGGGATTTTGCAGTATCCTTCCCCTGGAGTGGGGTGGGAATGGAGATTTTACAGCATCCTTCCCCTGCCATGCCCACCAAGTCATGCCATGCCCACCAAGCCACACCCACCAAGCCACGCCCACCAAGCCACGCCCACCAAGCCACACCCACAGAACCGGTAGTAAAAAAAAATCAATCCCATAACTGCAGGGATGTATTGTGATAACGCATCTAAGGCAATGTGTGAAGATGCACAATTAAAGAAAAATTTGGAATCAGTTTTAATTTATTTATCATCAGTCTTAGATGCTCATTTATTTCCTCTGAGATTTATGAGAGACTTATTATTTGTGTGCTATTCTGGCTCATATCTGCCCTATGTCAAGTTTCAGTTGTATTTTCATTAGTCAGAGCTGAAACCCAATGATGATAAATAATTACAATGGTTGATATTTGGACTGTGAAAACAAAACCCAGAGACAAACAATAATCATGGATTGCATTTAATAGATGTTAAGTAAAAGAGCTGAACTTTTCTGGTAATTAGTGCTGTAACAGCTACTCACTGCTGAATCCTTCATGCTGTCTGAGCTTGGTTGCTTTCTTGCAAATGTTTTATTACCTGACTTGGTAGCATCATCAGTTACTCAGGACTGGTCCGAACACCTAATTATACTTGACACTGATGATATTACTTAGTTGGGTAATTAAATGTCTGCAAGAAAACAACCAAACTCAGAGAGCACCAAGGACTCCACAGTTCAACCTTGAGCTACATAAATTCTCTTCTATTTGTAGCAATAGCAATAGCACTTAAACTTATATATCATTTTGTGATGCTTTATATGCGTACTCTCTGGACAGTTTACAATGTCAGCATATTGTCCCCAACAATTGGGGTCCTCATTTTACTGATGGCTGAGTCAAACTTGAGCCCGTCAGGATCGAACTCCAGGCTGTGGGATATAGTATATATAGTATATAATACATATATCTTACTTTATTGCTCTGACATGCAGGCTGGGGAATTCTGGGAGTTGAAGTCCACAAGTCTTAAAGTTCCCAAATTTGGACACCCCTGCCGTAGACTGTGAGGAGTTCATGGTGTTTAGTATTTGTAGATTTCCCTGGCATTGTACGCTATAGTATAAATAAATAATTTACTCTTCTCCCTAGGAAACTTCGCATAATTTCCGTGTGCGCTAAAAACGTAGGAAGATGCCTTAAGCTCAATCACACGTTAATCTGATTACTCCTTTATCATTTGCTCATCTTTCCAAAATGTATTTCCTAACTGTCATGAAGACCACAGGATCTGCCACTGAGCTGCAACTGGCTGGTGTCCAGGGAGGGCACCTCGAGATTTCAAAATGCTGATTTCAAACCATTTCCAAAGAACGTAAGTGAATAATACTCACTGACAACATCCATATGCATCCATAACCGAACACATGGTTTTAATCCCCCCCCCCATTCAAAATCATAAGACTGAAATGGAGATGGAGAAGATGGAAAAATGTTTTTTTTCTTTTTGCTATAGCAGAGTTGTTGTTATGCTTTTTCATAGCCAGAGGAATCCTAAAACCTGTCAAATAAAATAATCTGAAATACAGAAATATATGGGGGGAAACTCTGTGGGTTTTAAAAATAATTATTGTTTGGTTTTAAAAAGATGCTCAGTAAATTAATGTCAGAACGATGATCTCTGACTCTTTTATCTCTGCTACATATGGCACAGTTTTCCTTTTCTTTTTGGCCTCATTTTATTTGTTCCTCTGAACTTTAAATTGTCGTTTTTTCCAAAGGGAGGGGACATTTTTCACTACTAGCCCCTCCCTTCTTCACTCTCTGTCTCTGCAGGATGTATCTTGGATGATAGACATCTCTTGCAATTTTCAATATTACTCCTTGGTTTCATGTATCCGGATGGTATCTTAATTCTGCTGCCTTTTCAAGTACATGCGAGACAGCAAATGCCACGTTCCTTTAGTATTGGCTCCACCACTCAGTATCAAAACTGATTCTACTATATGCATATATGGCTTCACTTGTTTCTCAATTAGCATACCTGTTGTGTTCAACAGATCTTAATAGAATAGAATAAATAGAATAGAGCAAGAGTTGGAAGGGACCTCGGAGGTCTTCTAGTCCAACCCCCTGCTGAGGCAGGAAATCCTACACCACTTCAAACAAATGGTTGTCCAATCTCTTCTTTAAAACTTCCAGTGTTGGAGCATTTACAACTTCTGGAGGCAAGTTGTTCTACTGATTAATTGTTCAAACGGTCAGGAAATTTCTCCTCAGTTCTAGGTTGCTTCTCTCCTTGATTAGTTTCCATCCATTGCTTCTTGTTATACCCTCAGGTGCTTTGTAGAATAGTTTGACTCCCTCTTCTTTGTGGTAGCCTTTGAGATAGGAATAGGAATAGGAATAGGAATAAGTTTATTTATAGGCCGCCCTTTTCCCTGAGGGGACTCAGGGCGGCTAACAACTTATAGGGAGGGGATACAAACAGTAACATATAACATAACACATAATTAAAAAATAAACAACATTCATTCAACATTCGGGTGGGGGCGGATCAAATCTTTACCCCCAGGCCTGGCGGGATAGCCAGCTCTTGAGGGCTGCGCGGAAGGTCTGAAGGGTGGTGAGGGTACGAATCTCCACGGGGAGATCGTTCCAGAGGGTCGGAGCTGCTACTGAAAAGATATTGGAACACTGCTATCTTGTCACCCCTAGTTCTTCTTTTCATAAGACTAGACATATCCAGTTCCTGCAACCTTTCTTTATATGTTTTATCCTCGAGTCCCTAATCATCTTTGTTGCTCTTCTCTGCCCTCTTTCTAGAATCTCAACATTTTTTACATTGTAGCAACCAAAACTGGATGCAGTATTCCAAGTGTGGCCTTACCAAGGCATTATAAATTGGTATTAACTTCACATGATCTTGATTCTATCTCACTGTTTATGCAGCCTAGAACTGTGTTGGCTTTTTTGGCAGCTGCTGCACACTGCTGGCTCATATTTAAATGGTTGTCCACTAGGACTCCAAGATCCCTCTCACAGTTACTACTATTGAGCAAGGTACATCCTATACCTGTGCATTTCATTTTTCTTGCTTAAATGTAGAACCTTACTATTTTCAACATTGAATTTCATTTTATAGCGCCCAATGTTCAAGTTTGTCATGATCCTTCTGTATCTTAAGCCTATAATAAGAGAGGGGAAAAATTGTCAGCCTTTATCTAGCCAGTAGCAACTTTCCTTATGAAGATCAGTGAAGGTGTTTTCTCTCTGATCTGCCCACCTCTGTCTAAGGGCCATTTCAGCTACACCGCACTGGCGATCTCATCCCAACCACTCTGGATTCCAGCACGTTAAAATCAGACACTAGCAGCCTTAATTTTTGTCAACCACTTACATAAGGACAACTTTAGGAGATAATTAATCAGTAAGTGTTCATTAAATTGTTATCACATCTTTGGCTAGGCTAGGAATCCCTCCAGAGCAATATTCATTCTATTTAGGAAAAAGTATGCTTAAAAATACTGCATTATTTTGATGAATTTGAATGACAAATTCAGTAACGTAAGTTACATCTATCCGACATCGTCTATATTCAGGGGAATGAAATAGTACACGATTGAATTTTCACCTGGATATTTGTTAGCATAGTTGAGCAGGATGGTGACCTAGTGGTGAAGATGCTCGCTTCCCATTCAGAAGGTTGAGAGTTCAATCCTAGGGTGCAAAGAAAAATATCTGCTGTGAACTCCATGTGGTGTCAGGAAGGGCATCCAGCCAGTAAATAACCAGCTCCATCCAGTCGCCCTGAATCTATCCCAAATTAAGGGATTGCAAGGAAAATTCCTGTAAAAAGTGAGGACTTTTTATTTGTTAGCTTAGCTAGAGAGAGAAAAGTGGAATGGTTCAATATTTACAATTGTCTGTTTTTGTTGTAGTAAGAAGAGGATCTTTTCCCATAACTACTTCTATTGAGATATGGTGCTGCAAAAATTGACTCAATGCTTCTTGTCCATTCACCTTGAGAAAGTTGTTGAAAGTGACTCTATATGAGCTTCAGGGTATCTGGAAAAGGTGATTCTGTAGCAGCTCCCAATTTATAGAATGTGCTTCCTCCGAGGGTCAAACGGCCAAGTTGCTTTATGAAGAAGTTTATCTACCAAATTTTCAACTGTACCACTGAGCTTTCATTTTAATATGTATATTTTTATGGAATTAGAACATTTTTGAATATTGCCCTCTCTGGGTTTCTTTGAAGAGCAAATGTGTAAATATTGACAAGTTTTAAAGCCCAAGTATATGAAATAGGGAATTTTGTTAGGGAACAGCTTCGAGACATATTTGGTTAATCACAAGTGAAAAGTTAAGTTTTGAACCATGGGAAATTAATGTGATGGAATAACCCAGATTTGAGGATAGTGAGGAAAATTTTCTATTGGAATTACATGATTTATCAATCTTAAATTGGTTGATTAATAAACATTGTTTCAAATATGACAAAAGGTTATGCTCTGAATATGATTTGCTCTAAAATCCACTGGGAAATATACATAATTGACACAACTACTAATTATACCCTGTGGTCCACATATTTTTGCAGCCTCAGAGATTCCTGCAGTTTTAAGATTCTTAAAGGATGGAACATTTCATGTAGAAATCAACAATTCAAATTTATAATAAATTAAAATAAACGTTGTAGCATTAGTTACATATCGGAACTGTGAAATGAAGAATTTGGAATACACTATATCGAAAAATTCATTTTTTAAAAAAGAGTCCTTTTTATGATTTAAAAGTGAAATGCATTCCTTATTAAATGTAATTTTTGTCTAATAGACCTTTCAAAGAATGTTTAGAAAGGATTAGCCATCAAGGACTTTTGGGGCTAGTTATAAAAAGTATGAGGTACTTCAACTCTTCCATAACTTTGTTTTTCTTTCAGCTCATAGCATATCTTAGTACAGATGTAAATGTGATGTTAAACTATATTCCTAAAATGTAAAATTTGTCATTTTATGAAAAGTTTTGGCGCTACTGAGTCTGAGGCTCAGCAGAGGATAATCTTACATAAATGGAAAGAAACATATTTTCCTGATACTGTGGAATGGATTCAAAATATGAGTCTGTTATCTATTTTTGAAAAGTCTTTATATTCTAAAAATAAGATGAAGCAGTATGTTTCCATATGGTCTACATTTAATGATGGGCTTAAGAATTGAATTAATTCTATAGTGATATAAGTGGATATTATGTAGAATTTTTTTATTTTTACTTTTTTTTTCTTTTTTGCTATGTATCTTTACAATTGAGTGTAGATTTGTATAAATACCTCTGGGCTTTTATTTTTCTGTTGGTGTTATGAACTGTTTGCATTTTACATAGATGGAAGGATGGATATGTGGATGATAGATAGATAGATGGATGGATGGATGGATGGATGGATGGATGGATGGATGACTCTTCCTACAGCCTTTTGTCATGCTCTTATCTTTGAATATCACTGAACTGACATGCATATTAAACCACATATTTGAACTTCATACTTTTTAAAAATGATAGTTCATATTTCATGTTTCCCCATAGAGCAGTTCAGGGGTGGATTCTGGCCGGCACTACTGCCGGTTTGCTTTTGTGCACACTTTGCACATGTGTGCGCACTTGATGCATGCTGTGCAATTAAAATTGTTCAGCATATGAGCAGAACAGAAAAACAAGATGGCGGTGCTGATCAGAGAACCAGTTTGGGGGCATAGCAGACCTGGGTCTCTGCCAGTTCCAGCAATCTAGGCCGCCAAACCACTACCAGTTTGGCCAAACTGGTCTGAACCGGTAGGAACCTACCACTGGAGCAGTTCTGTGGAATCTGGACTCTTAACCTCTGTCTTAAACTTAATCGGGCTTTGATTATGTTTACTGATGGTTCAATGTGAATTGATATATATCCTGCTGTCCTCACCACCTAGTCAGCCTGACTTCAAAATGAAATTCAGGCCATTTAAAAGGCACCAGGTTGGTGAAACAATGGAAACAGCTGATGGAATGGTTGCAGGATGGGCCTAAGAAATTTTGCAACTTATAGTGAACAGCAGATGCTGCCATGTTCCCACAAATAAAATTGTCTCTCTAAGACCAGCCATATTAGTTTTGGCATTCGAGGCAAAATTCGATGATGATTGAAAAACACATTATACAACAATTAATGATAATAATTGTGGCTGTTGTTCAAGAAACAGACTTCTAAAGATTTCTATTGCAGGATATTTTTTTATTGTGCAACATATTTGTTGGGGGGAAGCTGCTATGATCATTGAAGGGGGTAACTGAAATTTGAATCTCTTAAAACGAATATTACATTCTTGCCAATTAGTGACAGTAATTGCCAGTTGTATCCAATTTTTGTCAGCTGCATAATTTATCCCAGAGGGCCTTTAAGAACAAAGTTAAAGAGATAGTAAGATATCACAAAGGGGGGAAAATCTATCCATCCATCTGTTTTTTTCTTTTTTGTAATCTTGTAATGTTGTTTACTTGCTTTGATGTTGTCCTTTCTCTAAAAATGCCAACTCCTCACATATTTCCCTTCTCAATGCACAGCTTACTCTTCAGAACTCCTTTATTTTTCTTTCCCTTTGTTTGTTTGAGCTTGAGAAATTCATTTTGCCTTTTGTTCAGTTTTCCAGAAAAATGTATTTAAAGCAAGGACAGGCTTAATCTGCCTAACGCATGACATTATTTAGCACTTTAAAAAGAAGACAAGCTCCATTCCTAGCAAAGTCAGCATTCCCTTGAGTCATCATCAACACCCAGTGATCACATCAATGTTGTTTTCTTGGCAGGGATAACAAGTGGTTTCCATTGTTTTCTTCAAGGATATTTTTTCCCCATTTTTCTGATCTGGTTTACAGCTCTGAGCGCCAACTCTGAAATGAACCTGGCCAAAGCCATCTTGTGCTGCCTCATAGTTGCCACAAAGCCTGAGGGGGGGAAGGGAAGCGGTGGAAAGTACATAGACTGGCTAACAATCAAAACAAAAAGTTTTCCTGTGGGAACCAAGGTCACCATAACAGTATCTGTTGAAGGAGGAGCCAGCCAGCTGTATTCATTGGACAATGTGACTGGTGACACCTGGGAGGAGGGATTTTTACTCTTTTAATTAGGTGAAAACCGCGGGAACTTTCAGAGTTGGTTTTCACCGGCTGTGCCGATATGATGTATCCAATAAACATGTTCTTTGGGGAATCTACCTGCCTCAGAGTTCTGGTTTCAGTGTGGGGTGTTACTCAGAACGCTGACACTGAGGTTTCATGGAAGTCTCCCAATCAACTACTATCCAAATTCAACCCTGCTTAGCTTTTTCAAGGACTGTTAAGGTGCTTCCACCTGACATGACATTCAGGGTTTATCTCAAGTACAAATAGGACTATTATAATCTTAGCAGGCTTCCCAATTGTTTCTGTTTCTTCCCCAGCCCATCTTCTCTTTGTTTAGTTTAACTAAATGTTCCTGGTATGCCACAAAGACCAAATGCTATCTTCAGCTCAAAACTGTTTGAGCAACCATGCTCTACAACAGGGATGGGCAATTATGATCCCTACATGACTTGTGAACTTCAAATCAGGAATTCGGCTGGCTCAGGAACTCTGGGAGTTGAAGTCCACAGGTCATAAAGGAGCCATACCTGTAGTCAGTGGTGGGTTTCAAATTTTTTTAGAACCTCTTCTGTAGGTGTGGCCTGCTTTGTGGGAGGGGCTTGCCGGCCATGTGACCAGGTGGGAGTGGCTTGCCAGCCATGTGACTGGGTGTGGCCAACTAGTAAAATATGGTGAAACTCACTTAACAATGCTCTTGCTTAGCAACCAAAATGTTGGCTCAGAAACTCTGACATGTGAAGCATGCAAGTCTTAAAGGTGTCAAGTTACAAGACCCTTGCACCCCTAACCCTTTAGAAAAAAACTCCAGGGGTGTTCAAACGTGACAGCTTTAAGATTTGTGGACTTCAACTCCCAGAATTCCTCCTCTCGCTCTTCATCTTGATGATGTGCGGACGGGCAGGGGGAGGGAGCTGGAACCGGTTCTAAACGGCACTGTAGATTTGTGGAACCTCTTCTATAGAAGAGGTTAGAACTGGCAGGAACTCACCCCTGCCTGTAGTTGCCTATCCCTGTTGTACAAGATCCTCAAACAACACACAGCCATTGCTTTATTTCAGAGAGAAAACGAGAGAGTTTCCAAACTTAATCTAGAGCACGGGTATCAAACTCGCTGCATCATGTTGCTGTCACGCGACATTTTTGTGATGTTTCTCCCCTTCGCGGAGCTGGGGTGGGAGTGGCCTGTGCATGATGCATCTGGCCCACAGGCCACCATTTTGATACCCCTGACCTAGAGATATGTGTTTCTTGGTGATCTCTAACCCAAACAGGATTAGGTGACATCACTTGATGTGAGCTACTTCAGGAAACCATGTTAAATACTAGTCTGGAAGTGGCTACCTGCGGCGCTTTAGAAATATTGCTAATTTTCACTCCCAGCGGTCTTAAGAAGCATGGCTGCAGGCTAAGGATAGGTACTTCAGCAACATCAGTGGCTGCCACAAAGAAGAGGGACTCAACTCAAGCTATTATCCAAAGCACTGAGGGTGGGACAAGAAGCAATGGATGGGAACTAATCAAGGAGAGAAGCAATCTAGAACTAAGGAGAAATTTCCTGACACTTAGAACAATTAAATCAGTGGAACAACTTGCCTCTGGAATTTGTAAATGCTCCAACACTGGACATTTTAAAGAAGAGATAGGACAACTATTTGTCTGAAATGGTATAGGGCAGAGGTCTTCAAACTTGGCAACTTTAAGACTTGTGGACTTCAATTCCCAGAATTCTGGAAGTTGAAGACTACAAGGTTTAAAGTTGCCAAGTTTGGGGATCCCTGGTATAGGGCTTCCTGCCTAAGGAGGTTGGTCTATAAGACCTCCAAGGTCCATTCCAACTCTGTTATTCTATTCATCTGGCATGTTTTCGGTTGCTCAACCCATAATCTACTGAAAGCATTTTGTACATGTAGTCCTCAGCTTATGTCTATTCATTTAACAATGATTCAAAGTTACAACAACCTTGCAAAAAGCAACTGGTGTGCATCTATGACCGGTTGCAATGTCCTTTGGTGATGTGATCATGATTTGGAAACTGTTTTCCCAATTTTCATTGAGGAAGCTGAATTCACTTAACGATGGTGTGGTTTGCTTAACAACTACTGTAAAAATTGTTGTAAAATTGGATCTGACTCCATTTGCAAGCACAATGACTCAGTCCCAATTGTGGTTATAAATTGAGGACTACCTATAAAGTAAAAACAACCTTCTTTAAAGGCATGGATGGATGGAGGTAGTACCAAAGACAAAATCTTGTAGAAATGTTTTACTAATACAAAAAACCTTTTGAGTTCTGTTGATTTCAAACATGCGACTAGATACCGTTATTGATCGTGAAGTCATCAGTAGCAAACAGGCTGGATTCTTTTCTTACTTTTAAAGGGATTGGACTTTTTAAAAAAATATAGAAGCAGAAGGTAACTGTAATGCGAAAGTACCAAGCAATTGGAAATCCATAAACGAGAGAACAGATGAAAACTGCCTGGATGCAGCTTATAAAACATCAATATAATTTTGTGCTTCTTTGGGGTGCATTTTAATTATTTCCAAAGAAGTAAACTATATATACATCCATGCCGTTATTTAGAAATAGGTGATCAGTTAATTTTAATAAAAACAAAATATTATGCCACCCCATGTTCTTTTCTTCCTTCCAAGCCATGCAATGCTTTTTTTGTATGCAATTTATTTATTCCACTGCGAATGTTTCAGAAAGCCCATAGTCAGTGGTAGAATTCAAATAATTTAACAACCGGTTCTCTGCCCTAATGACCAGCTGGATAGGCGGGGCATGGTGGTCATGTGACTGGGTCGGCATGGCCAACTCAATGTCACTCACGTCGATAGGCACTTCACCTTAGCTGTTACAATGTAATAAGGGTTAACTGGAGAGGCAGTTTCTGTAAGCAGGGCAATAAAGATTAGGCTAGAACCATAATGGTTAACCTATGGCAGAGCCATTTTTGAGGGCGCACAAGGCGTTGCACACAGACACGGACGGACCTACAGGGCCCACAAGAAGTCAGAAAACAGGAGAGGAGGAGCCAGCATTGCGATGTTACATCGTGCGGACTCGACAGTCCGAGTCCGCCGATGACACTTTTGCCCCTGAATGGTCCGGCAGGACCTAAACCGTCCCGAAGAGATGGTGACTGGGAAGACAAAACCTGGATGGTCGCAGGGACACCGCAAAGTCCCTGATCAACCCAAGGGAAGCGCTTCCAACCGGCGGCAAACAGGAAGCCCCCAGACTGACATAGTCGGAGACGGAAAGAAAGAAAGAAGTGAAAGTGTTCCATCTGGTGAGGTTTTTTTTTTTTTACTTTTAGAAGATTGCCCTAAGAAATCTTTTTTAAAAGCTAAATTAGTCCTTTAAGTAAGAATAAAGCGGCAAATTTAATCCCTACTGGACTGCCTTAAAAAGTTTTTTGCTCTTGCTTGTAATGATGTTTTGTGGATTGAAGTGATTGCAATGTTTCCTGTTTCTCCGCTTGAGGTGAATGGACTGATTTTTTTTCCTCTATTCTTTTTACTACTTTAATTTTTTTTTGCTTAAACTAAAACTTTTTTTATCTTAACAAATTTCTCCTTCTATTTGTTATAAAATTATATTAAAGATACTTAAGGAAAAAGTGCTAAAAATAGTTGAATATGCCACTTGGAAGCCTAAGACTGAAGTTTTTTTTTTATCCTTTGTTCATTCCTATTTGGCCTCCCTGACTTTGTAATGGAAGGGTTTGGAACTTGTTTTTAAAACCTGATAAATACTCAAGGACACGAATAGCGTATTGCTGGTGCTCTTGGAAAATATTTTGGCAAGAGAAGGAAAAGGAGAAAAAGATAAGAACCCTTCTACTTTGAAAACCAGAAAAGAACGTGTGCTCAAGATTTAAAATAAAAATAGATATATTCTTTTAAAAAAAATTTGACAGGCTAGAGTGGCAGCAATTATCAAATTCCTCTTTTTCTTTACATTTCTTTTTACTTTGAAAAATGGATCAATATTCAGATGAAGAAAACTTAATAATCCAAAACATTCTGGCTGGACTTCAAAATATCTTAGAAGGACTTGAGAGATTTGATAAGAAATGGGACAGACTATGGGGTATCACAGAAAAAGATGATGGGGTTGGAGCCCCAGAAATTAAAGAAGAGAATGAAAATACAGAAAACAAAGTTAAGATGTTAGATGAACTTACTAATGAAGTAAACATGAGTGAAAGCGGAAAGAAGGAAAGCTGGAAAAGTAACAATAATTTGGTGCTTCATTCCAAATTCCAAGATGCAGGAGAAAAAGGAAGAATGGAAAGGATGGAGTTAATAAGACAAATCTATCCAGAAATAAGTTTGACAACCAAAGTTAAGCTTATGTTAATAACAATTCAAGGGCAACGAAACTACACGAGAGATCTTTAAAGCTATCAAGTGCGGAGAGAAGCCTTAAATGCTGGAAAGGTCCTGAAAAGAGAATTGACACGACGGCTCGCGAGAGAGAAAAGACCATTTTGCTACTGGAAAGACACTGGTTAATAATGCTAGTTGAAGATAAAAAGTTAGCTAATTATTGATGATTAATAAGTAGAGATTTTAGTACTTTGTAAACTGTTCTAGATTATTATTAAATATTTATTCGTTAACATATAATTTACTATGATACTAATAGTGAAATGATAACCTTAAATAGGATAATTAACCGGGCCATAAATTGTAATTTGGGATCTGGCAAAAAGATGTACAAATCTTATAAATGTTTGTTTAGATCTTGTTATGAAGGTATAGATAATTTGGGTCAGAGGAGAGGAGACGTGATATAAATAAGGAAATGCTAATGTATACTTTTGGTGATTATTAAGTAGAAATGTTAACATCTCTTAGATTGTTTTAGATTTTTAATGTTTACCTTGTTAACACGTAATTAACTAATCTGGGACTAAGGGAAAAGACCTATAAATTTTATTACTAAATCTTAGTTTAAAGATGATTATACAGGTATAATCTTGTCTGGGCCTGTGGAGAGGGGAAGTGAGATAAATAGTAAATAATTTTTAGTTAACTACAATAATAGCAAAGAAATGTTAATGGATAATATTTAATGATACATACAGGTGTGTTATACCAGTAAAAGTTAAATGACAGAAGTGTTAATCTGTGAGATGGGGGGGGGGAAGGAGAGGGAATGTTGGATATCCTCCTAACTGACTCTCTTTTAGAATATGATATAAAGATGTAAAATTATGGCAGATTCATTGAGATTGTGAAAGTATGCCAGTAGGTGGTTGGGTCTCCAAATATAAACGATTTTAGGGGGGGGGGGGGAGACGTCTAAGTAACTGTAATTAAATGAAAATTGTGGTACAATGATAGTAAAATACATAAATTCTAAAATGTACAACTCAACCTGAATGAAATATATGTAATGATTGTGGAAGAACGCATGAAATGTACCTGTAACCAATGTACCTGTAACCACTTTCTACAAGATGTAATGAAAGATGATTCCTTTTTTATGTGTTTTTTGTTTAATAAAAACAATAAAAAAAATTTAAAAAAAGAAGTCAGAAAACAGGCCATTTCCAGCTTCCGGATAGCCTCTGGGGGACGGGGAGGCTGTTTTCACGTTCCCATGGCTCATAGAAAACCTCTGGAGCCTGGGGAGGGTGTAAAATGGACCTACTGTGCCCATTGGAAGTTGGAAAATGGACTGTTTTCGCCCTCCCCAAGCTCCAAGAAAGCCATTCGCCGGGGGGGGGGATAACACACACAAGCGCTAGGGGCACAGCACAGCGGGGCATTAAATTATGGGGGATGGGCATTTGAACGCGTGTGTGCTTTTGGCACCCGAGGTGAAAAAGGTTCGCCATCACTGGGCTAGAAACAACACCAGAATGTTTCCTTCCTGTCTTCCTTACAGGATTAGCCCTGTTAAGTGGGAAAAAAACAAAAGGAGATTTCTTCCAACAACCGGTTCTCTGAACTGCTTAGAAAGTTAACAACCGGTTCTCCCGAATAGGTGCGAACTGGCTGAATCCCACCACTGCCCATACTCAATCAAAAAAGAAAATGAAGGAAGAAAAATAATCACAAACGCAGCAGCCAAATGACAAACCGCATACCAACTTCAGTGAAATGTTGTGTAGGTGATTTCTACATCCGCTTTTAAAACACCAGGTTTATAGGCATTCTCCAGAAACATTAATTGTGAATTTGAGAATACATGTGTTGGCTGTGGTATCCATTACTTCTGCCCAGAAATCAGCAAGTAGGATAAGGTTTGAATCTATTCCACAGGTAAAATGCAGAGTTCTATGCTACAAAATCATGTTGCGTTTTCTGGAAAAGCTAGGCGGTGGGGGGGAATCACTATTGAAAAGCTAGCATTGTTTTTGTTCAAGGTGAAAAATGCCTGGAAGGAGAAACATATAAATGACAACTGACACCTTTGGCATCTTGAGAATGCCACTACCTAAAATGTACCCAATTTAGTGAGTACGTTGCAACTGGTACCTAACTTTCCAGTTCAATCTGAAAATAGCCTTTCATTTTTTCTTGCAGTCTTTCCGATTCAAACAATCTCACAAAGGTTGAATAGCTCCATTTTAAAATTAGATGTGATGTAGAGGTCGGATTCGGATCTGAAAGACCTATAATTTTTTGAGCGTCTTCTTTAAGACGTAACTTGTAGCCACCTCTGTGTGCTGGGTATGTGGGTGTGCTTGAGGTGTGGGTCTGTATCAATGGTGGGATTCAAATGTGGTTACTACTGGTTCTGTGGGTGTGGCTTGGTGGGCATGGATGGCTTGATGGGCGTGGCTTGGTGGGCATGGCAGGGGAAGGATACCATAAAATCTCCATTCCCACCACACTCCAGGGGAAGGTTACTGCAAAATCCCCGATTAGCTGGGACTCTGGAGGCAAAGAATAGATGGGGGAGGGGCCAGTGAGAGGTGGTATTTACGGGTTCTCCGAACTACTCAAAATTTCTGCTACAGGTTCTCCAGAACTGGTCAGAACCTGCTGAATACGACCCATAGTATATTTATGTGTGCATTTGTATGTCTCTCTCCCTATGTCTCTCTATTTGTGTCTGTGTGTATGCTGCCCACTCTGTTAAACATTCTAGATATCCTACAGAAATACAGATAAAAAAATTGAAATGTAGTTAAAAAAAACCTTAGTCCTTGACGAGTAGTCCTTGACTTACAACATTTCCTTTAATGACTGCTCAAAGTTACAACATCACTGAAAAAAGTGATGCTTTTCACACTCACAACTGTGACAGTATCCCCATAGTCACATGATCAAAATTCCAATACTTGGCAACTGAGTCATATTTATGTTGGTTGCAGGTCATGTGATCATCTTTTGTGACCTTCTGACAAACAAAGACAGTGGGGAAGCCAGATTCACTTAACAACCGTATTACTAATTTAACAAATGTAGCGATTCACTTAACACCAGTGTTGGAGCATTCACAACTTCTGGAGGCAAGTCGTTCCACTGGTTAATTGTTCTAACTGTCAGGAAATTTCTCCTCAGTTCTAAGTTGCTTCTCTCCTTGATTAGTTTCCACCCATTGCTTCAACCCTCAGGTGCCTTGGAGAATAGTTTGACTCCCTCTTCTTTGTGGCAACCCCTGAGATATTGGAACACTGTTATCATGTCTCCCCTAGTGCTTCTTTTCATCAAACTAGACATACCCAATTCCAGCAACTGTTCTTTCTTCAGAAGCCAGAAACAGAAAGTGGCTGAATTAAGCAAACCAGGTTTGTGTCCAAACTGGTAATATTCAGCTAAGAAAACAATTGCTTTAGCGGTGAGAAAAGGACAAGATAAAATGTTGAGACTCAGCTATTCTTGTATCCCTAATTTATGCTCCATCGGCTTTCCCTTCATCTGTTGGGTTGTTAAATTGCTGCATAGCTCACTAGAATAACTGCTCAGCATTGATTATCTTTTTGTCTTACAACAGTGGCTCGTTACATAAATTGTGTGTGCGTCTGCGTGGAGCAGGGGGAGGCAATTAAAAAAACATCATGTTGCTGTTTTGTTCATTTTCAGTAGTTAATGATTCCACCGACTTCTTTTTAAACATTTTGCTCAATATTTTATTACTTATTGAAATTGTGTCAGTGTTGTAAATTAGTCTATGCGTGCTCTTTTGCTGTGCATGTTCTAAAAGACTTTAATTTGCACACTAAGATAATGGAAGAGTGTTGGTATTAAACAGCTTCCACTTATTCTAAAGGATTATTGGCTGCAGACTAGAATGATGGATGCTAGCTCCCCAACTTGCAACAATGTTGACCCTTCTGGGGGATCAATCATGCCCAATTTCAGGATATTAGGTTTGCAGTTTAGGTTTTGTTTTGTTTGCAAGGGAAACATTCAATTTGAAAGGATTCCTACCCTGAAAACAGGAAATGGAAAGTTTTACCATCTACCATTTATCATCTCTCTTTCTGTCTCTCTCTGTCTCTCTGTCTCTGTCTCTGTTTCTCTATCTCTCTCTTACACACACATATATGAGAGTATGTATGTATATATGAGTGTGTGTGTGTGTGTGTGTGTGTGTGTATCAAATTATCCTAAAATGGGTCTATCACACATGCAATGGCTAAATTGATTAATAGTGTATAAAGGCAGATATCTCTTTATTGATTTTAACACTCTGACAAATGTTAGTAGAGGCTAATGAAAGCTAAGTGAGCAATATATTTTAAAATTCTGGAGATTGCAATGTATATATAGTATCTTGGCGACGTTTCAATGAGTTCACACTCGTCATCTTCAGACTGGTGCCTTTGGCTTCATGCTTGTGCGGGCAAATACTAATGCCAAGATACTGTCAATCTTACATGGGAAAAGACCTGAATACGCCAAGACCTGCATACCTCATGGGTGTAGGTATGCTGGTCTTTTGTATTCGGGTCTTTTCCCATGTAAGATTGAGGCTGATGTTTTCGGCTTCGTGCTTGTGCGAGTAAAGCATGGTCGGAGCCGCCGTCTCTATAAATCTTGGTGGGGTGTGTGTGGAGCGCTGGCTTTGTTGCTGTAAGCGGGTTGATTGGGTGTGTAGTTGCATCCTGATTGGTAGATGGAGTTGATGTTTGTAGATTGGTCGGCTGTTTCATATCATGCTGTGTGGCTGAGGTGCTGGCTGTGTGTCTGTTGTTCTTTTGTGTTGTAACGACCTGAGTGGTGGGTGGGGCTCATTTGTTGACTAGGGCGGGTTTCCAGATGTCTGGTAGGCGGGAGGTATCATCAAGTTTATTCATGTTGTGGGGCTGTTTTTCTATTTCGATGGCTTCCATAATTATTCTTTTGTTGAAGTGTTCAGTTTTGGAGATGAATTTGATTTCTTCAAAGTCAATTTCATGTTTGATTGATTTTGATTTTGAAGGAACCAAATTACTGTTTTCGTAGATTTTCATGGGTGTAGGTATGCTGGTCTTGTTGTATTCAGATCTTTTCCCATGTAAGATTAAGATTGTCTTGGCAACGTTTCAGCGAGGTCTCACTCGCCATCTTCAGGCTGGGTTTTAAGCCCCAAACCCAAATTTCAGAGACATACAGTCATGAGTTTTGCCTTTAGAAAATATTAGGAAAAGGGAACTGGTTCTCTCCTCTCTTCTCTTTGCTTGCAGTTTTTATGAAAAGCACATATATTCTTTAAAATGAATGAATGAATCAGTGGTGAGTTTCCATTTTTTACTACAGGTTTGCTCATGCGTGCACAACGAGGTGGGTGGGCAGAGCCTCCTACCCTGCTACTACTGGTTCATTCGAACCAGGAGCAACCCACTTCTGGAATGAATGAAGCAAGCAAGCAAGATAGCAGAAGGGTACTCCTGCACTTAAGTGGCTTCTCTTTGGTGTCTTCTCAACAATGTACAAGAGAATACTGATTTAAATGGATTTTTAGTTTGATTCAATCAAGAATATATTGAAAAAAAGAGTAATAGTAGTAAAAAAAAAATAGCAGGGGAGAAGCATCAATAAAGAACCACTGTTAGCTGAAGACACTCTTGAGTGTAAAATCTAATAAACTAACACATAACCTTTATAAACACGGTCAGGGATTCTAAAACATGTCTCCAGCATATATTCTTAAAAAATCTACGAGGTCTTTTGTTTTCTCTGAGCTTGGTGGTTTTCTTGCAGACATTTCATTACCAAACTAGGTAACATACTCAGTGTCACCTAGCTAAGTAATGAAACATCTGCAAGAAAACAAACAAGCTTAGAGAGCACCAAGGATTCCTCTGTTCAACCCTGAGCTACAAATATTCTCTTCTAAAGTTTATTCTGTAAGGGCAACAATAAGCCATCTCTGAACCTGGGAATATGTTGCAATTAAAAGTTGTGCTTTTAAGGTAGCGTTTAATCACTGGGAGTGGGGAGTAAGGATTAGAAATGGTATTTTATAACTATTTCTCCTTATGGCACCTCTGATGAAGTTTTGCAGTCTAACTTATAAAGTTTCAAGTGCAATGAAAGATAATTAATCTCCATGATACAGTTTTCTAACTGTAAGTTCTCTTGTACAAAATATGAGCTATTGATCTCAAGAGATTTTAATTTAGATTAGCTTCTGGCTTTTGCAGTGGGGAGGGGAGGGAGCAGAGTAATAACCCAAGTCTCCTCTTAGAAAGCATGTTCTCAATGACTTATCAAGAAGTTTAAAATACCTTCTTGTTGGCATTACTTTTTGTCATTATAATTGTTTTAGTAGCATTATTTAGGAAGCTGATCTTTTGAGATAGTTCAGCTCACACCAATATTTCTCAACCTTGGCCAACATTTTTAAGATGTATGGATTCTTAAGTTAATTTAAGAAGGATCTTAAGTTGCTAAGTTGAGAAAAACTGACTTAGACTATTGTATGGCATGGTAGGGTAAGGTAGAGAGTCCTCAATTTACAATCATTCATTTACTGACTGTTCAAACACTGGAAGTTTTAAAGAAGAGATTGGACAACCATTTGTCTGAAATGGTATAAGGTTCCCTGCCTAAGCAGGGGTTGGGACTAGAAGACCTCCAAGGTCCCTTCCAACTCTGTTATTCTATTCTATCTCAGGTTGGAAGCTTGCAAAGGATGCCCTACAGATATTGCTCCAGGCCTTTCCATACTCAAAGGTCTGCAAACAAGAATGAATCAACAGGGTGGTCTCGAATGTATGTCATCACAGATGAAACCAGGTCCTTTATAGAAAAGTGGATGGAAATGTATAAAAGGCCCATAACTTTGATGAGACAAAATGACAAATATCTACATACACATCTTGTATCTTCAATAGAAACTGGATGGAATCATCTGTCTCTACACCACGGTTATTCAATCTTCTTCTGATTTTTATGGACTATAAATTAATCCAGCTCTCTGTCCACAATGAAAAACACCAAATTCATCTGGATGGAGTGGAAACCAATAAAACGTACCAGGAAATTGGCACAGATACAAACAGAAACCCTTTTTCTAACCAAATGTAAATAAGAAGACATCAATCCTAAAGTTTAAAAACGTCCTATGCCAACCCCCAGTCTTCAGCCCAGTATTGGTCTGTGGCCCATCGGGAACCAGACTCTGCAAGTGGTGGATGAGCGTGTGAAGTTCCATTTGCACAAGCAGTGGGAGTGTGCAAAAAATCCCATCCCCTCTCCCTTCCCCACCATCACCGCTGCTACTGCCAGTCCACAAAGCCACAAAAGTTGGGGACCACTGCTATACTCTATCTACTGTTCAGATTATGGCCAAAGAGTATGTTATGGTTAGTGTCAGGCCTGGAAGCCATCTTTGACATTGGGCCTTCAGGTCTGCCACATTTTCTGCTGTGGGAAAATAGGAGGGGGATTATACAGAGTGTGGGTGATATATATCCATAATAACATTCTTTCTCGGAAATTCAAGGTCATCTGGTCCTGCAGCTGCGATGGGGTGACTGGGAGGCATCTCCTGTTTTGGATAGTACCTGATTGGATCATGTGATGGACATGTGGGTGCTGGGCAGGGAATTGAATTTTCACCTGGGTGGGGAAAACCTGGAAGCTTTCAGATTTGGGTTTTTCCAGATGTGCCAATATGAAATCTCTAATAAAATGGAACTTTGAGGAAACTCAAGCTTTGGAGTCTTCTTTCATTGGGGGTGTTAGTTGGAACCGTAACAGTTAGGTTATATAATAATCAGTGAATTACAGCGACAACTGGGACCATAATCAGATGCAAAGCAAAATAGGTGTTAAGTTCTGATTTCTCCAGCCCAGCACAAGAGTTCCTTCCCTTTCAAGTGTGGATAAGAGAAGTAGTTCTCTGCTGGGATGGAGAAACAAATGGGCATCGCGACAGTACGATGCATCGCAACTTTGTTTTTCCAGGCCAGTGCAATTCTTCTCTTCCACACATGGAGCAAAGGGGAACTCCTGCATTAGGCTGGATAAAGGAAATTGGAAATTGGAAATTGGAAAGTTTATTTATAGGCCGCCCTTTTCCCTGGGGGGACTCAGGGCGGCTTACAATTCATGGGGAGGGGAATACAAACAGTGAGACGTAAAACAATACATAATTAAAAATAGAACACAACATTCATCATTCGGGTGGGGACGAATTACAATCTAACCCCAGGCCTGACGGGATAGCCAGGTCTTAAGGGCTGTGCGGAAGGTCTGGAGGGTGGTGAGGGTACGGATCTCCATGGGGAGATCGTTCCAAAGGGTCGGAGCTACTACCGAGAAGGCTCTCCTCCGCGTAGTCGCCAGTCGACACTGACTGGCAGATGGGATTCGGAGGAGGCCTAATCTGTGTGATCTAATTGGTCGCGAGGAGGTGATTGGCAGGAGGCGGTCTCTCAAGTACCCAGATCCACTAACATGAAGGGCTTTATAGGTGGTAAGTAAATGGGGACCCTAAAAATCCAAGCTTCATTTTTGTTGTCCAATAGAAGATTTCTGCCCCACCCTCCCCCTGGCCCTACTCTTGGATGGGAGGGGAACTCCTCCTTTTTTTGCTGGTTTTTTTTTTTTTTTTTGGCAACAGAAGCTTCATTGACCCATTGACTTTCTGGGGAAGCCAGCAGAGAATATTGCAATGATAATCCCATAATCACATGGTGCTTGGCAACCGGTTATAAGTGCAAACAGGTTGCCAAGCATCCAGATCACACTCATATGCCTGGGTGGGAGGGACAGTCCAACATTTTATAAAAGCCAAAAGTGTTTTTCAGACTGTAAAGTATGCTTTCCAGGCCATGGTAACTTTGAATAGTCATTAGATGTTTGGTTGTAAGTCAAGGACTTCCTTTACTGTCCCAAGAAACATCTAACTCAAAAACTCAGCATCTTTCCTAAGCAGAAGATAATAATTTCCATTGGAACCATAATTGTACCAGGCATTTGATGAAGTGAACTGTAGCTCATGAAAGCTTATATCATTTATTAAAATATATGAACGCATCTGAAATGAAACCATCAAACTCCCCTTTACATTCCATTAGAAATTGAAGTAGAAATGCAGTAACCAAGGATGGGTTCAGGAGAATGCATCAATCTCTGGTCAGGGTGGCTGTCCTGATGCTGAAGCCAACAGAAGGTGAATAAGTACACCCCAAACTCAGTTAAAAGCAAACATAGTTTATCCCAAGGACACATGTAACCTCCAAAAAGTAAAACCTTCTCAAAATTGCTGAGCTGGTGAATTACAACTGTAAAGAGACCAAAATGGGAAATTATTATGGAAAGTAATCATACTAATAGCATTTCATTAATTTAATTTAATTGTAATTAAATATGAATTGTCTCCGCTGGTAGCTGCAATTAACCTGCTGACCTTGCCTGGTGCAACAGCTAAGAGAATGAAAATTAGCTTGGATAGAAAACCATCAGAGCAGTCTTTCTCAACTCTGGCAATTTTAAGATGTGTGGGCTGCAACTCCCAGAGTTCCCTAGCAGCAATGAATTATGGGAGTCGAAGTCCACAAGTTTGCTAAGGTTGAGAAACACTGCATGAGAGAATCATGCAGGGCTACAGGCTACACTAGGAAGTTTAACCAACATCCTAGAGCAGGGGTGTCAAACTCGATTTCATTGAGGGCCGCATCAGGGTTTTGTTTGACCTTGGGGCAGTGGTGGGTTGCAGACGGTATGCCCCGGTACAGGCGCACCAGAGCCTGCCCAGAACACTGGGTACCATTCCGGTACGATGCTCTGGAGGGCCCACCCGCCCACTCTCCTTACCTGCCTTTAAAGTCTTCGGTGCTCTCTACATACCCACAGCACATACAGCGCTGTGCAACACTCTGCTAAGCAGCTGGAGTGTCATGGAGTCTTGCGGAGGCATTGCTGGACAGTATGATGCATGCACACGCTACGCATGTTCACATGGACACCGCCGGGCCCGTTCCAACTATACCGGTTGGAACGGGATCCGGAACCCACCACTACCTTGGAGGTGGGGCGTGAGGGTGGAGGGCATGGCCTGGGGTAGCCAGCTCGACATCACTCATGTCGGGGGCACCTGTGGTGGCCCAGGTGGGGCTGGAGGGATCCATTGTCTCCAGATTTCCTTCCTTCCCTCTCTCCCTCCCTCCCTCCTTCCTTCCCTCTTCATTCTCCTTTCTTCTTCCTTCCCCTCTTTCCTTTTTTTCCCTTCCTTGCTCTCTTCTCATCTTCCCTTATTTTCTTTATCTTTCCTCTTTCCTTTTCTCCTTTCCTGTCCCTTCTTGGATGCTCAAATGCAAAAGGTTAAACATTTCTCCTTTTGTTTTGTTTTGCTTTTAGTTTATTTTGCTAGACCTCTGCTGGTGAAAATGGAGCTGGGGGTGGGGAGCACCCGTAGCCTTCCCTAGCTCCATTTTTGCTGGCAGAAGCACTGCAGGCTGGTCCTTTGCTGTTTCCAGGGTGGTCCTGCGGGCCAGATCTAAGCATCCCACAGGCCAGATCTGGCCTCCGGACCTTCAGTTTGACACCCCTGTCCTAGGGGAAGGCGGTGAATATACTCTATATTGTTGCCAAGAAAATTGCCCCGATGTGACCATATAGTCTCGAGAAATCACTCTTTATTCAAGGGTATTTTAAAATGTAAAATTAAATTAAGTTTTACTTCTTGTCCAGGTGCCACAGAGATATGGGGATGGGATAACATAATATTCAGACAAGATCAGAAAGTAAATGATGTGTGTGTGTGTGTGTGTGTGTGTTTAAGTGATTCAATAGAGAAGATAAGCTTTTATTTTCCACCAGCTTAAACAAGATATCCCATAGAACTATAATGGTAGTTCCCAAGAGCCATCTGGAATATTAAGGTGGCATATTAGCAATAGCAATAGCAATAGCAGTAGACTTATATACCGCTTCATAGGGCTTTCAGCCCTCTCTAAGCGGTTTACAGAGAGTCAGCATATTGCCCCCAACAATCTGGGTCCTCATTTTACCCACCTCGGAAGGATGGAAGGCTGAGTCAACCCTGAGCCGGTGAGATTTGAACCGCTGAACTGCTGATCTAGCAGTAGCCTGCAGTGCTGCATTTAACCACTGCGCCACCTAATTTCCTATTAGGTTAGGAAATGATTATTAGATAGATTATTTGCTTCTAATGATTTTGTTACAAAAGGATGTGGTGGCTCAGCTTAAAGACATTGAGCTGGCAGCTGAAAAGTTGACAGCCCAGATTTGAGGATCGAGTGACACACGATGGGATGAGCTCTCATCGCGTTCCCCAGCTCTTGTGAACCTAGTAGTTTGAACACATGCAAACGCAGGTAGATAAAGAAATACCACTTTGGTGGGAAGGTAACATCATTCCATGCACCTCTGTGTGTAGTCATGCCAGCCACGTGACCATGGAAGCATCTTGATACAATGCTGGCTCCCTCAGCTAAGAAATGGAATTGAGCACCACTCAATTTACCTGTTGGAAGAAATGCCCATCTGGGTTCAGTTCCAAGTGGGGCGGGAAAGACACTGGAAACATGGAGGCTGCTTGGAAAGATGGTTGAATGGTGGACAGGGTCACATGGCTTGAGCTCCTGAACAGAAGAGTGGGATCACATGCTTCCAGATGTTGCGTGAAGAAGAAAAAGAGGCAGAGATGCTGAAAGTCCCTGGTTTTATCCCCTCTCTGGCCTTTGATCTTGATCTTGTATTCTGATTGGTTGTCAGACTCCCATGGGTCCATGCAGAGGAAACTCGGTAGGCTGTGTTTTGAATCCAAGTTTGGTTGAGCATTGCTTCTTCCCAGGTGCCCTGTGGTGAGATGGGTAAAGGGCTAATACTATCATGCCTTAACCCCATCACCCTGGAGCTGAAGGGGGAGATCTTTTTTATGTAGAATAGACTGATCCAGGGTTTTTTTAAATGGCCCATTGACAAAGGTTGGGGGCTATTAAGAGTGAGTTTGCTTCCTGCCTAAAAACAGGTTTCTCAATTTCTGATCCAGGGCAATATAATATCCTGCCTTTTCAATATTTCCCAGGATATTTCATTTTTCTAGGAGAGGGGTGGGTTTAAACTTCCTACACACCTTTACCTTTAATGATTTTATAAATCCCAAATGCTTTGTTGTGTGCTACACAGCCTTAAAAGGAGGTTAAAGCAAAGTTCAGGGGAGAGACAATGGACCACACAATCTATACTGTCTGCAAGTTCTTTTCATGTGCTTAAACACCTCCCATAAAATGTGTACATAATTCAGAATAAGTTGGAAAGGTTTTTTCCCCTCTTCTTACTCGAAAACCATTTATTTTATTTGATTGCTGCCCGTAAATAGCGTTACATGATGAGTGTTTATTGTTTTATGCAGTGATACAAGGGGAGTTGTCAGTTATTCACCAGTCAATCTTTAACAAATGCTGTCTAGACTGGCCAAAAAAAAAAAGTTAATTGTATTATTTCCCAAAGGCTGCCATCTCTTAATCATGGATTTATCAGCACTTAGAAGTCCTTGCTGCCGCTTCCCTTCCATTTATTACTAAAATTACCATTGCAAATATTGACGTTTTCTGAAAAACGGGAAGAAGGGAATCTGATGCTAACAAACGCCTCATTAACTCACTACCTTCTGGAGCTGGCAGATTCTCCTGTTATTTTATGTTTGCTGCTCCTGCACAGTTTCTATCAATAGCTTCATGGAATTAAGAAGGATGAAGAAACGCCCTGAAGATATAGCTATGGCTAATCACAATTCTGCCACCTAACCTGCTGTCGGTCTTAAGTGATGACAAAAATAAGGATGAAACCAAAACATTGTTGGTCCATTTTCACTCAGTTTTGGAAGGCTTGAAGGATGGGACTGTCTTGTTTTATAGCTGTCTTCAGTCCACTCGCACAAAATCAAGGCAAAAATTTGCAGCTGAGAAATTGCATCAGATTTCAGCAGCATGACAACAAAAAAAAAATGATGAGCATTGCAATATCTCAATGCAACCTCTTTGCCTTTTCATGTTTGCATGTAATCTCTCTGTTTTGGGTGCCGCACTGGATGAAGTCCAAAGTGTTGGTTGCCCACCCCACACACACACACATTCAAAGCAACTTTTCTCAGGAAGCTCATGGGAAATCTTTCCTAAATTTATAAGAGACTAGCCGATAACCTGGCATTGCCCAGGTATTTTTTTATAGGGGGAAAATGTCCTGACCAAACATAATTTCTAATGTTGGATTTTTCCCCTTACCAGAGGGAGCCCCCTTGTGGAGTACTGTGAAGTGGTTACCATGGCAACTCCACTGCGCTGTACAGTAGAAGCCAGTAAGGCACAACAGGCTGTATCTTAATAGAACACACACCCTGAGGGTTGTTAGGGGTGTCTTACCTCCACAGCATTTTTCTCCAGAGAGTAAGTCATCTGTGTACCAAGTTTAGTTGAAATTGCTCAAGGTTTCTAGAGTCATGCTGGAACATACACATACAACCATTTTTATATACATAGAAGAAGAAGATATAGCTAGATAGATTTAGCTGATGGTATCCATGAAACTCCATTAAAACAGACAAAGTACTAAATTAAGACAACCTGATTAATGGAAATTTGTAGAATGTCTCTCTCTAGAGTCTTTCTATACATATCTATCTATTGATATCAAATCTGATTTTTATCTCATCATCATCGTCATTACATTCATCCAATAATCTTGGCTGTTATTGTTTGATATTGCTCCTAAGAAATCTGTGATAAGGATTTGAGTTCCCTTCATTTCATGCACACAATACTTTGGTGTCCTTGCAGACAAAGAAAGCCAAATAGAAACATTTTAGCTATGGTAGCAAAATGTTTGAAAACTTTGACATTTTCTTGGGTTCACTTCATTAATTTTCTGCTCCATCTCTCTTCACAAGTTTTGAGAATTACTATTCAGGGAAACTTGAATCAATTACTTTCCAGTAATGCCCTCCAAAATTTCTTTCCATTTAATTTGATTTGCTGAACTGCAATAAATTTACTTCAAGTATCCTGGAAGATTCTTTTTTCTGTCTACTTTTGTCTGGATCAATGACCATCAATATTACATATAAACATATTACAGAATATAGAGAGAAACTTGGAGAAGGTGACATCAATAATCTTTGGGTTGTCTCCATGATACACAACAAAGATGATGAAATTCTAAAATTGATTATTAGATGCATATATATTTATAGAAACCATTGAGTCATTGATTCATTTAATAATTATTTGGCCTACTTTTTTAAGTTGTTGCCACATATCTGCCTGACTCAAATAAAGAAATGCTTTCATTTCCACTTAGAATCTCTTTTCTCCCTGCAATATAGTTTAAATACTTTGTATTATGAATTGATAAATCCCATCTCAC
This sequence comes from Thamnophis elegans, assembly GCF_009769535.1. NCBI lineage: Eukaryota > Metazoa > Chordata > Lepidosauria > Squamata > Natricidae > Thamnophis > Thamnophis elegans. Next base: position 63,323,558 of record NC_045548.1, read on the forward strand.
TTTCTTTAAGACATCAGGATCTGGATTTCACTTCTGGAATTTGTGCTTGTGAAGAAGAAAAAAATGAAACTTTGACCTTGGTTTTGTTGATTAGAAAGATTTGGTCTTATAGGAATGGCTAGTTATATAATAATGTGTAAAAGCAAAAAGTTGACATTGAAATGTGTTTATCTTGTAATGTGCTAGGAAGAGTTGGAAGTCAATGCCTCCTTTTCTTTCTTTTTCTCTTTCCCTTTGTATCTCGCACCCTCGTTTCCCCGCTTCCTTTCCGTCCCTTAATTTCCTATTTTTACTTCTCTTCTCTTTATATAATAAAATAAAAATGAGAAATGAGAGGAAAAACAGATGTCAGGATCTCCTGAATCCAATCAAGGTGGTGATAACGACAATAGTGCAACTGAAGCGCCACACATTTTTATGTCCAACCCATCCCTCTACTCAATGAGGAGACCCTTTACCCATGATGGTGAACCTATGACACATGAGCCATATTTGCCGGCACGGCAGCCCTCAACTCCAGCACACATGCGCTGGCCAGCTGATTTTCAGCCTTCCGGTGGGCCAGGGCGAGGCCATTTTCGCCTGCCCCAGGCTTCAGGAAAGCCTCCGGAGCCTGGAGAAGGCAACCCCCCACCCATCGGGAGGTCCATGCACAGGGGGTTGTCTGTGCATGCACGGGGGTTGTGCACAAATCCTCAGGTGGGAGGTTGTGCATGCATGCGCAGGTTGGTGGGCATGTGTGCGTGCACAATAGCATGCACGCACACAATTTTGGCACACCTTTAGAAAAAGGTTACCCACCACTGCCCTATACCATTCTGTCCAATTTCTTCTAGAAAACCTCCAGTGATGGAGCACCCTCAATTTGTGGAGGGAAGCCATCACTCATTAATTGTTCTCACTGTCAGGAAATGTCTCCTTACTTCTAGACTGGATCTCACTTTAATAATCTTCCATCCATTATTTCTTGTCTAACCCTCAGGCACCTTTCTCCTCTGTGACAGCCCCTCAGATATTGAAAGCCCCTTAGGTATCATGTCATCCTAGTCCTTCTCTTCATTAGATTAGACCTACCTAGTTTCCTTAATCGTTCATCAAATGGCTTAGCTTCCAGACCCCTTATCATCTCTATTGCTCGTCTCTGCACTCTTTCTAGGGTCTCAACGTCTTGTTAATTCCCTTTCCATTCCTTGAAAAGTTCTGTTGATTTCTACTCAGTTTCTACAATTATGGATTTTAAAACAGGTACCCAGAGATACAGCATTCCTTTCCCAAACATTCTCCCAGATCTGCTCATTTCAGGTTCCAAAATTCTCAACAACAGCCATGCTTATAAGAAATACTGATATTTGAAGTCTACACATCTAATGAGTTGGTTTAAGAAAGTACCTTCTTCCAAGCCTGTTTTCTTTCAGATCAGCCTTTCTGAACACAAAACTTTTTTGTAAGCACACTTCTTTTAATGTCCATATCAGTTGCAATAATGTCCATATCAGTTGCAATGAGCGCTATGATGGAATAATTCTTTAACAGCGTGTCTTACTTGTGAAGCTGATATTCTATGAAAAAACCCTTATGTATTTTTTAGACTACCTTTTATTATCAGTTACTAGCTGGATACCTGTGCTTCACTCCGATCGGGCTTGATACATTGGCACTTAAAGCTTGAAAATTAATGTGCACCTGGAGGCTCAGCAGGCTGAGATGGTCAACCAGTTCCAGGCCATGATGCAGTCCCACTAGAACAAGGCCCTCCGGCTCTTTGCCACCAGCGACACTTCCCTCCATCCTTCACCCAAAGCCCGGCACCAGGAGGCTGAAGCAGACCCCGTCAGAATATCTGCCCCATCTCCAACCCACACAAAAAGACATAGAAGGAGGAGACTCTCTGTAGCAACACAAATGTTCATTGCATGTATCTGACCCAGGGACTGTAGTTTGAGGAACCCTGATTTAGTGCAATATAAAAAATGCAAATAATTTTTTACGGACCACCAAAGGTTTCTCACAGACCACCAGTTGGTGACCGCTGCTTTATATACTGTGAAGATCTAGATATCGGATTATTGATAGAGGATTTGGAAACCTTTGAATCGTTCAAGGAGCCTCCATTTCTTCCAACACAACTAATAAAACTGATTTAACCTCCTACTAAACTCCAGTGGCTAATGATAAATCTCCTTTTTAAATGGTGTTTACTGAAAGAACAGCTTTCCATACTGAATCCAAGTAAAAACTTCAGTAGCTTCTTTCTTTTTTGCACAGTGTCTACAATGGATTTTCTCTCATTTGTTCTTGTTTTGTTTTTATGGTATTACTGTTGTTAAGAGTCAGCCGAGAAATTAAGTCTGTGATTGTATTGCTAACAAGCATCTCTAATATGCTTTTCCATTTCTTTTGGGACAGAAGCTTGTTAGCAAGAACACACATATTCTGGCAAAAGGAGGGGGGGGGAGACAAAAATTATCTGAAGTAAGCAAATTATGGCTGGAAAGGGAGTTTGTTTCATTTCCAGCATCTAATGAGCAGTTGCAAAATATATTAATGATGTGCACTCTTCTGTTTCAATTGCAAGAGATATTTCTAGCCTCTGGTTACTTAAGGGAAGCATTTTAGCAATGGATGTGGGGAATTAATGTGCTAAAAGCAAGATAATAACCAATACACATTATCCTATCTTAGCCCAGGTCAGTGCATAAACTTCTCCCACACGTCAAACAAGAATGTATTTTATATTTTATCTTGAATATTTTAAAAAGAGAAAAGCAACCTAGATGGTGAACACATAGGCAGAGGGCATCCCACTTCAAAGTTTCCTATAACTGTTGCCACTGCATAAATTTCACCTAAATGGAACCATATATATGTGTAAGGAAATATATATAGTTATATAAATATCTAGGGCAGGTGGCAGCACTTAGCTAATCCCATTGGTTAACTGCAAAAAGAAAAACTAAAGAAGATTGGACCTTAGTACCTGGATGGGGATCACCACCAATGCTATAGTCTAGACCAGAAAGTTGGAAAAAAAATTAAGAGGACAAAATATTCCCAAATTTGAGTTAAGAAAACTAGCTGAATGTGCCCCTGAGGACCCCAAAAGTGGATGAATTCAAGGAAGATTTATTTATTTATTTAATCATTCATTCATTCTTGGTGACTTAACACCAAGTGATATTGTACATTGAGTCAATATGACTCTATCATCTATCTATCTACCATATTTTTCAGAATATAAGATGCATCTTTCTCCCCCCAAAAAGAGGGTGAAAATTTGGGTGCATCTTATACACTGAATACAGCATTTTTGGCCTCCTGAAACCCCACCCCTTTGCAAAAATGGCCATGCATAGCCTCTAGGAGGCTCCCAGAGTGCTCCTGGGGGCTGGGGAGGGCAAAAATGAGCAACAAATGGGCTGTTTTTTTATTTTTTTTGGACCCCCAGCCCCCAGGAGCACTCTACAAACCTCCTAAAGGCTATGCATGCCCCTTTTTGACAAAAAACAGGACCATTTTTATGAAAATTAGGCTGTTTTTGGGACATCTGCAAAGTGCAAAAACTTCTTTTTAATTTGCCTCTTCAAAATCTTGGTGCGTCTTATACTCCAGTGCATCTTATACTCTGAAAAATATGGTATCTATCTATCTATCTATCTATCTATCTATCTATCTATCTATCTATCTATCTATCTATCATCTATCTATCTATCTATCTATCTATCTATCTATCATCTATACCTACCTACCTACTTATCTACCTCTCCTTCAAGTTGGGATTAACTCTGGGTATCTTCAAGGATTCACCCATGAAGTATATACAAATATGATCTTCTCCAATTTTTACTTTATAAAACAGAAGAAAACCACATTAAATATGTGGCTGATAAGGATTTGTGGATTTTTCTAAACAATGGGGCTCAGCATAACATAAGAGATAAACTCACTTTGTACATTGGACTAACATGGACTAATTGGATGGTGAATGCTGGATTCTGGATTGTGATCTGAGGTAAATAAAGAATTGGAAACGCGGAAATTGGCAATAGTTATAATCAAAGCCTCACTTATATTTAGCTAGGAGGACAGCTGTTAAAGGAAACTGAAAAACCAGATAGATGAACAACCAGAGAGACTAGGCCAGTCAATCAAAATGTTCCTATCTAATTCATCAAGAAGAGGCATCCAACCAATAACCCTTTCTGCCCAGAGGGCTGCGGTGGTGCAGTGGTTAGAGTGCAGCACTGCGGGTTACTTCTGCTGATCACGGCTGTCAGAAGTTTGGCAATTCGAATCTCACTAGGCTCAAGGTTGACTCAAGCCTTCCATCCTTAAGATGAGGTAAAATGAGGACCCAGATTATTGGGAGCAATATGCTTACCCTGTAAACCACTTAGAGAGGGCTGTAAAGCACTGTGAAGCGGTATATAAGTCTAAGTGCTATTGCTATTGATATCTCATGGTCAGTTTGAATGGGCAGAGTCTTTTAAAACAAGACAACATTGCTAAGTCAAACCAAACATGCAACAAGTTAAATTCTCTTTCCATAATAACGTTTGAGAAGTAGATAAATAGAATGTGTGTGCAAGACACCAGCTCCCTCCCTCCTTCACCCGTTTCTGATAATCAAATATATGACTAGTAATTATTCTCTGTGGGTTTATTTCAGAGGTGGGTTTCAAAATTTTTTGGAACCTCTTCTGTAGGTGTGGCCTGCTTTCCAGGTCCACTGGTGGAACCTCTTCTAACCGGTTCGGTAGATTTGACGAACCGGTTCTACCGAATAGGTGCGAACTGGTAGGAACCCACCTCTGATTTATTTATTCCCCTTCTACATGTATTTACACCTGTGTGTAGTAAACGTCCCACTTTTTCAAAGTTTGAACAAATACCTGAATTTCTCTCACCAGTCTCATTGAATGTGTGGTTTCTCCCTATTATCATATATATATTCCCCTTTAGTATTTTGTTTCCAAGCTTTCAGCACAGAGGAACTAATTGCTTTTTTCCCCCAGGGGTGGGAGGCTCCCAGCTTATTTGAATCCAAGTTGATCATGACAAGGTGAGGCATTGAAATGTGACATAGCTACGTGCAAATAATTGTTTTCAGCAGGTGGGAAAGGAGTTTATTTTATGCATAATTATAACCGAACAGCATTTATGATTGCTGGAAAGATCATGTTCCCTTAATAAGGTTAAAATATAGGGATAATTGGATTAAAGGAATTGCACACAGAGAAAGTTTTACACCCCTTCTCTTTTCTAAAACCATCTGCTCCTTACTTCTCATCAGAATTGTCTAAAGTTTCTCCTGAACAACATGAGATGAACTTAGAGGAGCTACAGAATAAGGCACACATTGTTCAGATTCAGATATAAGTTGGTACAATTAAAGGCAGCTCTTTTTCTATCAAAAAATTTGTCCAGTTCATCCTACTTTGTACAGAAGCATTCCTATCCATTTAGAAAAGTGTGTGTGTGTTAAGAAACAGTAGAGGGGATAACATGTGAACCAGTGGTGGTGGGATTCAAATTTTTTTTACTACTGGTTCTGTGGGCGTGGCTTGGTGGACGAGGTGTGGCTTAGTGGGCATGGCAGGGGAAGGTTACTTTAAAATCCCCATTCCCTCCCAATCAGCTGGGACTCAGGAGGCAGAGAATAGATGTGGGTGGGGCCAGTCACAGGTGGTACTCAAAATTTCCCCTACCGGTTCTCCAGAACCGGTCAGAACCTGTTGAATACCACCACCCTTATTGTGAGTTACTGCTTTTTTTAAACAAAGAAGCAACCAAACAAAGATTGTTTTAGAATGCACTTCATTGAAAATATAGCTTTACATAATCATCAAATTCATTCATGGTTTATTTAAAGTTTGTGGAATAAGACATTAATGGCTGGGCCGATTGGCTTTGGATTGCTGTGCTGTGTCAACAATGTATTCTCTGCCTAGAATAGACAAAAACAATTGTCTTTCTCTTTTATCACTCTCATCAAGTTTTTTTAGTATGATGAAATAAGAAAAATCAACTCCAGGAAATTTCTGCAATCATATTCTTGTTATTCTGTTAATCTTTTTCATCTTATTGTGCCCCATGAATGTCAAAGTAGGAGAAGAAGACCAGGGTTGACATAGTTGGAGGAGAATTGTGTTAATCCATGGTAGTAAACTATTAGGTGGAGTGGTGCGGTGGCTTAGAGGTGGCGCTCTCGTCTCACAATCAGGAGGCTGTGAGTTCCATCATAGGTAGAGGCAGATATTTCTCTCTGTGTGCACATGAGTGTATATCAGCTGAAAAAAGCTCCGCATTGGCAAGGGGAAGGGCATCCAGCCATTAAACACTCTGCTAGCTTCATTCAGTTGCCCAGACTCCACACCACAAGGGATTGTGGGGTTGTTAAAAGATGATGATGATAGCAAAATATTAGCAATAACACTTAGACTTATATATTGCTCGATAGAGCTTTACAGTCCTCTCTAAGTAGTTTACAGAGTCAGCCTATTGCCCCCCAGCAATCTGGCTCCTCATTTTACCAACCTCGGAAGGATGGAAGGCTGAGTCAACCTTGAGCTGGTCAGGATTGAACTCCTGGCTGTGGGCAGAGTTAGCCTGCAATACTGCATTCTAACCACTGTATCACCACATCTCTATATCAGAAAGAATCCAGTTGTATGTTTTTTTTTAATTTAACACATTCTATTAAAAGTTTTTATGAGCTGCAGAAAAGGTGCTGGCACATTCCTTCTGTAGAGAAATATAATAAACAAATACGTGACTAAATGTATATGATACATATCCTTTCTTGATTGGAAAGTTATTTCCAGATCCCAAACCTTCTGTTCTAAAGCTTATGAACCAAATGGTTATTTAGAGATATAACCAGAGTGATGACGCATTCCCCCCCCCCCCCAGTAAATCTGGTAATTTAAAATGGTGGAACTGGGTTAAAGCCACAACTTAAAAAATAGCTTGCCACATTTTTCATGTCAGCACAATGGCATGTGACTTCCATTGTAAGGCAAATGGCAGCTTTTTCAATTTGTTACTCAATGCACACCAACTAATCTAAATTACAATCTTTCTGAACTGATGCCTTAATTTCAATTTAGGGCACTAGGATTATATCCAACCAATCAGTCATTAATCTCTGCTCTAGATAAGCCAAGATAAAGCAAATGCATGTGAAGAATGCAATCTTTCTACGTTCTGGTGGCATCTTATGCATAAAAGGATGAATTAAATCAGTTAAAGTGGCTTTATTGTCATGTGGGTTTTTCCTACCCTGTTTCCCCAAAATAAGACCTCCCTGGATAATCAGGCTTTTGAGCTCATGCACTAAAATAAGCCCTCCCCAAAAATAAGCCATCCCCAAAAATATTGCAACACAGCAGTAAGCACGAGATGACCATGCTTGCCACCTCCTGCACTTCAAAAATAATAAGACTACCCCGAAAATAAGGCCAAGTGCTTATTTCGGGGGTCAAAAGAAAATAAGATCCTATCTTATTTTCGGGAAAATACTGTAATATTTTAATCCAAATGTATAAAATAGTCCTTGACTTATGACCACAATTGAACTCAAAATTTCTGTTGTTAATTTAGTTTTGCCCCATTTTATAACTTTTCTTGGCACAGTTGTTACATGAATCACTGCAATTGTTAAGTTAGTCACATGGTTATTAAATGAATCTGGCTTCCCTATTGATTTTGCTTGTTAGAAAGCCGCAAAAGGTGATCATATAAACCTGCAGACATAGGTCATTTCTCCTCCCCAATGCATTGTAACTTCGAATTGTCACTAAATGAACTGTTGTAAGCTGAAGACCACCTGTATTGCATTTATTTAAAAGTACACTTCAGTGAGAATAAAAGATACATCCACCTTCACATTGAGATCAGTTCAATTACATGTGTAATTTCTGAAGCAACAGTAAAGTTTACCATCCTTTTTTTAAAGGATGCTTTTGTCAACTTTGTAATCTTCACAGTTCCAGAGTCCTTGAAAATCTCACATTCAACATGGTCAGTCCTGCCTAGCTTCCAAGTGTAAGGAACTTGCTAATCCTTCAGTGGGGCTATTCAGAAGTAAAATGTAGAAAAGATTCACTCATCATTTAGGTAAGGTAAAGATTTCTCCTGTTCAGTTATGTCCATCTATAGTCGTGATGCCAAACCCATGGCACGCATACCATAGGGGGCACGCGGAGCCATATTTGCTGGAATGCCAGCCTTCAGTTCTGGCATGCATGCATGTACAGGCCAGCTGATTTTTCACCCTTCCGGAGGACTAGGGGAAAACCTCCGAAAGCTCCAGAGGGCAGAAAATGGCCCCAATGGGGCAAATGGAAGTTTGTTCTCTCCCCATCCCCCGTGGCCCATTTTTTTTATCCCAGGAGGCTTCAGGGAGGCCTGCTAGACCCAAAACGGTATGTGTGTGGGAGGGGTTGCATGCACAGGTGGCGGGGTGGTGGTGATGTCACACATACATTGCATTATGGGTGTGGGCATGCACACACGCTGTCACGCACACATCAGTGGTGGGTTCCAGCATATGTGTCTTAGCGCCTCCGCAAGACTCTACAAAGTCCAGCTGCTCAGTGGAGCATTGCACAGGTGCTGTATGCACTATGCACGAAAATGCAGAAGACTTAAAAGACCATTAAGGAGCTCGGGGGGGTGGGCCCTCTGGACCACCGTACCGGAACGGTATCCGGTGCTCTGGGCTGGCTCCGGTACACCCGTACCGGGGCGTACCACCTGCAACCCACCACTGGCACACATGCACACTTTCGGCATGCAAAGACAAAAAAGTTAGCCATCACTACCTTAGATTGATCCCTATCAGGTCATTGCCAAAAAGGGATCTGCCTTCCTGCCTGCTTTAGCTAGCTATCAGACAGCCAACAAATTGTTAAATTACCAGCAGAAATATCCTAAAACTTTATTGAAACATTTCCTAAAGCTCCGAGGGCTGCAGATTGGCTGAGCAGATAGCAAGGAAACCATTATTTTCTCTTGGCTTCCAAAAGCTGGTATAAATGTTGACCTGCAGTTGAGATATTGAGTGGGTCAGAACATGCTTTTAATTTGACAGGGATCTAGTATCAAAGGTTTAGGGATCCTCCAACGATGGTCAAGATTTTTGCAGTCCAGTTTGGAAGACGCAGTGAAAATTCAGTGGAGAGCGTTACATCCAAACACAGTTTTAGTGCTGCTTAGCTCACCCCCTCTACATCTCTTGTGGGGTGGGGAGGTGAAAGTCTGAGCTGCAGGGTTTCCCAGCTTGGGAAAATGCTGGGCTTAAAAGCTGGCAAGGGGATGAGAGGAAGAATCTAACCCATCTATCCCAAAGCCATGGGATTTCATCCTTAATATATTCTTGCTGCATTTTTCTGCCAAGGAAAAAAGATGTATGAGGGATTTTCTGCCTCAGGTACTAAATAACTTGGCTCGGATACTTTCACTTGGCTGGGGTAGGAAAGTCTATTTTCTGCTCTGCTTCGGCTGGAAAACTTCTTGGATCAGCTGTCGTGCTTGCCCAGCTGTTGCTTCTGTGTTTGGGGCTGGCCAGAAATCCGATTCCAGCTCATTGCATTTGTTTGCTTTACTACTATGGAGATGGGGTGTCGAGTGGGGAAGTTCTCTCCAATTGTTTAACTGATACTCCATCTACTTTACAGTCTCAATACATAGCCATTCTCCGAGTAAAGTGTGTGGGCTGCGTTTGAGAATAATGCCTTGATTTTGTTTATGAAGCAGATGCCACTTTTATTATGTGTTATCTCAATTTTCCTCCCATTTCCTCCCATCAGAGATTACCCCCAAGAGTAATCTATGATAACAAAAGCTACAAATCATGTGTTGGAAGAAAGCTATGTTAATCTAGGGTAGCGAAGAAATCAGAAGGAGCCTCGTAGCAGCTTTTCTGCCTAGCAAATTTTACCAGAAGGTATATATTTTTCCAATTCTATTATTTTTAAAGAAGTTTTTTATTAAACACACAATAAAACATTGGAGACATTGTAACCGCCCTGGCAAGCACTAAAATATAAAGTTAAATGTCTTAACCACCTTCCTTATTTACATTTGGTATGTTCAGTATTTACCAATATAAAGACATCTTACTTCCATCCATATTCCTTTGATCTTGTTTTATACATTTTCACTCTGTTATAGTTACATACATAATTCTAATTTTCCATTCTATACTCATTTCTTATTTTGGGTACTTCTTTTCTATTCCACCCATTGATAAAATTTATCCTAGATTTTGTAGTATTCTGTTTCATTTTTATCCTTCAATTCCCACATCAGTCTATCCATTTCAGTGCAAGTCAGATTTTCCTAATCACTTCTTCTTCTTGTGGAATTTCCTTGTTTTTCCAGTGATGAAAGAAATGTCCTTCTGGGTTCGGCTCCAAGTGGGGAAAAAGACACTGGAGACATGGAGGCTGCTTGGAAAGATGGTTTATTGGTGGACAGGACCACATGGCTTGAGCCCTGAACAGAAAAGGTGATCAATTGCTTCAATGTTGGTGGAGAAGAAGAGAAGGGCTGAGGGAGGAGCTTGCTAGGCTTTTTATAGCCTGTTCAGTCCCACCTCTCTGTTTCCTATTCCTGTGTAAGAAATGTATTCTGCTTGGTTGTCAGACTCCCATGGGGCCATGCAGGGGCAACTCTCTAGGCTGTGCTCTGAATCCAGGTTTGGTTGAGCTCTCAGATGCCATGTGGTGAGTTGGGTAAAGTTCCTTAATCCCATCCCCCTACAGCTGAAGTGGAGAAGTCTTTATTATGTAAAGTAGACTAGCGTGGCCTTCTTAATGGCCCATTGATAAAGTGGGGATGGGCAGGAAGCTACAGGGAGCTATTCTGTCTTTTAAAACATGTTTCTTTCTTTTCACATCCAGAGAAATATTCTGCCTTTTCAATATTTCCTAGGATATTTCATTTTTCTGGGAGAGGGCTGGGTGATAACTTCCTACACCAGTTTTGGGCAAACAACATTCTTGCTGCCATTATAATGTGTATTCTTAAATAGATTACCCCCTTGATATATTTATCGTTTATGATTCCCAAAAGAAATAATTTTGGCTTAAAATCTATTTCCTCTTTGGTTAGCTCTATCAGCCACATTTGAATTTTCCACTACTATTCTTTTGCTTTTTTCACACGGCCACCACATATGGTAGTACGTGCCTGATTTATGATTGCATTTCCAATGATTTTGTGATAAATATCTAAACGTGTTTACTAATCTAGCTGGCGGACAATGCCACCTATAAAATATTTTATATGCAACTCTAGGCAGCCACCTTTTAGTAAAATGTATGACTCACAGAAGGTGAGGAGTAGGACAACTCGCCGTAGCCAACTCGCTCCAGGAGAATTCGACAATTCAATTTCATTATTTAAAATAATTAAAACATTGTTTTATTTTCATTCATATTTCATTTTGTCACCCCTGTTGCATCCTTTCTTTAATGATTCTATTCATCTATTTCTTCAATATTAGTCTAATTCTTGTCCCATGGCATGTTGACCATAGCAAGTTGGCCCTGGCCAGTTGGCCACAGCAAGTTGTTGTAGACCCCCAAAAGTGCTACCAGACCCCCACAATTCATCCCATGTTGCAAGTCCTTTGTAAGATGCAAATTATCTTCTGAAGCCCTTGTTAGGAATATAATCTAACGGTTGGGTTGGCAATATATAAATCATGTAACAATGCTATACCTGTTTCTTTAAATCATACTGTAAAATGAGATTGGTTGCTGTTTCCTCAATCGGCCATAAGAGGGAGCCAGAATGACTGTTAGCTCTCTGTTTTGTTAGATGCTGGGCTGATCTGATCTGACTGTCTTATCTGTGTATGACTTGGACTGTTTGATGGACTCTGATATCTCTATTTCCACGAAAGTAAAAGCCTATTTAAACTGCAGTGTCTCTGTATGCTGGTTTGTGTCTTCTCCAACACAACTCTCACAACGCTTCTTTGAATGCACTCACTCTCCCAACAGAGAGCTTACCTAGCAGCCCTCATTGCACTTTGTGTGTCTGTGTGTTTGTGTGTGTGCGTGAATCCTCTCTAAGCATATGCAAGGCTGAAGCAACTGCATCTACCAGCTGCAGCATATGTTTTAATTTCTTTAGTGAAAAGCATTTTTCACCCTAGAATTTGATTTCTGTTCATGTTTTCTTTGTCTCTAAAAGTGGTGTAAGGTTTCCTGCTTAAGCAGGGGGTTGAAGTAGAAGACCTTGATGGTCACTTCCAACTCGGTTATTCTATTCTATCCTATCCTATCCTATCCTATCCTATCCTATCCTATCCTATCCTATCCTATCCTATCCTATCCTATCCTATCCTATCCTACCCTACCCTACCCTACCCTATCCTATCCTACTCTACTCTACTCTACCCTACTCTACTCTACTCTACTCTGAGGTGGCACAGTGGTTAGGGTGCAGTACTGCAGGCCACTTCAGCTGACTGTTATCTGCAGTTCAGCGGTTCTAATCTCACCGGCTCAAGGTTGACTCAGCCTTCTATCCTTCTGAGGTGGGTGAAATGAGGACCCAGACTGTGGGGGCAATATGATGACTCTGTAAACCGCTTAGAGAGGGCTGAAAGCCCTATGAAGCGGTATATAAGTCTAACTGCTATTGCTATTGCTATTGCTATTGCTATTGCTATTGCTCCTCTACTCTATCAAAGCTTTTCAAGGCTTTACCAAGACTCTTTTGTAAATCCAGTAGGAAAAAAAATATCCAGGTTGATTTCTTGTTTGTCATTTGTACTTCCTTTCTAAATTTTAATACCTTTTCTATATCTAGTAAAGTGTTCTCTTGTAAGTCATTCTCTTCACCAGTCAGTTTTCTCAAAAAAGGTAAAATGGTTCAAAACTCACTTAACAACAGCCTTGCTTAGCAACAGAAATGTGGGGCTCAATCATGGTTGCGAGTTGAGGATTACCTCTAGCAAGTGGCTTGATCCCAAGAGTCAGAAGGTGGGACACCACAAGAGTTTCTATAATTTAGAAAACAGATCATCTGCTAAGTGTAGAAAGTCATAGTCATTCAAAACAAAAGACCCTCTTTGCAGCAGTTTTCCAATAATATGGAACAGAATTAGAAAGAAGGTGACCCAACTCCTTAAAATATGTGAGGATGAGACTGCAGGGTTGGGACAAGTGCCACCAGATATCTCATCATGCAAATGATGCTTTTTCCCCAGACAAATAAGGAAAAAATGAATATCAGACCTACTTAGCTAGTGAGCTACAATTTCTGTAAGACAGAAGTAAAATATATTTTTGTCATTCGAGTCTCTTAACTGAATTGAGTAAGTGTCTCCCTCTGTGTGTTAATTTTCCCAACCCCCCTTCCTTTTTTTTTTTTTTTTTAGCCAAAGCACGTACAAAAGATAAATATAGAGATGTAACAGATTGGCTGAATTGAGGCTATCTAGAACAGGTGTCCCTTGTGGACATGAAGATCTGATTGATTGAATTGGCTTTGAAAAATTTATTCTGCCACAGGTTAAGAACCCTTTTCAATTATGAGGTGAGCAGGCAGCCGAAAAAGAGAGCAAAAAAAAAAAAAAAACATTCCCGGTGACTGATGGGACCCATTCGGCACTATTCTGGGTTCTTCTCATTTTAGAGCCATGCACACAGCAATGTCAATCTCCATTTCTCAAATAGAAAAATCTCAGCAGGTGCTGTCTATTTCAAATCATTGCCCTTTCCACTGCAGCCTTCTTCTCCTTCTCGGGGGAAAAAAAAGTTGTGTAGAACTCATTTAAAAGCAAAATATTGTTAGGTAAAGGTTCCCCTCGCACATATGTGGTAGTCATTCCTGACTCTAGGGGGTGGTGCTCATCTCCGTTTCAAAGCCAAAGAGCCAGCGCTGTCCGAAAATGTCTTCGTGGTCATGTGGCTGGCATGACTAAATGCCGAAAGTGCACAGAACACTGTTACCTTCCCACCAAAGGTGGTCCTATTTTTCTACTTGCATTTTTACATGCTTTTGAACTGCTATGTCGGCAGAAGCTGGGACAAGTAACGGGAGATCACTCCATTATATGGTGCTAGGGATTCGAACCACCAAACTGCCGACCTTTCTGATCAACAAGCTCAGCATCTTAGCCTCTGAGCCACCATGTCCCCTTAACAAACTGTTAGGAGTATTTTATAGACAAGTAGCAATGAAGGCAAAGGTGGAACAATTAGGTATAAAACTACAGGTGACCTGAGTTTTTTTTTAAAAAGACAAGATGGTAGCCATAGAAGCATGCTCTTACAATGCAGTGGTACAAATTATACCAATTGTGAACTTATTTGAAGGTTCACACCTCCCCCTTTTCAAATTCAGAAAACAGGGGAAATAATTTGGTCCCAGACATGTAGGATGTAGCCTCTATTGAATCCAAAATTAAAGGTCTTTGTTAATGGGATGCATAAAATGTTTTGAATCCATCCACCATTTCTACCCATGTTGTTTCATCCTTATCAGTGGAGTTCTGATTCAATTATGACTATTCTGGGAGGGATCAAACTTGAAGCTATCCCATTTCAAGCTTATGTAACTTCTTGAATGGTTAGGACATCTTTGGGGCCTCTAACGTCAAAAGCAATCTATTTAGAATGTGAAGGAACTGTCTGAAAGCAACATTTTGATCCTAAAACGTTTTGAATTCAAAATGTTTGCCTCCTAACTATTTCTCTAGAGATTTGCAACTATCTGTGGAATAGAAAGATTAACAGAGTTGGAAGGGATTTTGTAGCAGTGGTGAAATTCATTTTTTTACTACTAGTTCTGTGGGTATGGCTTTGTTGGCATGGCAGGGGAAGGATACTGCAAAATCCCCATTCCCTCCCCACTCCAGGGGAAGGATACTGCAAAATCATTCCCTCCCCACTCCTGGGGAAAGGATATTGCAAAATCTCCATTCCCTCCCCACTCCTGGGGAAAGGATATTGCAAAATCTCCATTCCCTCCCCACTCCTGGGGAAAGGATATTGCAAAATCTCCATTCCCACCCCACTCTGGGGCCAGCCAGAGGTGGTATTTGCCGGTTCTCCGAACTACTCAAAATTTCCACTAGCGGTTCTCCAAAACCTGTCAGAACCTGTTGAATTTCACTCCTGCTTTGTAAGGTCATCTAGACCAACCCAAGCAGAAGACCCTACACCATTTCTGACAGATGGCAGTCCAGTCTCTTCTTGAAAGCTTCCAGTGATGAAGGTCCCACAACTTCTAATGTCAAGCTGTTCCAGGACACATCTTTTTTTTTAAAAAAAAAAAACATGATGAATAAAAATGAAAGTGGATTCATCAGTCATATGTTTCCTCAATCTTAAAATCTTCTTTGAGTTCAATTCCTGGAGACCACAATGAAACATCTATGCAGTTATCCTGACAAATATATCAAAGTGGTTTTCAATTTTTACAGGATGAAATTTCACCTTCTCAGATTATACTGTAGCCAGAGAGTTCTTTAGTAGTCTCCTAATCAAATTCTAATCTGGACTAACCATATTTAGCTTCCAAGGTTGTCCAATTCATTGTCACTTGCTAATTCTGCCTTTTCACTTTCTTCGGTTATATAGGATACATGATTATGTTATAAGCAAAGGTCTTAACAAAATAACAAGCATACCACCTTTTAGGTAACAGTCTCCAGTTGATCTGGACAATCCCAACTGATCTGATATTACTTATTTAGATACTGGAATAATGAGCAACAATGAAAGAAAAACAGAAGAATGCTGTTTTTTTAAAAAACAATTAAAAGAATTCTTTCAAACTAATGATCACATTCAACATAATTGCTTCACTAAGGAGATTTGCTAGCCCTCCTCTGCTGCATTTTTGAAATAACTTTATTTTCCATTGTTGCTTCGGATTATTTTCTATATGCCGTCAATATGTAGATTTGCATTTGTGAATTTGTACAGCTTTTGAAGACATTTCAAGATGTATTTGTGATGGGTTGCTTTGTTTTTATTGCAAGCCGTTTCTAAGGACTTCTGGCCAAGAAAACAAGTTACAAAAATAAATGGTTAAGATAAAAAATAAAATATATTAGCAATGGAAAAGCACAGCTCTGCTTCTCCTTCCTTCAACTGTTTATATTGCTAATCTCAGAAACCTTTTTAGTCCTGCTTGGCTAAGAAAGAGGCTTGCCGTTTATACTCAGCACATGTTTTCCCACAAGACATAAAAAGTGGCCAATTTAGAATGTATTGGAATAAAAGGGGGGGGTCAAGATTATAATGGGTTTTCTATATATGAGAAATGTTTTTTTAAGTGAATAACACATTTGGGCAACTATTCCTTAAACATAGACTAATTACTAGATCATGGAATGTTCTCACTGTCCTGATTTCCTTCAGAGATAGGAACAAAATTCTGGATGTGCCATTTTTTTTCAAAGATCACTTGCAAATCCACAGTGTCCAAGACTGACCCAAACGTTTTGCTTCTTTAGGTATAAGTCTACAATCCTAGTCCTTCTTTTCATTAAATTAAATATACCCAATTCCAGCAACTGTTCTTCATATGTTTTAGCCTCCAGTCCCCTAATCATCTTTGTTGCTCTTCTCCGCACTCTTTCTAGAGTCTCAACATCTTTTTTACACCGTGGCAACCAAAACTGGATGCAGTATTCCAAGTGTGGCCTCACCAAGGCCTTATAAAGTGGTATTAACACTTCACGTGCTCTTGATTCTATCCCTCTGTTTATGCAGCCTAGAATTGTGTTGGCTTTTTTGGCAGCTGCTGCACACAGCTGGCTCTTATTTAAATGGTTATCCACTAGGACTCCAAGATCCCTCTCACAGTTACTACTATTGAGCAAGGTACCACCTATATTGTACCTGTGCATTTTGTTTTTCTTGCCTAAATGTAGAACTTTACTGATTTTTGAGAGGGAAGAGAACGGTTCTTATGAGCTTTAAAGTTTAAATGAGTGCAAACTTCAAAGTTCTATGGGTACTCTAAAATTTGCTTCTTTGGAAACCCATTTTGCTCATGGCTGTTGACAGAATGATGGAACCATCCATCCCTCTATCCACCCATCCATCTATCCATCAGCAATATATAGTACCTCATAATGACAGAGTAGCAAGGTCACAGCAGAACGGAAGTTTATATATGATGGAGGGTTCTACAAACTCAATCTCAGTTCATGTATGATAAATCAAAAATGAAAAGCAACTGAAAGAAAATATTGTCCCTCCGGGCATCCATTTATGATCGAATGACATAAAATATAGATGGTGTCCTTGTTCTAACAGGAAGATCCTTTCACTCCCATACAGTTATTTAAAGTGGAGGTCACTCTTGATACATTGCATTTAGCCTTTAAGTTTGGTAGGTTAAAATTGATATTGCTTCCCAGAGTTGCGTTGCTTTCTTCCCGAAAAGCATTCTGGTAAAGTGGGAGAGGTGTCCTTGTTGTTAAAAAGCTCCCAGAACATTCAAGTAACCTCTGTTGAGTGTGTGGGATGCTGACTATTTTTCTCTCTCCTAATTGCTGCTTCTCTGAGCACAAGGAAAAACACAGCTGCTAACCAGAAGGATGCAATAGCTGTCACTTTCCAACCAAGAAAGGAAGGTGAATTGGAGACGAAAGAAAATAGAAGCTGTAGAGTTGTCGACTGGAACAGATGTCAAATGTAATTCTTTTCCCTGTAAATATTTTCTTCATGCTAGGT
This sequence comes from Thamnophis elegans, assembly GCF_009769535.1. NCBI lineage: Eukaryota > Metazoa > Chordata > Lepidosauria > Squamata > Natricidae > Thamnophis > Thamnophis elegans. Next base: position 63,341,269 of record NC_045548.1, read on the forward strand.
TTTATATAGCATTTGATATCAAGGCTCCCTGGCTTCATGGACCATCTCCAATTTTCCACTGGGAGAAAGAATAGAGGTCAGAAGCAGTGATTTTACATCTGGAAATTCTGAAGTTCTTCTGCAGAAATATATATTTAACATATTTGTATCATACATGCATTCAGCGCCAATCTAAAACGAGAGCCATCCTACTTTCAGTTGTTTAATTGCAGCAGAACAATCTGGACACAATCACTGCAAGCAAGATGAGATGAATTTAATTCTTCCCCCAGAGTCTACCTACTTGTTCGTTTGTTAATACAGCTGCAGGTATATGGTTTGGTTTTCTGAAAAGGCAGCTGGAATAAGGATTAGATTCTTGCTCTGTTCATGATCCAGATTCAGAGCACTCCCAGTATTCTAGAGGGTTCTAGACCTTCTAGACCTTGAAGGTTTTCTAGTCCATCTCCCTGCTCAAGCAGAAGACCCTATGCCATTTCAGAAAAATGTCTGTCCAATCTTTTCTTAAAAACCTCTAATGATGGAGCAGCAGGAGTGAAATTCAGCAGGTTCTGACAGGTTCTGGAGAACCGGTAGAGGAAATTTTCGGTAGTTTGGAGAACCGACAAATACCACCTCTGGCTGGCCCCAGAGTAGGGTAGGAATGGGGATTTTGCAGTATCCTTCCCCTGGAGTGGGGAGGGAATGGAGATTTTGCAGTATCCTTTCCCTGGAGTGGGGAGGGTTGTAGTAGTAGTTGTAGTTTATTCAATTTGTATGCCACCCTATTCCCGAGAGACTCAGGGCAGCTAACAACCAAAGAGGGAAAGGGATACAGATAGGAAAATAAAAGACAGACAAATTAAAATACAACAACAGTCGCAACATTCAAGTGGGACTGGAAATTCATCATCCCCAGGCCTGCTGGAACAACCAGGTCTTAGTGGCTTTGCGGAAAGCCGAAAGGGTGGTGAGGGTCCGGATCTCAACGGGGAGATCGTTCCAGAGGGCCGGAGCAAGCCACAGAGAAGGCCTTCCCCCGGGGAGTTGCCAGCCGACACTGGCTGGCAGATGGAATTCGGAGGAGGCCTTAGTCTGTGGTATCTGATAGGTCTTAGGGAGGTAATTGGCAGGAGGCGGTCTCTCAAGTACCCAGGTCCAATACCATACAGGGCTTTAAAAGTAACGACTAGCACCTTGAAGCGTGTCCGGAACCCAATGGGCAGCCAGTGCAGATCGCAGAGGATAGGTGTAACATGGGTGTACCGGGGTGCACCCACAATCGCTCATGCGGTTGCATTCTGGACAAGCTGAAGTCTCCGAATACTCTTCAAGGGCAGCCCCATGTAGAGCGTGTTACAGTAGTCCAGTCTTGAGGTCACAAGGGTGTGAGTGACTATTTGGAGGGCCTCCCGGTCCAGGTAGGGTCGCAATTGGTGCACCAGGCGAACCTGGGCAAATGCCCCCCTGGTCACAGCCGACAGATGATGTTCTAAAGTCAGCTGTGGGTCCAGGAGGACTCCCAAATTGCGAACCCTGTCTGAGGGGCGTATAATTTCATCCCCCAGCCTGAGAGATGGAGTAAATGGCCAATCTTTGGGAGGGAGCATCAATAGCCACTCAGTCTTGTCGGGATTGAGTGCAAGCTTGTTCATTCCCATCCAGACCCTGACAGCCTCCAGGCACTGACACATCACTTCAACTGCTTCACTGAGTTGGCACGGGGAGGACAGATACAGCTGTGTATCGTCCGCATATTGGTGGCGTATGATCTCACCCAGCGGCTTCATGTAGATATTAAATAGAAGGGAGGACAGGACCGAACCCTGCGGCACCCCATAGGGATTGGGGATTTTGCAGTATCCTTCCCCTGGAGTGGAGAGGGAATGGGGATTTTGCAGTATCCTTCCCCTGGAGTGGGGAGGGATTGTGGATTTTGCAGTATCCTTCCCCTGGAGTGGGGAGGGAATGGGGATTTTGCAGTATCCTTCCCCTGGAGTGGGGAGGGAATGGGGATTTTGCAGTATCCTTCCCCTGGAGTGGGGAGGGAATGGGGATTTTGCAGTATCCTTCCCCTGCCATGCCCACCAAGCCACACCCACAGAAACAGTAGTAAAAAAATTAATTTCACCACTGTGGGGCACCCACAACTTCTGAATGTAAGCCGCTCCATTGATTGACTGTCTCACTGTCAGGAAATTTGTCATTAATTCTAGATGTCCATGGAGATTTTCAGTCATCCAGATCATAGTTGTTTCAAAGGTGCTTTTTCAAAAGGCAACTGGACTATGCTTTATCCTTGAGGAAGACATTTCATTACTCATCCAAGAAACTTCTTCAGTTCTGACTGTATGATGGGACGGGAATGGAAGGACCAATCAGAACTAATCCTTCCATGCCCACCCCCACCCCCCACATCCAGTCAGTACAGAAGAAGCTTCTTGGATCAGAAGCAACATGTCTTCCTCAAGAAAAAAACAACCTGTTGCCTTTTGACAAAGAACCTCTGAGAGTCTTCATTTCCATGTTGCTTCGCTCCTTGAATAGTTTCCATTTGTTGCTGTTTGTACTACATTAAGGATAATAGGTTGACTCCCTCTTCTTTGTGGCAACCCCTGAGATATTGGAAGACTGCTATCATGTCTCCCCATGTCCTTCTTTTCATTAAACTAGACATACCCAGTTCCTGCAACCATTCTTTATTTGTTATAGCCTACAGCTGTGATAGTGAATCTATGGCACGTGTGCCACAGGTGGAACGTGGAGCCATTTCTGAGGGCACACCAGGTGTTGCCCTGTCAACTCCAGAGCGCATGTGCATGCTGGCCAGCTGATTTTTTGCCGTTTTTCGCCCTTCAGAGGCTTCAGGGAAGCCTCCTAAAGCCTCCACAGGGAGAAAAACGGCCCAATGGTCAACCTGGAAGTCAGAAAACGGGCCGTTTCTGGCCTCCAGGGGGCCTCCAGGGGGGCAGAAGAGGCCATTTTTTGCCCTCCCCAGGCTCCTAGAAAGCCTCCGGAGTCTGGGGAGGGTGAAAAATGGACCTACCGGACCCACCAGAAGTTGGGAAATGACCTATTTCTGGCCTCTAAAGGGCTTCCGGGGGACAGGGGAGGCTGTTTTTGCCCTCCCCAGGCTCCTAGAAAACCTCTGGAGTCTGGGGAGGGTGAAAAACGACCTACCAGGCCCACCGGAAGTTGGAAAATGGGCCGTTTCTGGCCTCCAGAAGGCTTCATGGCTTGGTAGGCATGGCATGGCTTGGTGGGTGTGGCTTGATGGGCATGGCAGGGAAAGGATATTGTAAAATCTCCATTCCCTCCTGATCCTCTGGGACTCGGGAGGCAGAGAATAAATGGGGGTGGGGCCAGTCAGTCAGTGGTATTTACCAGTTCTCTGAACTACTCAAAATTTTTGCTACCGGTTCTCCAGAACTGAATACTATCTCTGTATGTATCTCTATTCACTATTCACTATTTCATCTTGTTCCTTTTTTCCTCTTTTTTTCTTCTTAGTTAAAAAGCAATATTAATACATTAAAAAATATTCATGGCTGTGTCTCCTCTGCTATCTTTGGACATTGAGAAAGATAAAGTTGGACTGCTAAAAGAGGCCTCAACTTACCAGCAGAACATAGCTAAAAAAAGAAAAGAAATAGAATGCTCATTTTGAGTGGAATTGCACAAGGTTTTTGTCAATTGCAGCCTGTGCAGTGGAAAAACAAAGTATTTTTTAAAGCAAATTAAAGAAAGCCCCATCACTGTTTTGGCACAAAGGCAGCAAAACTGCAAGAGGCAAGAGGCAGCATTATTACCATTTCTTTAAACAAGATGAAATAAAATAAAAGTTTGGTATAATGATCGTGTGTGGGCGTGAAGAATCGAGGGACAGCCGTGGCCATTAAATCTGGACATGGACAAAGTCACTGAACCAGTCAATATTCACTGTCCCTTTACTCCACTCCTGGCACACTGAAAAGAATTCAAAGCATATGACCTAATTAGCTTGTGCATCCCTTTTGTACTTGTGTATAGATATATAGATGCTTTAATGGAGCATGCCTGCCATCTAGAGGATCCCAAAAAAATTTCAAAGTTATACATTAGACCTACAATTATATATTGCAGAATTGTAGTCTACCAAGCTAATCTTTATTTTCCATGATATTCAATTCTTTCTTTCCCCGCCCACTATGGTCTTCTGGCATCCCGACCCCTCATTTTCCCCAGCATCCCTTGGCCACCAAATTCACACTTGTTCCCTTCTAAATTCTATTTCCTCCCCCCCCCCCCAATCACTTTATCTTTTGAAGTCCACAAAGTATACAAGTTCCCCACTCTTTCATTACATATATTGGGATGGTACCCAGGATGGGATGGTTATTGAAGTTAGTCATAAGAAGGTAACAATTCTGTAGCTCCTCATTTCTAAGATTATTAAAAGTAAATTAGATATTCTAGAATGGGGGCTGGATGCATCATGCACTGGCCACGCCCATGCCCGGTTTAGTGAAGGGGGGGGAGTCGTGATATGTCACGTGAGGACATTGTGAGGACGTGAGTTTGACATCCCTGTTCTAGAAAGTCTCATGTAAGTACCTGGATCTTTCTAGATTGTCTATATAGAGTAACATCTTTGGAGATGGCTCAGTTCACCAGAAGAAATAGGTAAAAAGCTAAATACAATCATTCCCTCAAATGAGATTTTTCCAGTTACTGGTTTCCAAACTGCAATAGAACATTATGTAAACTGATGAGAGTTATCAGATGTGGGCCACAAAAATCTGGATAACAGGGCATCTCTCTTTGCTGCCTTCTTGTGCTTGAAAAGCCAGAGATAGATAGATAGATAGATAGATAGATAGATAGATAGATGGATGGATGGATGGATGGATGGATGGATGGATGGATGGATGGATGGATGGATGGATGGATGGATGGATGGATGGATGGTTAGTTAGCTAGCTAGTTAGTTAGTTAGCTGGATGGATGGATGGATGGATGGATGGTTAGTTAGTTAGTTAGTTAGTTAGTTGGATAGATAGATGAATGAATGGATGGATGGATGGATGGTTAGTTAGTTAGTTAGTTAGTTAGTTAGTTAGTTAGTTAGTTAGTTAGTTAGATGGATAGATGGATGGATAGATGGATGGTCAGCCAGTTAGTTAGTTAGTTAGTTAGTTAGTTAGTTAGTTAGTTAGTTAGTTAGTTGGATAGATAGATGGATGGATGGATGGATAGTTAGTTGGATAGATGGATGGATGGATGGATGGTCAGCCAATTAGTTAGTTAGTTAGTTAGTTGGATGGATGGAGGGATGGATGGAGGGATGGATGGATGGATTATTTAAATAGGTGAGAGAGGGGGAGAGAGGGAGAGAAGGAGAGAGAAGGAGGGTTAGGGGGAGGGAGGGAGAGAGAGAGGGAGAGAGAGAGATATATTCTCTTGCAAGTCAGGGCAATGTGCAAAATTTGAAATTTAAAACAATGCAATACACAGAATACAAAAAGAAACTCGCAGAGAAAGCCCCCTTCACACAGACCAAACAGCTCATAAGGACTGGGAATTATGACTGGCCTTATGAGTGCATCTAAAAAAGGACAGGCAGCTTCTATGAAAGACAGATGGTCCCTCAAAGGGTATCTAACTGATACCCAGCACCTTGAATTGAACCATGAAAGTTATTGGTGGCCAGTGCAGTCAGTGCAGTTCACAGAGCAGAGGTACGACAAGGGCATAGAGTGATACACCTAGAATGGTTGCTCTATTTACACTAGCAAGAGCTTCTGAGTGGACTTCAAGGACAGTTGGTGAGGTTGCTGATGAGATGGAAGTTATGGAAATTATGATAGAATCTGATAAGAGATCCATTTCCACGGGACCGACTGTTTTATGCTTGTCTTACTTGACTCATATAAAGTGCCATCACATTGGTGTTGATTCTTAGCAATCACATAGTGGTTTTTCAGATGTGGTTTGCCTTTGCATCCTTCCTAGGGCCAAGAGAAAATAACTGGTCCAAGGTCACCCAAGGCACGATTAGAATTCATAGTGTCCCAGTTGCTGGTCTGATATTTTAATCACTACACTAAGCTGTATGATGGAGAGTAAGGTCCATCTCCAGTAAAGGTTCCCCCGCACATGTGTACTAGTTGTTTCTGTCTCTAGGGCAGTGGTCTCCAACCTTGGCAACTTTAAGACTTGTGGACTTCAACTCCCAGAGTTCCTCAGTCCACAAGTCTTAAAGTTGCCAAGGTTGGAGACTACTGCTCTAGGGTACTCATCTCTGTTTCTAAGCTGAGAGCCAGTGCTGTCCAAAGATGTGTCCCTGGTTATGTGGTCGGCATGACTAAACACCAAAGGCACACAGAGCACTGTTACCTTCCCACCAAAGTGGTCCCCATTTTCCTACTTGCATTTTTTATGTGCTTTCGAACTGCTAGGTTTCAAACTTGCAGAAGCTGGTACAATAATGGGAGCTCACCCCGTTACATGGCGCTAGGGATTCGAATCACTGAACTGCTGATCACCTGATCGACAAGCTCAGCATCTTAGCCACTGAGCCACCACCTCCCCACTGATGGCGAGTATCTTAAGGCAAATATCTGCCTCTTTCAACTATCCATTTATTTCACAATTCCAAAGCACAGTCATACACAAAAATGTAAAAAAAAAAATCATACAATTAAAAGAAATTGTCCAGATGGCAAGTAGGAACATTGGTTCTGGTTTAACACACAGTGGGATAGTATTGTTTTAATAGCTTTACAAACATAGTATTGTTTTAATAGCTTTACACAGTGTAGGGACTACTTCAAGCTCTAGAGGCAAGGAGTTCCAAGGTACAGAAGCTACAACAGGCATGATCTGCCATCTGCTCCAGGTTCCCTGACTGACTTAAAGAGGGTTCCTAAACAAGCCATTTTAGAAGATTCATACAACTTTCATACTGGATAAGCAGATTCAATCTTGTCAAGGCAGTATCAGGCATAAAGGACCAGGACCATACCTTAAATTTAAGATATATTCAAGCCTATACACAAGCCTGTAGTTGACAAAAATTCAGTCCTAAATGGGTGCCAGATAAGAGCCAACAGAATTCAAGAGGATTCATTTGTGGCAACGTAAGGACTCCAAGCTAATGACATGTTCAACTCCTCCCTCCCAGTGCTACCTGCTCTTTTCCTACAGGTAGTGGCTGATGGAACCTAACATTACACCAGAGCAGGTTCTATGGATCACCACCAGGACTTTGAACTGGGTCAAGAAACCCGTTGATAACCACAGCAGTGACTTTCATAGTGATGCTATTCTCTTAATGACTATTTCATTGTCTGCAATGGCAGGGGAATTTGCTAATTGCTTCTACCTGCTGATTAAAAGAATTGTAACTAAAACAATAACAGCTTACATTTTCCATACCTGATAACAGACAAAGGCTTTCTCCACATCTTTCTCTAATTGTTTCAATAAATCTTTGAAGCATGTTCTGAAACAAAACAAAAACCCTGCTTTTATTGTTTGACAGGATTATTTCCTTGACACAGATTTCAAAATAGAAATGGGCCGCCATTTTCTGTCCTGCTTTTTCAGATATAATTTCTTAGGTACAAGATGCTAATAGATTTTTTTTCAGTAATAGTTGCATTTGACTGATACAAAGTCTTGCGGGAATGGAACACTGCTTCCAGCAAAAATCTTCTTTTTCCCCGCAAAATCCTTTCTCGTATCTTCTCATTGTCTCTCCCCACTTATCTATCCAAAGCTTAATATCACCCAGGCTATAGGAAGGGAAGAGGAAGATGGAATTACCATTGTTTAAGTTTATGGACCCAAGGTTACCATAAAGCCAAGGTTATTGTAATGATTAAACACATAATTATTTGACAGGGAGAATAAAGGAAAAACTACCGGAAATGTTATGTATCTTAAATCTTCAGTTTTTAAATTCACCTTGCTCATGTCCTATCATGGAGTGCCAGAGTTTCAATGTTTTTGATGTTTTGATAAATACAAATGAAAGTTTTTAAAAAGGGGTAAACTTTTAAAAACATACTAAAAAGCAGAGACATCACCCTGCCAATAAAAGTGCGTATAGTAAAGGCTATGGTTCTTCCAGTTGCAATGTATGGGATCATAAGAAAGGCTGAGCGCCAAAGAATTGAGGGCTTTGAACAATGGTGCTGGAGAAGACTCCCGAGAGTCCCTTGGACTGCAAGGTGATCAAACCGGTCAGTCATAGAGGAGATCAACCCTGACTGCTCTTTAGAAGGCCAGATCCTGAAGAGGAATCTCACATACTTTAGCCTCCTAATGAGAAGGAAGGATTCACTGGAGAAGAGCTTAATGCTGGGAAAGATTGAGGGCAAAAGAAGAATGGGACGACAGAGAATGAGGTGGCTGGATGGAGTCACCAAAGCAGTAAGCGTGAGCTTAAATGGTGGATGGTAGAGGACAGGAAGGCCTGGAGGAACATTGTCCATGGGGTCAAGATGGGTTGGACATGACTTAACAACTAACAACAACAACAAACATTTCCCACACTTTTGCCAAGATGCTTATAGTGGCATATGAAGCACTTAATCCTAGGAGATAATTTGATAGGTAGAAGGTGAAACAGAAGACATTCCTCAAGAAGAGGATAAGATAAATGTGTTGATGCAGAGATTGGACAGTCAAGGTTAAGAATGGTTTAATTTGGATTCCTGCAGCGTAAGCAGAGGTTTAGGCTCAGTCAACTAAATAGCATCTCCTAATTTTATGATTCCACGTTACTGAAAACAGATTTCCTTCCCACTTAATGTCTGATAAATTTTTGGCCTGTACTTTGTTCAAGTATTCGTCACTTTCCAGATAATTACAACAGTCAGTTATGTCTGATATCTTTTTTCCAAAGAAAAAGAAAGAAAGAAACTAAAGTAGAGATTTATAGAAAGCTTTCACCTGCTAAAACATAGTATAGACGTATGTTGGGAAATTACTATAATTAAAATAGAAATGAAAGACATCTCCCCATGGTAGACATCCAGTGATGGAGAATTTAAGGGTCTTGCTCAATCTTCCGATTGCTCTTTATCTAAGTCCCCTTTAGACAGCCACTCTAAAAGAGCAGGGATGGGAATTTGGAAACCGTAGGAATTCAGATGGATGATTTATGCTGGTTTTTTTCTGCATGCAATCGTCTGCAAGCTACAATCTATAATCATCTCCTTTCTGAAAAAGGAGACTTGAAGACTCTGGCAAAAGCTCTCCATCACTTCTCTTCTTCCTCTGGGCCACACATATCTGGATGACCACAGATGTTAGAAAAAGGTTGGGAGTTTTTCCATGTTTACTTGGTTTGATATCATGGCCCTCCAGATTTGACAGCCCAGATTTGGTAGCCTTACCTTCCTTGCAATCTTGGTAAAGAATAGGTTTTTAGAAATTGGGGGGAACGGTGTATCAGAAAGGGAATACAGCTAGCTATAGCCAAACTCATTGCTTTATTCTGCCTCCCTCTCAATGCAGCCCATCTTCTGCTCCATGACTATTCTTTGACCAAAGTCCATATCCATGATTTTTCACAACATAATAAATGTACAGTAGGTTAGTAATCTTATGCATGCTTACTTATAACTTGGTTCTGCTGGAATTGAGTCCAATAGGGCCAGGTTACTTGCAGGATGTCTTGTCTCCATGTGCCTCTGCTATATTTTTGATTCTTTCCAAAGGCCAGTTCTGACCAGTTCTGGTGAACCGGTAGCAGAAATTTTGAGTAGTTTGGAGAACCGGCAAATACCACCTCTGGCTGGCTCTACCCTCATCTATTTGCTGCCTCCCGAGTCCCAGCTGATCAGCTGGGTCTTCTTCTGTTGCCCTGCACAGGAGAACAGAACTGGAAAGCAGGCTAGTAGGGTGGGAAGGGAACGGAGATTTTACAGTATCCTTGCCCTGGAGTGGGGTGGAAATGGAGATTTTACAGTATTCTTCCCCTGGAATGGGGTGGGGTAGGGAGAGAATGAGGATTTTGCAGTATCCTTCCCCTGCCATGCCCACCAAGCAACACCCATCAAGCAACACCATGCCCACAGAACTGGTAGTAAAAAAAAATTGAATCCCACCGCTGGTTCTTTCCCTAAAATAATGCCATCCAGTATGATCCAAGGATCATGCCTTCTCTCACACTGGACCTGCCCTATGGAGCACCTTTCCTACCAAAGTTCAGATGGCCTGAGTTTTTTCTACCTCTACAGGGTCCTAATGATCTGATTATTCTCCAAACCTTGAGTTAGATCTACATGGAAAGCTAGTACTTTCAAGATCAGTCTCTCAATCTCAAACCTAAAATTGTTTAAGAATCAGAGTAGATCTGGAATCACTTTGGAGGTCTTCTAGTCCAACCCCTGCTCAAGCAGGAGATCCTATACCATTTCAGACAAGTGACTGTCCAGTCTCTTCTTAAAAACTACCCACAACGACTAAAGTCAAGTTGTTTGACTGGTTAATTGTCCTCACAGTTAGGAAGTTACTCCTTAATTCCAGATTTACTTCTCTTCTTGATTAGAATAGAAGAGAATACAGAATAGAGAGTTGGAAGGGACCTTGGAGGTCTTCTAGTCCAGCCCTCTGCCTAGGCAGGAAACCCTATACCATTTCAGACAAATGACTATCCATCTTCTTAAAGACTTCCAGTGTTGGGGCATTCACAATTTCTGGAGGCAAGTTGTTCCACTGATTAATTGTTCTAACTGTCAGGAAATTTCTCCTTACTTCTAAGTTACTTCTCTCCTTGATTAGTTTCCACCCATTGCTTCTTGTCCTGCCCTCAGGTGCTTGGGAGAATAGTTTGACTCCCTCTTCTTTGTGGCAAACCCTGAAATATTGGAACACTGCTATCATGTCTCCCATAGTCCTGGTTTAATTTCCATTCATTGTTTCTGGTCCTGCCCTCTGATGCTTTTGAAAATAAATTGATCCCCTCCTCTTTGTGGCAGTCTCTCAAATACTGGAATGCTACTATCATGTCAGCCCTAGTCTTTCTTTTCTCTATATTAGCCAAACCCAAATCCTGCAACCCTTCTTCATATGTTTTAGACTTCAGGCCTTTAATCATCTTAGTTGCTCTTCTCTGCACTTTTTCCAAAGTCTCAACATCTTTTTTGTAATGTGGTGACCAAAACTGGATGCAGCATTCCAGGTGTGATCTTACTATGGTTTTATAAAGCAGTACTAATACTTCACATGATTTTGATTCTACGCCTCTGTTTATACAACCAAGGATTGTATTGGCTTTTTTTGGTGCTGCCGCACACTACTGACTCATGTTTAAGTGGTCATCGACTAGGTCTCATTCACAGTGAATATTTTTGAGCCAGGTGTTGCCACATCTGTACTTGTACCTTTGGTTTTTTCCTGCCAGGTGTAAAACTTTGCTTTTCTCCACATTGAATTTCATTTTGTTTGATAGGGTCCATTGTTCATGTCTGTCATGATCTTTTTGGATCCTGAGCAGAGGTGGGTTCCTACTGGTTAGGACCGGTTCAGCCAAACCGGTAGTAATTTTTTGGCCTGGGTCACTGGAACTGGTAGCGTCCCATGCCTGCCACGACCCTGAGCCGGTTCTCCTCCAGCGGCGCCATCTTGATTTTCGGTTCTGTGCATGCGTAGAACAATTTTCACTGCAGAGGTGTATTTTTTTCCCTTTTCTAACATTTTATGCATTCACAGACCTTTTTAGATGCAAATCAGGGGTGGGTTCCGGATCCCATTGCAACTGGTACCCTGCAATGGGGCCAGGCGCCCACCATGTGTACATGTGCAGCACGCACGCAGTGCTTGCTTGTGTATCCACCGCCCACGACGCTTCAGCTGCTCAGCGGAGCATCGCACAGACGCCGTATGGTCCATGCGCATGCCCAAATGCCCTGATCAGCTCAAATAGAGGTAAGGAGAGCGGGTGGGCGGGTGAGCTCTCCGGAGCACCATACCGGAATGGTACTTGGTGCTCCCAGCCGGCACCGGTATGCCCGTACCGGGGTGTACTGGTCATATCCTACCACTGATGCAAATGTGCATGAGCGCAGAGTTTTTGTGCACCGAACCGGCAGTAATCCTGGCAGCACCCCCCTCCCCCCCTGGATCCTGAGCTTGTCTTCTGGGGCGTTGGCTATTCCTGCTATTGTGTAGTGAGCTTGGGTAGGTAAGAACCAGACCAGCATATCTGCAACAGCATTTATTGACTGAGGAACTGCAGACAATTGCCTGTGATTTGTAGTCTAGGCCCATAGGGCTTTAACCAATCATAGAACTAGGAAAAAGCCCACCCAAATATAAACATTCTGAATTTCTCTCCAAAACAGTTGGAGTCATCTAATGATTAGTTTCACTTTAGCACAGTTAACACAACTATATACATTCAATACATGACACCTGCCAGCTTAGTGTCATCAGCAAATTTGTTTTCAGGAATACTTCTGGCCTTTGCGTAGACCTCAGATGCAATCCTATAAAAATGCGAATGATCGAGCCCCTTGCAGCCCACTGAGGATTTTTTGGAAAATGTAGCCAATTATTCAGCAAATATATCACCCAGTAGTGGGTTCCTACCAGTTCAGATTAGTTCAGCTGAACTGGTAGTGGTTTGATGGCCTGTGTCGCTGGAACCAGCAGCAACCCAGGCCTGCCACACCCCCAAGCTGGTTTTCTGGGTGGTGCCATAGATGCCACTATCTTGTTTTTTGTTTCTGCGCATACACAGAACAATTTTAATTGCATTGCGCATGAGCGCATGCATGCACGGCCACGAGCAAACCCACAGTAGTCGCTGTTGAAACCCACCCCTGATATCACCCAGTTATTGAGGGACTGAGTGTCTAAAAGGGAGCTGAGGGAGCAACTTCCTTGAAAATGTTTTGTTTAACACAGAGGTTCTTTATGATCATTCGATAGCCATTTTCACAATCTTTGCTATTCTCCAAAATTATGAATGGGCCGATCTCTTTGTCTCTTGCTTGCTAATTAAAAAGAAATTATTTAGGAAAATAAAATGGAAGGGGAGTTTGGTATCTGCCAATGAAGCGTCCAGGACATGGATCTCAAACTCGCGGTATCACGTGACATTTCGCGATGTTTTTTCCCTTTGCGGAGCTGGGGTGGGCGTGGCCTGTGTGCATGATGCATCATTCCTCATGTAATCTCCTAAGTGAAAAAAGGAAAAGAGAAAGAACATCATATATCCATTGCTAAGCATTTCATGCCTCTGTTTAAGATAACAGTAAATTATTTTCATGTAAATTATTTTCATGTAAAGGATAGCACCTTGACTGTATAATAATTATTTTTAAGGAAATACTATTAAGAGTGACTCAGACTCTTCTGGCGCCTGGACAATTTCCACATTTCCAAACAAAAATTAATTGCAGGACTTCTGTGATTATTGATTTCTTTAAAAATTTCTTCCTAATTAATCAAGAATGGAATCATAAGGAGAAATTTCCACTGCTGTTTTTGTTTTGTTTGTTGTCAGTTAATTTTATTTCACAAATAATATGGATGCTTCCTGTTCTCTGTAATAGATTGATTTTATAAGACTTCACAGAGTTTTATTGCCTTTTTATTGACTGGTTTTAAATATGATGCGTCATCATTTTAAACTTGTCTAGATTATTCTTCTTTTTAATAATTTATCTGCCATTTTCTGAATATTTTTCCAATTATTCACTCTTTATCCTTCTTGTTATAATTAGAGCCAAATGATAATTAGTTGGCACTTTTTTAAAAAATGTAGGTTTTTCCTTCATCTAGATAAAAGTAATCTAAATTATGCAAATGAGGAAAAACTTCATTCCATCTTCAATTGCTCCCTGGTGATTATCCTAATTGGAAATGCTAGCTCTGTGAGATGGGGGAAGGGAATCTTGAGGGATCTATAGTTACTGTATAATTAGGTAACTCTTCAAGTAATGTCATGTTGGTTCTCCTTTAAAGAAGGTTATGCAACTTCTGGGGCTGCTTTGCTTAGAACAAAGTAATTAAAGTACAACTCCTTATCTTCTTAGAAGACTTCTAAGCAAATTTAATGGTCATGGACTAGAATAGAAGAGTTCTCCCTGCTCCAAGGAAGATTAATGGAGAAGTGGTAAAAGGGATTAAAGAAAGGGATTAATAGAGAACTTGCCAAGTTTGGGGACAGCAAAATGAAAATTCTTATCTATATATATATAAAAATGTGTGTGTGTGTGTGTGTGTGTGCGCGCGCGCGCGTGCGTGCACATGCATAACTCTGCAGTTTTAACCAAACTTGGTACACAGATGACTTACCCTCTGGAGAAAAATATTGTGGGGGTTAAAACACCCCTAAAACCCGTCAAAGTGTGTGTTATGTTAAGATACAGCCTGTTGTACCTTAAAATGGATTCTGCTGTACTGCCATAAAATGGCTTCTACTGTGCAGCGCAGTGGAGTTGCCATGGTAACGGCTTCACAGTACTCCACAAGGGGGCTCCCTCTGGTAAGGTAAGGGGGGAAATCCAACATTAGAAATTATGCTGGATCCAGATATTTTCCCCTTATAAAAAAATGCCAGGGGAAAACCCGGTTATTGGCTAGTCCCTGATAAAAGCTCTTCTCATTGAAAATTCAGGAAGACAGTCTTTCTCCAATAAGCATCTCAATTTAATTTAGGTTTGATCTCATTTATGTTGGTGCTCAGCATCTAAGATTGCTATTAGAAGGTAGGGCATTACGTTTCATAGAAGGCAGAAGAAAATCAGGCAGAGAAAGTCCACTTTTTCCCTGTGTCATTCTCCAGAAACCTACTGTGGCCTTACCAGTTATAACACTACAGTGTCACTTTTCATTCTAACACCTGATTGTTTAACTCCTAGGCCTTCTTGTAAACAAAACAGACAAGCCAATCAGTTAAGGTTTCCCAAAGTCTATTGATTAGGAACTTTGCCTGCAGGAAAGAACATCTGGGAATGAAGCAATCATTTTGCAATTTGCATGAGAAAGGTTCCATTCACACAACCGGATTATCTGTATACAAACACCACACATTAAGCTTCTTTCATTTTAACTTTGGCTTCTTGTGTGTGTGTGTGTGTGGCTGGATACTGTGTGAAAATGGATTACCATGTTTTTCAGATTTATAAATCCCACCGGAATATAAAGATGCACCAAAGTTTTGAAGAGGCAAATTTTTAAAAAAAAGTTTTTGCACTTTGCAAACCTCTCAAAAGCGGCCTGTTTTTCGCAAAAATGGGCCAATTTTTTTCTCACAAAAAAAGCATGAATAGCCTTTAGGGGGCTTGCAGAGTGCTCCTGGGGAGTGAGGGTCCCCCCAAAAACAAGCAAAAATGCCCAATTTTTCATGAAAATGCATCTGTTTTTTGTCAAATAATTGCATGCATAGCCTTTAGGAGACTTATAAAGTACTCCTAGGGGCTGGGGGGCAAAATTGAGCAAAAAATGCCCCTTTTTTGCTCATTTTTGTCTTTCCCAGCCCCCGGGAGCTCTCTGAAAGCCTCCTAAAGGCTCTGCATGGCCATTTTGGTGAAGGGGGGGGGGGGTTGGGAGGAAAAAATGCTGTATTCAGTGTATAAGACACACCCAGATTTTCAGCCTATTTTTTTGAGGGAAAAAGGTGCGTCTTATACTCCGAAAAATACAGTAATGTGTGGCATGAACAGAGACAAACAGGCAGTGAGTTTTATTGAAGGCATCTCAGGATTCTTGTACTCCTGGATAATTATCTTTTCTTCCATACTGCCACACCTCCCATCAGTTTCACAATTACAAGGACCAAGTCCCATGATGGCGAACCTATGGCACAAGTGCCAGAGGTAGCACACAGAGCCCTCTCTGTGGGCAAGCATGCCATCGCCAGCTGCTCTTCCGGGTTCTGACGCATGCCCCAAGTTGTTTAATCCAACATAATTGGCATACTTTGGCTCTTATTGATTAAACAATGCAACCTGATAGAACCTGGGAAGTGAATGTCTTTTGCTGTAGTACAGTAACTGCATCTATCCAAAGAAAGGTTGACATTTGTCCTGTCCAAGTTTCATTCAAAAGGAGCCTTAAAACCCAGCCTTTCTCTCAGATCTTAAGAAGTGCTGTATGCTTGAGGTAATATTGGTTACCATAGGGGGAAATATTTTGCCCTTTTAATATTTCCTAAAATATTACATTTTTCTAGGAGAGGGATGGGTGCTAACTTCCTACAATTCCTTCTGAATATCTTCTTCAGGATAATTCAGTAGCTTTCTTGTATTGTCTTTCTAATATTGTTCACTGCCCAGAGTTACTGTGAGTCACTGGGAGGCTGGGCAGTCTTACAAATGAGATATATAATAAATTAGAAATGTCAAGGATATGATGTACTGCTGGTACTGTGGATTGTTCTTTACCATGTGGTACTATTATTTGGAAGTAGAGGCTTCTGTAGAGAAGCATCAAAATACAATCACACTGTGATCTACTGTGTTGTGTGTACTGTTGTCATTCTACCAACATAAAATAGAATAAGCTGCGTGAGATGGAAGTGTGCAAATCGTTGGAGCTGTTCCCACTGCAGAGGTGTTAGAAAGGAATAGCCCAGATGGCTGGCTTCTATTAATCACAGCTGCATTTTTTAATCTGCCACTGAGCTATTAATCAGTTCATCACACCAATTAATCGATTAATGCGCTCACTTCTAATTAAACTTAACAGCAGTTTTCACATCCCTAATTTCAATTACACTGCCCTTATGTCTCATGACTGCTCGTAAATTAACCAGTTTGCTCGTAGGGCAAATAAATGAAACAGATAAGTGAGGAGCATCTGGCTTCATGGCAGCTACTGCCTTGGGGGAGAGGGGGAGAGAGAGGGGAGAGGTGGGGACTGAGAGATGTACGCAGGACTGATTTAGTGGGGGAAGGGAGGGAAGGAAAAGTGAGAAGGTTTGGGATTCCTGCAAGATGCTTTGGGATTCCTGCAAGATTATCAGATGCAAGGAATACTAAGTCTCCTATTCCTTTGGTGGCATCTCATTGCATAAAGCCTACAGCAGTGCTACTGCATGAACACCTTCATTACTGGGCTCCATCTTCCACTGAACGAAACAACAATTTCCCCCTTCTCTCTTCCCTACCTCCTGGGGATTGGGAGGGTGGAAAAATAGCATCCATATTTCTCTTTTTCCCTTTCCTTCATTCTTCCTTTGCTACTTGTACATTTTCCAGCAAGGGGGAAAAATACACTGTCCATGACATGAAAGGAAAAGCAAATCCACCCCTTGGGATGACTGAGAAGGATGGGGAAATGGTGTTTTGGTGTTGGAAGAAAAGGGAATTTTCCAAAAGGCCAAATAAAGCAAAGGTTGTTCCATCTGCTCTGCAGTAAGTGCCATCTCAGCTTTCCAGGACACATGAGATCAAGGAGCATTGACTTCAGACTACTACAGTGCTTGTGTGAAGAATCTGCATGAGAAATAATAACTCGTTTATGGGATCGCTTCAGTCTGGGACCAATGACATTTCCTCAGGTGGTCTAAGTCTAAGACACTGGAAGACTCATAGCAGAAACTCTGGTGTGACAGGTTTCTACTGAGCATGGCCGGAAGTCTTTGCCTTCTTGGAGCTGATGGAGCAGAATACATCTGACTGAACAGAGGGAGGAATCATTGGAGACTTTCCTGCTTAAAGAAGAAAGTGCTTAGAAACACATGTCCAAGCTTGGATATTTATCTGTCATGTCCTGAGTTTAATTCACATATGCAGGTGAATAATTCCATCAGGTTGATGTGGTGAAGGCGGTCTGGAAACAGGTAGATAAGCAGGTAGTAGGCAGGCAGACAGGCAGGCAGGTAGATAGATATGTATGCAGGTAGATAGATAGACAGGCAGGCAGATAGGCAGATACATAGACAGGCAGGCAGGCAGGTAGGTAGATAGGTAGGTAGGAAGATAGATAGGCAGGCAGCCATGTAGATAGACAGATACATAGATAGGTACATAGGCAGGTAGATTGATAGGCAGGTAGCTAAGTAGGCAGGTAGATAGATAGGCAGGCAGCCAGGTAGATAGGCAGGTAGATAGGCAGGCAGGCAGGCAAACAGGCAGGCAGGCAGGTAGATAGACAGATACCTAGATAGATAGGCAGGGATGTAGATAGATAGGCAGATAAACAGGCAGGCATACAGAATCGTCACACAGCTTTATCTTGTTCTTCTAATTCATGCTAAGAACTGCAACCCCAATAGGGTTAGGCATTACAAAACATTTAGAGCTTAGGCTATAATTACATTTTAATTTACAATTAATGTCTGCATTGTTAGGATTGCAAGGTTTTAAATTAAACACATGTTCGTGTTCATCAAATTTCAGTGGAAAACATTTATTATTCAGTAAAAGGATTTTTTATTCTCTGAGTAGTTTACAGAGTAAAAAAAAACAAAACCCCAAAAATCAACATCCTCTCCCAAATGCAATTCTTTCCCCTCCATTAAAATAATACCAAAGTATTATTTCTCCTTCTGGCCACCAAGTTAATATCAGATGCGCAGTCAAAGGTTCACTGGAAAAGAAGCCTTTTGGGGTGCAAGGAAAATTTTTCAGCTCTGCTCTTTTGCATGGATACTCCAGAATTTAGTGAAATAGGAGAATTAAGATTAATGCTTTCAGTTATTTTGTCCCTTCATTCTCCCCCTCCCTCCAACAGAAAAGTGTACCACAGAAAACAGATAATTTTGCTGTTAGGTGCAGGGCCAGAAATGGCTTGACTTTTTCTGAATTAAGATATAACCAGGGATGGGCTGCTGCGGGTTTGCCCGGGTTCGGGAGAACCCATAGCTAACATTATGGCTGGTTCAGAGAACCTCCAAATCCCACCCCTGGCTGGCCCCTCCCCTCTCTTCCCAGGAGTCTCCACACAGCCTGTTTTGGATGGGAAGGAACTGCAGCACCCACACGGAAGCTCAGGGAGGGCCCTCCAGAGCCCAGGGAGGCAGTTTTTGCCCTCCCAAAGGCTCAAGGAAAGCCTCTGGAGCCCAGGGAAGGCAGAAATCCCCCCAGGCCCACCCAGAACCAGTTGCTGAAATTTTTGAAGCCCACCCCTGGATATAACATAGTTTACAAGCCACAATGGATTCCCATTCTACCACTGTGTGATGGAATGAGCGCCTATCACAGGCTAAAACATACAAGGAACGGGTTCAGAAATTGTGCATGTCTAGTTTAATGAAAAGAAGGACAAGGGGTGACATGATAGCAGTGTCACAATGTCTAAGTGGCTGCCACAAGGAAGAGAAGGTTAATCTATTCTGCAAAGTATCTGGAGGCAGGACAAGAAGCAAATGGATGGAAACTAATCAGGGAGAGAAGCAACCTAGAACTAAGGAGAAATTTCCTGGCAATTGATCAGTTGCCTCAAGAAGTTGTAAATGCTCCAACACTGGACCTTTTAAAGAAAAGATTGGTCAACTGTTTGTCTGAAATAGTGTAGGGTTTCCTGCTTGAATGGGGGTGGGGGGTTTGAACTAGAAGAATTGCAACTCTAGAAGTTCCTTCCAACTCTGTTATTCTGCTATTCTGTCTCAGCTCTTGCAGTTTGAAAGCACGTAACTGCAAGTAGATAAATAGGTACCACTTTGGAGGGAAGGTGCTCCATTTTTGCCACACGCTCTGTGCTGCAGCGTGATGTCAGGCTGGCCACATGACTGCAGGAACATCTTTGGACAGCAATGACTCAATGGCCTAGAAACAGAGATAAGTAAAGTCAGCTACAATAGGGGAGTAAAACCTACAGGGCTTCCTTTTGTTTCCCCTTTCCTTTCCAAGCCACAATGGCAGGTTAGCATAACCTGATCACCCATAGATGAACTGCCTTGAAGGATAATTTGAAAGGAACCCAATGGAAAAACTAAACCAATTCTAAATGTATTATTTGTTTGTGGGTTTAAAGGCAAAGAAAACATGTCACAATTTCTATGCAAGCCCACAGGCCGTTTGTTCAGAGAAGAACTTCAGTTTTAAAGAACAAAACGGTTACGTGCTTCCTATCTGCAAATGTTTCCTGCTCTAGATTTTTGTACTTTCCTTCAGGGATCTATTATAAAATACATTCTCGCAGCTTTTTTTTTCCTGGCTGCTTTTGTGATCATAGGAGTCTTCTTTGGTCTGCCGGCAAAGTAGATTACAGGAAGCAACGATACCAAGGGCAATTGGAAAAGAAAAACGAAAGGGCACACTGGAGCTTGGCTATACAAATAAGATCATTTTGACTTTATGTTTTTATTCGGCCGAAGAGAACATTTTTAATAATGCAGATCGTTGCCCAGCAGGGTAGCTGGCAAATAAAATGTGGGGGAACATAATGTGCCTCTTGATAACAAGGTATTTCGGAATACTGATTTTATGCACTAAAGAGGGCGCTGCAAAGGCATTTCCACATCCTAGTGGCATTTTTATCTTGGACTATACTCCATCAGTATGTACAATATCCCGAGGTCAACAAACCCTCTCCTATTTTTCCATCACTGCAACATAACATTGGATGTTACTAATATCATGTGTGGCTCCATGAAAGAACGAATTTCTAAGAAGGGAAGTAGTGTGCAATGCGAAGATAGAGACTTGGAATAACTTAACTTTATCGTAACTTTAAAAGGTAAAGGTTCCCCCGCACATGTGTGCTAGTCGTTTCCGGCTCTAGGGGGTGGTGCTCATCTCCTTTTCAAAGCTGAACAGACAGCACTGTCCAAAGATGTCTCCAGCATGACTAAATGCCAAAAGTGCACAGAACACTGTTAACCTTCCCACCAAAGGTGGTCCTTATTTTTCTACTAGCATTTTTTGCATGCTTTTGAACTGCTAGGTTGGCAGGTTAGCTGGGACAAGTAACAGGAGGTCACTCTGTTACGCTCCGCTAGGGATTCGAATTGCTGAACTGACCTTCTGATCGACAAGCTCAGTGTCTTAGCCACTGAGCCACTTAAATGTACACTAATCAGCATACATTAAAATGAAATTTCATTGCACACAGATCTCAAAGGGTCAGCAGTACCTGCAACATACACTATATAAATATGACATAATAAATAAATAAATAAATAAATATTATTCATATACCCACTTATATTGGAAAATGCATAGTCTAGTTCAGATGTATATGCATACATGGCGAGAAAAATGAATCCTGTGAATTTACAAGACAGATGGCATAAGGAACAAATCTATTCCAGAATCTAGAAGTCCTTCTATAGATACAATGAAACTTCCTCGCAGAGGGGAGCAACAGAAACAGACCATAAAGTGGGCATATGGGGTCTCTAACAATGCTTCAAGCTCTAAGGACACAGTGCTTATAAGCAGTATTCTGAATAACAGGAAGCAAGCTTCCTATAATCTTCTCAGCTGTCCTGACCACTCTCTGTATGGACTTTCTATCTGAGGCACTGCTGCCACCAAACCAAACACTGATGCAGTTTGTTAAAGCACTCTCAATAGTGTCTCTATCATAAATGGTCAGGACGGAAGGAGAAAGATGTGCTGTCCGATGCAGGAAATGCAGATGCTGCTTTGCATGCTTCACTAAGGATGACGTGTGGAGAGACCAGTTCAGGTTCTTAGTTATCTAAAATGTTGCAGCAGATTGAGGTTTGTAATCTACTTACGAAAGACCAGGACTCGAGACCACGAAGGTGCGAGAGAACAGGTTTATTGATGCATCGAGTTCAGCATGCTAACACACCAAAATCTGAACTGCCTGGGCTCTGCCCAGGATGCTACTTTTATGCCGTGTTCCACATTGTGCATTCTCAAGGCGTTTCCATACACGAGACAAACATGACATTTCGAAAAGAAGAAGTTCATTTTGGAATGTTACAAACAGAGAAGTACATAGGAAAAATACAAAAAGAGAAGTTCTTATAATTTTGGAGCTATCAGCTGTTTCACCTCTGTTCTATCTTACACCCACACCTGGCTTCCTGTGTCTTGCCACACTGTTCCAGCACTATTTTTAATACTTATGAGGAAGTCAGAAGTCAAAGTTGGAAGCTAAAAGTCAAAGTTGGAACTCCAGTACACCAGAGTGAAATGTCACGCTAAAATAAATTTATAAGGTCCATTCTATTAAGACCACCTAACCTGGTCAGCCACTGGTGGGTTTACCTGTGCAACCCCTCCTGCATCAGCACCTCCAGATACTTAATACTGTTGACCACCTCTACAGCTGCATCCTTGATACTGAGTGGAGTATGACATTCATGATAGTCAGCCATTTTCTCTTAGTCCAGCATAACCCCATAAGATTATTGTTTTGGTTATAAAAATAAGAAAATTAAATTTCTCCGAGCTCTTAGCAAAAGGAAGTGATACACAGCTAGTCCTCAACCTACGACCACAATCGAGCCCAAAATGTCTGTTGCTAAGCTAGGCAGTTGTTAAAAGAATTTTGCCCACTTTATGACCTTCCCTGACACAGTTGTTAAATGAATCAATGCAGTTTTTAAATTAGTAACACAGCTGTTAAGTGAATCTGGTTTCCCCATTGACTTTGCTCATCAGAAGGTCGCAAAAGGTGATCACGTATCCCTGGGATGCTGCAACCGTCATAACTATGAGCCAGTTGTCAAGTGCCTGAATTTTGATCACATGAACATGGGGATGCTGCAACGGTCGTAAATGTGAAAAACTGTCATTTTTTTAGTGATATTATAACTTCAAACTGTTTCTAAATGAACTGTTGTAAGTTGAGGACTACCAATATAGGTAGTACAACTATTTGTTTAGCAACCATTTAGCGCTAAGAAACATCTGCCTTGTTTAGCAATGGAAATTTGGTGCTCAATTGTGGTCATGGTCATAATTTGAGGACTACCTGTACACAAGTAACAGATAAATAAGTATTGGTTGATAAGTCACATATTCTATACAGACATATCTTCCAAGATGATTGTCAGGTTTCCAAGTAATAAATCCATTGCAAGCAAAAACTCCGAAGCAGATGAATTCTTCAAAGAATAGCTTTATTGGAAATATCCTATTGGCACATATCTGGTGAAAACCAACTCTGAAGTCTCCTGTGATTTTCACCTAGTTAAAAGTAAAAGTTTTCCCTTCAACTCCAAACAATCAATCACATGTTCCAATCAAAGCAGGTCTGGTGACATCACTTCTCCTTCTCTGGGCCAGGTGCAAAAACATCCTTGGTTCCCAGGAGAAAGTCTTGAGAAAGTACCATATTTTTGGGAGTATAACACACACTTTTTTCCCTCAAAAAAGAGGGTGAAAATCTGGGTGCATCTTATACACTGAATACAGCATTTTTGGCCTCCCGAAACCCTTTAGGAGGCTTCCAGAGTCCCCCTGGGAAGGGCAAAAATGAGAGAAAAATGGGGCACCTTTTGCTCGTTTCTGCCCCTCCAGCCTCCAGGAGCTCTCTATAAGCTTCTTAAAGGTTATGCATGTCCTTTTTTTTTTTTTAACAAAAAATGGGCCCGTTTTGAAAAAAAGATGGGCCATTTTTTGCTCGTTTATGTCTCCAAGAGCATTCTACAAGCCTTCTAAAGTCTATACATGCCCTTTTACTTGACAAAAAAACACACCCGTGTTTGTGAGGTCTGCAGAGTGGAAAAACTTTTTTTTTCAATTTGTCTCTTCAAAATCTTGGTGCGTCCTATACTCTGGTGTGTCTTATACTCTGAAAAATATGGTATTTTATTTTGACTACACAACCCTAGCTATCTGTAATCTCCCTTCCGTATCCCTTGTTCCAGTGTAGCAACGCTAAAGCTCCAAGATGGCTTCACCCAGGTCAGATTCAGGGATGACAAGGATTGTCATCACAGTAACATTGTGAATTTATGGCAAAAAATATGTGCAGGGTTACATGTTATCTAGAGAATAAAGAGGTAAAGGAGATGGAATAAATTGGCTGCATAACTTTCAGTTGGAAGTCTTTTGAAATGCTTGCATTAGTACAAAATGATCTGTAATGGCTGGAAATATCTTTTATCTCTTAATGCCAGTGTATTAGACTTTTGTTCTGGCTTTCATTTGCAAGTAGATATTTAAGGGAAATAGGATAAGTCAGAAGCACAGTTTCCCACCTGCATATATTTATAGATATGATTTGAAATCTTGCCTTTCCTTCAGGAGTTTAAGGCAACATACTAATGTGTCCTCTTTTTTCTAGTTGGCTAATACAGGTAGCACTCAACTTACAATCATTTGTTCAATGGTTGATCAAAGTTGCAGTGGCACTGAAAAATGTGACTTGCGACCAGTACTTAGCAATAGCACTTAAACTTATAGTTATGACTCTTGCAATATCCCCACAGTCATGTGATGAGACTTTGAGGGTTTGACAACCAGAATGTAATTATGATGTCAAGGTTCCGAATAATGAACCCAACCAATCTAGCAACTCTGGAGACTTTTGGCTTTCTCCAAGAACTGTTTTATTGAGTGCATCATTTCGGCACGTTTGAAATGCAAAACCAGCTCCGGCTATTTTCCACGCTTTCAGTATAATTAAAGAACATACAGCTCCCTCCCTCCTTGTCACAGGTCACACTGTCCAATTAGGTGTTCTGGTGTCTCCTTGGTAACTTCCTCAAGTCCCTGTCAGCACCTGTTGGAATGACCTTAGCAATAGCAATAGCAGTTAGACTTATATACCGCTTCATAGGGCTTTCAGCCCTCTCTAAGCGGTTTACAGAGTCAGCATATTGCCCCCAACAACAATCCGGGTCCTCATTTTACCCACCTCGGAAGGATGGAAGGCTGAGTCAACCGTGAGCTGGTGAGATTTGAACAGCCGAACTGCAGAACTGCAGTCATCTGAAGTAGCCTGCAGTGCTGCATTTAACCACTGCGCCACCTCGGCATGGGACCTTGGTTCCCATGAGCTGTTGATGTGTGGTCTGACAGTCCATAGCTCCTCCCCCTCCCCAAAGTGTGTCAAGCTGAGAAACAGAGAAAATGGCTGCCACAGGCCCAATCCGTTTTGAAGTTGACAGGTGATAGCTGCAATATCCTGGGGACCTGGGATTATAATCTGTAATCTTCGTAGGGACAAGAAAGTCTATGGGGGAGAGGGACTCAGGTTGGAATTAGGAAAGTTTGTGAAAAGAATTGCCGAGGCAGAAAGTTGCAGCCGCAAAGAGCAATAACAACGGTGGGACACTACTGCCTACCAACAAGAAAGTTACACCTGTAGAGGGACACGTTAGAAGGATGTTCACTAAGGCACGTAGATATATACATTTGGGTAACCCCTAGCTTATTATCATAGTAAAACACCCCCACTTTTGATTAGAAAACTTATTAACATAAATATGCAATGTATGAAGGAGAAGAAACCAATCAGAAATGTGTTAAGGAACCAATGATTGATTTTTAGGGTATTAATTAACTTCTTCAATCATAGCTGTAAAAAAAATTGTATTTGTGCATTGTTCAGGGTCTTGACTCTTTTAGCTGCTGAGACCCTGTTGCTGGATATAAGATAACTTCTTCCAATAAAAGAAGCTGAAAATATCAGTCCTTGTGTCTGGTGGTCTTTATTGGCTTTGGGACCAGTCTAGCCCCCATTTTGAGAACAACAGAGGAAGCCAAATTCACTTAACAAACATGTGATTTACTTAGCAATTGTAGGATTCACTTAACAACTTTGGCAAAAAGATCATGAAATGAGGCATGATTCACTTAACAAATGCCTTGCCTAGGAACAGGAATTTTGTACTCAGCTGAGGTCATAAGTCAAAGAAGCTGAATACGGGGCACGCAGAGGGCGAAAATGGGATGTAGAGGCTGAAAATGGGAATAGGCTATGGCAATCCCTGCAGCCTGAAACAGCTGATCGTCGGGAGGCCGATCCAACTGACAATCAGCTGCTTGTGCAAATCAGGTTGTGCTGAAGCTGAAATTGAAACAGGCTGTTTGCTATTTGCTGCAAGAAGGCAAATTGCTGGGAGGCAGAGGCCAAAGGGTGGGCGCCGGTAGGTGGGCAGGGCTACATTCAGTGTATAAGACGCACCCAAACTTTCACCCTCTTTTAGGGGGGGAAATGCAGCTTATACTCCAAAAAATAAGTGCTATTGCTATTATTATTCTTCCCTTTAATCATCAGGATTTTGTAAAGTAAATGACTTTTGAATTTAACACTTTGAATTTCATTTCTCCCCCCTATGGGGTTAGCATAAATATGACATACAAATATCAGTTGAGATAAAAAAAAAAACGGGTATCACCTTTCTCCATGAATTAACAAGCATTATTTCTCAGGAAGAAGTGAATTTCCCTAGCTATCTCAAGGTCAGATCTGATGTTCTTCTTTGTAGGAAGTTTCACTAGTTAAAAGCGAGAGGTTATTTTCCAGATTGTGATATTTATAACACCATCTTTGTCTTCCCTGACTACAGCAAGATGAGAAAATTTTTATTGCAACACACAATAATCAGTGCTCATAGGAAGACCTTTCTCTTCTTCTCACAGTAAGAGCATGACATTGGAGCATTTTTCATTTATCCAATGTTTTATGACTCAGGCTCCACATAAGTATTTCATAAGGAACACTTTTTAGACAATATTCATTTCTGTCCCATAGAGCAAAGCTATATTTGCATAGGATGAAATCTAACCTATAATTCTCTCTGTGTGCAGTTGTCTACTATCCCGTTGTACATTGCAATTATACTTTTCAGCTCCGTATATATTTTACCAGTTTATATAATACAGAATTTGGGTTTTTTTCTAAGACCAGATTAAATGGGCAGCTGTCAAATGTACCGCACAGCAGATCCAATAGAGCCAGTGTTCCAATATCTCAGGGGTTGCTACAAAGAAGAGAGAGTCAAGCTGTTTTTTCAAAGCACCTGAAGGCAGGAGAATAATCAATGGATGGAAACTAATCAAGGAGACAGGCAATCTAGAACTAAGGAGGAATTTCCTGACAGTGAGAACAATTAATCAATGGAACAATTTGCCTCCAGAAGTTGTGGATGCTCCAATACTGGAAGTTTTTAAGAAGGGATTAGACAAACATTTGTCTGAAATGGTATTGGGTCTCCTGCTTGAGCAGGGGGATGGACTACAAGACCTCCAAGATCCCTTCCAACTCTGTTATTCTGTTATTCAGTTTGTTGTAATAATTAAGGCATCAGGCTAGAAACTGGGAGATTGTGAGTTCTAGTCCTGGTTTAGGCATATAGTCAGCTAGATGACCTTGGGCCAGCCACTCCCTCTCCGCCTTGGAAAGGAGGCAATGGCAAACTACTTTTGTAAAACCTTGCAGGGACTTGTTCAGACAGTCTCTTAGAATCAGACACGGTTGAATGGAAAGAAAAAAAAAAGATTTCAAAAGATTGCTATCTCTCAAAGATATTGCGCATACAATGGTGTTGACTTTGAAACTGTGGACCATATTTTACTGCACTATATTATTTCCTACAAAAGTTTGCAGTAGAATATTGTCTGGACTGTTTTAAAATTGAAAGCAGGAAGAGATATTTCTAAATATGTTAAATTCTCACTCTCAAATAAAATTACAGCGGCGATAGCTGAATGTTTTAACTGTGGCTATAAAATTAATAAACTAATAAATCGAATGGGCTTAAATTTACCTGTCAGGCTGCATTATCTTATGCTAAACCTTTTGATTATATCTGTAGGTTGTTATTCAAGCCTTTGGCATTAAAAAATAACTTATACTGCAATGCATTACATTACTACCCCATTGACTTGCATGCAGAATATCTGCATCCTTCTTCTTTTTATAACCCATAGCTCACTTAAGGATTCTCTGTGTGTGTGTGTGTGTGTGTGTGTGTGTGTGTGTGTGTGTCTGTATGTGTCTGTGTGTGTGTCTGTGTGTAAAGACATTAGAATCCCCTCTAACAGCCAGGCATCCTCTTAGATGCATACTTTTTTTTTTAAAACAATTTGCACTTACCATATACTATGCATGCTGCCACCTGTACTTCACCATGCAAGCAGTCCTCAACATACAACCGCAATGGCACTGCAACAAGTAAGTTACAACCAGTGGTGGGATTCCTCCAGTTTGTACCACTTTGGGAAAACCGGTTGTTAACTTCCTGAGTAATTTGATGAACTGATGTTGGAAGAAATCATTAGGGCAAAGAACCAGTTAAATTATTTGAATCCCACCACTGGTTACAACTGTTCTTGCACTTACAATTATTACAACGTTGTCACCTGGATCTCCAGCATGGGGTTCGATTTTGCAGCATGCTTGTTATCGGCTGCCATAGTAACAGAAAGAGGGGGCATGGTATTTGGTTTTGGAAAGTGAGCTGGTGAAGTAAAGTCCCATGTGAACTGAAAGGGAGGTTTGGTCTCAAGAATTATTGCACTACTGAGCGGAGTTGTTTACACCCCATCAAGGCCAACCATCCTAGGACTCCAGGTGGGTGAAATACCTGAAGATGAGCTTCCCATGACCTCATACTGGACGTTGATTGGACCCTCAGCACTGGGCCCTGGGGGGGAGGGATTTGAGCAAACTTTCAATTTGTAACATTTGTGCATTTTGAATCAGACCTTGCCTTGCTTTCGCTGCTATCATTTCAAACTCGGTAAAAGTACCTCTTCTCTATCTCAATGGAGCTGGGGGCTTTCTTTCTTGGGTTTTGCATGGAGGCAGACCTGACAAGCATCTCCATGGGGATGTGATCAATATTCAGGTCCTTGGAAACCAGTATGTATTTATGATGGCTGCAGCATCTTTGGGTCAACTTCCCAGCTGGCTTCTGACAAGCAAGGTCAAATGGGGGAAACCAGATTCACTTAACCACTGCATAATTTGCTTAACAACTGCAGTGGTTTGCTTAACGGGCAGGGCAAAAATTGTCATACAATTGGGGGCGCAATTCACTGAACAGATGCCTTGCTGCACAGTGGAGAGTCTGGTCCAAGTTATGGTTGTAAGCCGAGGACTACCTATATTTGGATCTTCCCTACTTTGAAAAACCTACATGATCATAACTCTATCAACACTGACATTATTACATATCATTTGACCTGTAGAACTACTGCAGAGTAAGAAAAAGGAAGTACCTAGTAGGCAATAAATTGGCCACTTGTGGAATGTTATCTAGAATCAATGTTTTGAGAGCCAGTATGGTCTAGTGGTTAAGGCTCTAGACTAGAAACCAGAAGACCATGAGTTCAAATCCCACATTAGCCATGAAAGCCAGCTGGGTGACATTGGGCCAATCACTCTCTCTTACCCCAACCCACCACCACAGGATTGTTGTTGTGGTGAAAAGAGGAAAATGTAGGAGTACTAAATGTGTTTGCTGCCCTGAATTACCATATTTTTCAGAGTATAAGTTGCACCTCCCCCCAAAAAAAGAGGATGAAAAACTGGATGTGTCTTTTACACTGAATACAGCATTTTTGCCCCCCAAAAACCCTGCCTGCTTCCCAAAAATGGATGTGCAGAGGATTTGGGAGGCCTACAAAGTGATCCTGGGGGCTGGGGAGGACAAAAATGAGCAAAAATGTTTTGGCCCCCCCCATCCCCCAGAAGTACAAGCCTCCTAAAGGCTATGCATGCCCTTTTTGCCAAAAAATGGCCAAAATATTTTCACAAAAACAAAAATGGCCCAACGGGGGCTGAAGGGCAAAAACGGGCAAAAACAGACTGTTTTTTGCCAAAACTGGGCTGTTTTTTGCCCATTTTCTCCTCCCAGCCCCCAGGAGCACTCTACAAGCCTCCCAAAGACTATGCATGCCCTTGTTGGCAAAAATGGGCAATTCTTTGCTCATTTTTGCCCACCCCCCCCCCCACAACAGCCAGGAGCACTTTGTAGGCCTCTCAAACTCTCTGCATGTCCCGTTTTTCACAAAAAATGAGCTGTGCAAAGGGTTTGGGAGGTCTGCAGAGTGCACAAACTTTTTTTTAAATTTACCTCTTCAAAATCTTGGTGCGTCTTATACTCTGGTGCGTCTTATACTCTGGTGCGTCTTATACCCTGAAAAATATGGTAATTGTAAAAATAATAACAATGGGATACAAATAAATAAACATTATATCTTTGTCTCTCTAGCAAGTTTCCTACTATCTAGTGCCTATAGAAACAGCATGCAAGACAAGAAGGTTTTGTAGGATATTATAATAATGCTGATGGAACAGATATAAAACAGGGTCAGGTTAGCCTCTGTATAAATTGAACTATTTTCTCATTTGCTTCTGAATCTACGGGATTCTGCCATTTGTGTTCCTTCAAAGTCAGATTGGCCAATTAAGTCACCAATGACCCATGGACATTTAAGAGCAGCTGATAAAGGAGTTGAATGAAAATGATAATTGCATCAATTTATCCACACTTTATCCAGACTTTTAATATATCCAGGTAGACAAACAATCTTTTTCTTTTACTCTCAGATTTTCAATGCAGTTTCTTAATCAAATTCAAAGCCCTCCATGTGTTCATTTCCATCTCCAGCGTTTTTCAATTTTCTCGTCTTCTATCTGAGGCGCTGCTGACTCAGAAGTCAAAGTCTCTCTTGCACTGCCCTTATAACCCATTCTGCTTTTATTACATTTGCCACCTTTCCGGGTTATTTGATTTCATCCCAGACCTTTCCTTTTTTATCCTGTTGCTCTAAGTTCAGCTATAAGAAATATCAAATAAAAATATCCAACCATCCCAGAAAACATAGACAAAAGCAGGGGTGAAACGCTAGCGGTTTGGACTGGTTTGCACGAACCAGTAGTAAAAAAATTACTACCGGTTCAGGTGAACCAGTGTTTCCGACGATCAGCTGTGGCACGTGATTTATATTAGCTAGAGAGCAGGATTTTCTGCTCTCTAGCTAATCTTAATTGCATGGCACAGCGGATCCCCCCCCCCAACTGATCTACTTTCCGTATTTTTCGGAGTATAAGACGCACTTGAGTATAAGACGCACCAAGATTTTGAAGAGGCAAATTAAAAAGAAAAGTTTTTGCACTCTGCAGACATCCCCAAAATGACCCATTTTCCACAAAAATGGGCCCTTTTTGTCAATCCTGGGGGACAAAAAGAAGCACAAAACAGCCCATTTTCACTCATTTTTGCCCTCCCCAGCCCCCAGGAGCACTCTGGAAGTTTCCTAAAGGCTATGCACGGCCATTTTTGCAAAGGGTGCGGGGTTTCGGGAGGCCAAAAATGCTGTATTCAGTGTATAAGATGCACCCAGATTTTCACCCTCTTTTTTGGGGGGAAAAGGTGCATTTTATACTCCAAAAAATATGGTACCTTTGCAGGCGTACTTGGTAATGGGCTCCGCCCATCTGCCAGGACATCATCACATCCCTGTTTGATACTCTGTGCATGTGCAGAAGGTCCTGCGCATGCATGGAGGTGGCGCGTGCAAACTGAGCAAATGTGTGTGCATACGCACGCTCACATTTGTGAACTGGTAGCGAAGGTAAGTAGATTTCATCCCTGGACAAAAGTATCTAACAAAGTGGCAACACACTACCAAGAATGACCGGGGATTCAAAACAGATGATGTAGAAGCATTATTTGCATATTGTCCTCATTATAGCAATAGCAATAGCAATAGCAGTTAGACTTATATACCGCTTCATAGGGCTTTCAGCCCTCTCTAAGTGGTTTACAGAGTCAGCATATCGCCCCCACAGTCTGGGTCCTCATTTCACCCACCTCGGAAAGATGGAAGGCTGAGTAAACCTTGAGCCGGTGATATTAGAACCGCTGAACTGCAGATAACAGTCAGCTGAAGTGTCCTGCAGTACTGCACCCTAACCACTGCGCCACCTCGGCTCTTCTATTGCAAAGCGGCTGCTCATTTTACTGACCTTAGAAACATGGAAGGCTAAGTCAACCTTGAGCCGATCAGGATCAAACTTCAGGCTGTGGTCAGAGATTGCTTGCAATACTGCACTTTAACCCCTGTGCCACCAGGGCTCCTTCAACATATAAATGTGCATGTTGCTCTATGTATAAATTATTCAGGGGTCAACTCCAAGAAAGAGATAGGAAATTAGGATTTGATGGGATTCAATTACTGGGCACAAATAGTATTTCCAAATTCTCCACCAAATATGAAGACAGAAACATCAGGTGGATGGTTCTTTAGCCTAAGGAATATTGAAGGAAGAGAGCCATATTAGGCTGGGGGGGGGGGATCAGGGGGAGTCTGATAGCATCTTTTCTGACTAACACATTTTATTACAGATGGCATCTGAGTTGACTTTTTCCCAAGGATGGAGCAATTCTTTAGCAATTTATCAAGACTGGCATAATTCCCTCTTCAGCAGCCCTCAAGATGATGGACAGAAAGCTGCAAGTGGAAAGAAGACCAGATAATAGAAAAGATGTTCTTCACGCAGACCCCTTGATTCCTTTGTAATAAAACAGGATTCAACACTCCTTCCATCTATGATCATCTTACCAAAATCCATCTTTCTTAACATTGATTTGTTAGAAGTCTATATTGCAGGATCCATGGTCCTCTGAGATTGGTTTTCTGCAAACAGCCAAGCTTAGAGAGCACCAAGGACCCCACAGTTCAACCCTGGGCTACAAATACCTTCTTCTTTCCATCTATATTGCTTTTCCTACAGGAGCTCAAGGTGGCATTCATAGCCTTCTCTTCTGCAATTTTCTCCACCATGGCAATGGTGAATCGTAGGATGGCGGGGAGAGATCACGACTAGCCCAAACTCACCAATTGTGAGGTGAGCTTTCATGGCCAAAGGTGGATTTGGATATTTTGGGGAAAATACAAGATAATTTCTTTACCTGGTATTCATTCAGCCTGATGCAACTGGTTTCTTGTGAAGACCAAATGTTGAATGTTGAATGTTGAATGTTTATTTTATTTATATGCCACCCTTTTCCCCTGAAGGGGACTCAGGGCGGCTCACAACTCAAACCAGGGAAGGGGAGATACAGACAAAATTAAAAACAACACAAAACAATGCATGATTTAAAACACACAACAGTCATACCATTCGAGACGGGGGCAACGGTTCTTTAGCCCCAGGCCTGTCGGAACAGCCAGGTTTTAAGGGCTTTGCGGAAGGCCTGGAGGGTGGTGAGGGTTCGAATCTCCATGGGGAGCTCGTTCCAGAGGGTCGGAGCAGCCACAGAGAAGGCTCTCCTCCGGGTAGTCGCCAGTCGACACTGGCCGGCGGATGGAATTCGGAGGAGGCCTAATCTGTGGGATCTAATCGGTCTAGTGGAGGTAATTGGCAGCAGGCGGTCTCTCAAGTACCCAGGTCCAATACCATGAAGGGCTTTATAAGTGACGACTAGCGCCTTGAAGCGTATCCGGAGACCAATAGGCAGCCAGTGCTAGGAAATGCTAGGAAAAGAGAACATATCTCCTCTAAGAATCCATAGACTAACTGAATTCGAAGGCACCTTGGAGATCTTCTAGTCCAAACTCCGTCTCAAGCAAGAGACTCTATACCATTCCAGACAAATGGCTGTTCCAGTCTCTTCTTAAAGACTTCCAGCATTGGGGCATTCACAACTTCTGGAGGCAAGTCGTTCCATTGATTAATTGTTCTAACTGTCAGGAAATTTCTCCTTAGTTCTAAATTAGTTCTTTCCTTGATTAATTTCCATCCATTGCTTCTTGTCCTACCCTCAGTGCTTTGGAAAATAGCGTGAGTTAAGTCCCCTGCGTCTTCTCTGTGGCAACTTTTTAAATATTGGAACACTGCTATTAAACAGATTAACAGAGTTGGAAGGAACCTTGTAGGTCATCTAGCCTAACCCCCCCACCCAAGCAGGAGACCCTACACCATTTCTGACAAACGGCACTTCAATCTCTTCTTGAAAGCCTCCAGTGATGAAGCTCCCACCACTTCTGAAGGCAACTTCTGTTCCATTGGTTGATTGCTCTCGCTGCCAGAAAATTTATCCTTATTTCCAGGTTGAATCTCTCCTTGTTCAGTTTCCATCCATTATTCCTTGTCTGGCCTTCACGTGCTTTGGAAAATAGTTTGACCCCCTCCTCTCTATGGCAGCCCCTTGAATATTGGAACACTGCTATCATGTCTCCCCTGGTCCTTCTCTTCACTAGGTGTCTTTCTCTTCCAATATATGGGGGATCCATCAACTCTCACAATGGACAGATGGAAATAGTGGTAAAACTTACTGAAAAGGCAAAACAAACTGTCCTAATACAGAAAAGCAATGCATCCAGCTTTGTTTCCACTTGGACACCATTTCTAGGTTTGGTAGCCAAAACAGCAAAAAAGAAAAAGAAAGAAACCTGAATTTTGGATTGTCATGATTAGCTTGTTATAGAGAAGGCTAGCAATTACATGAGAGTAAATAGTTGAGGCTGTAATTTTGCTTTTTAATTTACTGGACTGAAAAAAGTTGGAAGTTGCTGCTTTTTAAAAAACCTTTTCCCTTCCCTTCCCATCTCTTGTCCCTCCCCATGTTTCCCTTGTCTTTATTTTCATTGATATTTTACATTAAAATAAACATCAATAAAACCTTTGAAACCTTTGAAAAAATGAGCTAGTTGATCTGGACTGTAAAAAGCTGGATCACTTCTAAATGGAAGGCTGGATTTTATAGATCCAGTAGTCCGTATATAACATTTGTGTCGTTCTAAAAAAAAAAAGTAATTCTCAGTCCAGATGGAAAACCTCTTGAGAGCACCAGATTAGAAAAGGCTTGTTTAAAATCCATCTTAATTTTAGCCTGGTGGGGGTGGCTGGGATTATTTTGGGTTCCCCCCTCCCCTTCTCTTTATCACTACAAACAGCAGATGGCACTAAGATCTTACAATTTTCACTGATCATTTCGAAAGGATGGGGTTGGTGAGGAGTGGAGGTGTAAGAATGGAGAGTCTTTCTACCGGTCAGTGGGATTCTATGCAAATATCTGGAAAATTATATATTGATCCTTCTCTAATGCTGAAGAATGCATAGTTGCATCTCACAAGTAAGCCCAAGTTAATTGGTTTTTGGAACATGTAAATTGCAGCTTTATATTAGGTTTTCTCACTACTGAATATTTCAGACAAATGTAGAATCGCTGCATAATGGATAGTTATAAAACACAACCAAAGATTAAAATACTGTTAAGGCTATTAACTTATTTTTTCCATCAGCATCGCTTCAAAAATATAGTTTATTTGTTTTTCCAGAGTTTACCAATTTCATGTACTTCCTGCTGACAGTTTCTTGGTAATTGTTGTTTTCAGCAAATCTATGGCTTTACTGTTTTTCGATATTCTGATTCCAGGACCAATTTAATTTTTAAAATTTATTTGATTTCTAAAATGCAAGAGCTGGTCATGAACAAAAACCCGTTTGGATTAGCTAAAAATTGCCTCGCCCTTCAATCAAGATCTGGGTGGCTAAGACGCTGAGTTTGTTGATCAGAAAGGTCAGTGGTTCGAATCCCTAGTGAGCTCCCATTACTTGCCCCAGCTTCTGCCAACCTAGCAGTTTGGAAGCATGTAAAAATGGAAGTTGAAAAATAGGGACCATCTTTGGTGGGAAGGTAAGAGTGTTCCATGTGCCTTCGGCTTTTAGTCATGCCGGCCACATGACCACGGAGACGTCTTTGGAGAGTGCTGGCTCTTTGGCTTTGAAACGGAAATGAACACCACCCCTAGAGTCAGGGACAACTAGCATGTATGTGCGAGAGGAACTTTTACCTTTACCTTTTAAGTACAGACATAGAAACTAATAAGTTTCTGTATAAAGTAACGGAACCCCTGCTGTGTAAATTAAGATTCTGTGTGTTCACATTTCATACTGAACCGTAACTTGATTTGTTGAATTTTCACCTAGCATCATACATGAAGTTTGACTCAAGATACTTTTAAACCCAGTGTGTTATAAAACCCCAGCTGATTGTTTTATTTAATAAACCATGGCTAAAAAAACCATAGTTTTATGGAAATAGAAACCAGGTGCAAAACTAACACTGTAGTGCACAATTATTAAAAGTGTACTTCTTCATCAATTCAATTTACACATGTGTGGGTTTGCAGCTGGTCTCCACAGGTAGCAAACTGCTGTGGTAGTACCTATGTTGACAGAATCAATGACGGAGCCCAGGTGAGAAATCTATTTTTGCATTGCCACGACTTCTCTCTCAGGTGCCCTTAGAAACAGCTTCAGCACAATCTCAAAGAGCAAATGCTACTTTGAGACTCTAGCTTTGATTTATTGTAGATCTGTAGTAGGTATCCATTGAAGCCCTGAAGTTCTAAAAAGATTACTGTCTTGATTTCCTTCGCATGTCTTCAAGCAGAGCTAGGAAAGGAAGGTAATGAGGATGTCTACATTAATCTTCAATGAATTCCCTGCTAGCATGTTGACCTCAAAGCAGCTTCCCCCCCTCCACTTTTTGTGTGACCTTCAAGAGTTGTTGGACTGAAACACCCATCATTCCTAACTATAGCATAGTGCTGTTATTATAGGTTATTGTTTTAGTCTACAGAAATTTAGAAGTCTATATAAGAAATTTAGTCCAGCAATATTTATACAACTCAAGCTTGGAAAAGGTTTGGTGAAGTGGAAAGAATGGATTCAGACACAGAATATTGCAGAATCTGTCCCACCTTCCCTTGGTTCCAAACAATAGAAAACTAGCACAGGACAGGAATGTTATCCTTCTCCTGAATGTCCAAAAGCTTTATTTGAAGAAGATCCTTTGATTTATTCTTACAAGTGTGTACACACACACACACACACACACACACAGGGGAGGGGGAGGGAGAGAGAGAGAGAGAGAGAGAGAGAGAGAGAGAGAGAGAGCGCCAACGTGTCTTGACATGGAGTAGTGTTGATCAAGGGAAGGCAACCTTTCAGTAGCTGGAGGATGTACTGACAAATGCGCGCTCAACAAAAGCGCACCACAAAACCATGGCGAGAAAACCGTGAGGTCGAAATCGTGCCAATGAATGCGCGCAGAAGCACGCCAACAAAAGTGTGCCTTCAACAAACAACTAATAACAACCTAATAACCCTAACTCTAACCCTAAACCTAACCCTAAATCTAACCCTAAACCTAACACTGAATCTAACCCTGAACCTAACCCTAAACCTAACCCTGAACCTAACCCTGGACCTAACCCTGAACCTAACCCTGAACCTAACCCTGAACCTAACCCTGAACCTAACCCTAACCCTTACCTTAACTTAAATCACGCTTTTGTGGGTGCGGTTTTGTCGGCGTGTTGTTGTGGGCACGTTTATGACGTCATGGTTTTTCACCGCGGTTTTGTCAGGGTGCTTTTGTTGTGCACGCATTTGTCGGGTCACACTCAAATAAGCAAGCAAACAAAAATTAGTTGGCTCCTGGAAACAGGGTGATGACATTATGAGATTAGAAGAGTGACCACTTACAGCATACCAGCCATCTTTTTCCTGACTGATGTGAATTGGGGAAGAATATACATTTTTACAGATACTGTATATAAAGTCATTATAAGAATCCCTCTATTTGCATCCTCAAAATTAAAACCATGCTGCTGATTTTGCATGGGTTAGTGCCAATCTTTGGTGGCTGTACATTGGGGATTTTTTTGGGAGGACTGCTTACAAACGTTGACCTACAATTTGTCCCCCTCTAGTCTTGAGACTCTGGCTGGCTGACCCCTTGGGGTATGTCATTCCCCTTTTTGGATAGGTGAACCATAGAACCATATAGTTGGAAAACCCTTTGAAGCTCTTCCAGTCCAATCACTGCCCAAGGAAAAAATCCCCATACCATCCCAGACAAATGGCCAATCAGTCTTGATTTAAACATCTCTGTGACCCCAGGAGTCAGGCTGTTTCATTGATTAATAGCCATCATGGGCAGGTAATTCCTCCTTAGTTTGGATTGGAGTGCCTTTGTAAAGCTTCCATCTGTTAGTTCTTCTGTTTTTCTTCTACTTCTCTCCCAACTATGGGGAATAAGTGCACATTTCCTTCTCAGCCTTTCAAGTATTTGAAAACTGCACCCATATCTCCAGGGGTGAGTTCCGGCAGGCACTACTGCCGGTTTGCACACACACACACTTGATGCATGCTGCGCACGCATGCATGGGACAATTTGAATTGTTCTGCGCATGTACAGAATTGAAAAGCAAGATGGTGGCACCGGTGCCCGGGAACTGGTTTGGGGGCATGGCAGACCAGGGTCACTGCCAGTTCCAGTGACCCGGGCCACCAAACCACTACTGGTTCGGCTGAACCGGGCCGAACTGGTAGAAACCCACCACTGCATCTGTCCCGCTGAGCCTTCTGTTCTGTGCAAACATACCTAAATCCTTTCACCATTTGTCAAAGGATTTAGACTCCAAACCCTTCAGGATGAGCTTTGTCACATATATTTTGCTCTCTTTCTAGTTTCCTAGCACCTCCTTGTATTTGCAACCATGAAAACGGCACAGTATTCCAAGGTCAGTTTGACCAATGCAGCATCAAGCACAATGATCATTTGCTGTGATTTGGGCACTTCACCTCTCTTGATGCCATCCAAGGCTGCATGAGCTCTCTTGGCAGCTGTCACACACCGCTGGCCCAGTAGGGCAGAATCATAACCTTGGCACCCCTCCAGATTATTGTTAGGCAGTTTTGGGTATTCTGTATGCAAAAAAAAAAAAAAAAAAACTCAACAGCAAATAGGCATCAAGCCAGAAAAGAGTATTGCCTCACTGAGGCTTCAGCTGCCTCCAAAGAAACATAGAGAGAACAGAGGTGGTATTCAGCCGGTTCGGACCTGTTTGCCCAAATTGGTAGTGAAAATCGCGGGTGGGCTGGCCGGCCAGTGGTGGGTTCCGGATCCTGGTGCAACCGATGCAGTGCAATGGGGCCAGGCTTCCACCACATGAACGCGCGCAGCATGCACCTGCATACTTACCGCCCGTGACACTGCAGCTGCTTGGCGCAGGGTTGCGTAGGCGCTGTATGCTCCATGCACATGCGCAGAATTCCTGAACAGCTCAAATACAGGTAAGGAGCACTGGTGGGCGGGTGGGTCCTCCAGAGCACCGTACCAGAATGGTACCTGGTGCTCCCAGCAGGCACCAATATGCCCGTTCTGGGGCGTACCGGTCATATCCCACCACTGCTGCCGGCTCTATGCTGTCCTATTTAGGCACTTTTTGAGGCCAGGTGCTTGCGCAGGAGGCAAGCGTGTGAGCAAAGCGAATGCGCAGAAGACCAGGCACATGCTCGGAAGAGGAACTGGTGATAACAAAATGTGAAACCCATCACTGATGGAGAAATGTCTCTCTGAATTAAGTGTTACTCAAGAACAGACTTATTCTTGCATCAAAAACAAAACAAAAATGAAATCAGAGACCTTTCGTTGACCTTGTTGGTTGCACAAATGATTTGTTACCTTACTAGGTAACATCATCAGTGCTAGACAATGATGATGTTACCTAGTTAGTATAATGAGACATCTGCAAGAAAACAAGCCAGCTCAGAGAGCACCAAGGACCCTTCATTTCAACCCAAAATATTATCCTTTATTGTTAAAAACAAAATCATTTGTGCAACCAACAAAGTCCATCCGTGCAGTAGTTTGCTGGTTCTTCTGGATGTAGCTCCCCAGTTGGACTGGCATGAAAATGTCCAAAAGATTTGAAATTCCTTTATCCCTTTAAACAAATGAGGGCATTAATTATAGCATCTAACATTATATCAAGGGAGGCAGGAGGCACACAGTTCACAGCTGTCTTCTTTAACAACCTGAAACCATTTTTCAATGTTGGCCTACAGGAGGGAGTCTTCTCTCTATGCCTGATGCTTGGGTTGGCCATTTTTGAATCTTGATTTATGGCTTAAAGATCTTGCCAGCTTCCTATGTCTCCCCATAGACTTCTCAATTAGCAGAGCAAACATAGGTCTGTTCAGAAGAAAATCCCTTTAGATTCGTGCACAAATCAGTATGGGATTGGAACCTAAAACTTAAATATTTAATCAAAGCGAAGCACGTAGTGAGTCAAATAGCAGGTATGATGTGCATATTTAATACAAGCGCATGGGAATAAGTGTTCCCATAGAGCATTGCTCATTTTTCTCTCATCTCTCTAAAATCTGCGGCAACATTATCCCAAAACAAAGAAACTCTGTTTCTTGGTTCAGATTTTTTTTAACCAATATGCAAATGTAATTAATAAACGTATTGCTCCATCAGTCAAAAGTCAACTGGTTAATTGATTAAAATGCCTGTGTTTGCAGTCTACAAATGTGTGAAAACCAAAAGCTTCTTTTTTCTTTCTTTTTTCTTCCATCACAGATGTGTAAGCTTAGGAGAAAAATTCCTCGGGAGTAGAAGGCAAGTACGGACACTGCATGAAGGAAATAAAATGAAAAAAGGTGAAAGGATGCTGTAGGAAGTTAACACCCACCCGCCTCCTAGGAAATGAGTTGTTTTAGGAAATATTAAAAGGGCAGAATATTTCCCCTAAAAGGGAGGCAGAAACTCAACACCCCCACCCCCACCTTTGTTAATGGGCCATTAAGGCCTGGGCCAGTCTATACTACATAACAAAGATCTACCTTCTTCAGGCAGAGCCATAGTAGGAATTGCCCAAAGCCCTTTCATTACATCATCACCCAGCAAGGCTCAACCAAGCTTGGGATTCAAAAGACAACTTACAAAGTTATCTCTACATTCCCCCATGGGAGTCTGACAACCGATCAAATTCAAACCCCAACAGGAGGCATAAAACCCCGGCACTCTCAGCATCTCTGCCCTCCCCCCCCCCCCCCCCGGATCTCAAGCCATGTGATCCTGTTCGTCATTAACCTTCTTTCCAAGCAACTTCCATGAATCCAGTGTCTTTTTCCCCACTTGGAACTGAACCCAGATGGAAATTTCTTCCAACAATGCAATAAAAGGAGAGTTAGTACAGTCATATTACAGTCTTGGTGAAGAGATCAAAAGAAGGAATCTTTTAAGTTACCAGGCCTTTTGAAAGCATCCCTTCTAAAGCATTCTTTGTTAGAGCTCTTTGAAGAGAGTGGGATCTTTAAGAATCGGGACTGGGAGAAAGATGTTACATTCAAAAAGGAAGGCTGGTGAAGGCACACTGAAAGTCTTCCTCTAAGGCTGGTGAAGGCACACTGAAAGTCTTCCTCTAAGAACCAATGTCTTCATGACTGAAAATGATTCATGTAGCAGATAAGGTTGAAGTTTGGACAATGAGAAGCAAAATAGCAGATTATCAACGGGCAAACATTTTTCCCAGCTGCAAAGAAAGTCTGGATTCTGCAGAGATTTTGTGTTATCTGAGTGAATCTTGGTTTTTTTGTCAATGTGTCATTTGAGAGAGATTTCAATCATCTGCTCGCCTCAGTGAATAAGAGGAGAAAATGTGCTTCAAAGCCAAACAACAGAGGTAAAGAAATATTTTAGTATTATTATATTTTCACTCATGGAATTCATCGCGTTGAACAAAATAGGGATGGGCCGTTATCAGCACAAACAACTCAAGAGTTGCATCCAACTTCCAAAGCAGTTGGATTTATTTATTTTTAGGTAGACTTATCAAATTGCAAACACATTGGTAGCGACAGTTAATAGAAGGCCTGATCCAAGTTAATTTGCAAGGAAATACAATTAGTCCCCCATTTACTATCATAATGGTCACACAAGTTGTAATAGCCATAAAATAGGTCAGTCGGATGTCTAAATTTTTTTTTATTTTTGTGGTCATTAAGAGAATCACTGCTGTCATTAAGTGAATTCACAATTGTTACGTGAATGCTGCAGTCTTTAAGCAAACCAATGTTTTCCTATGGGCAGAATTTGACTGAAAACTGAAAGCACGTGCCAGTTCTTGAGAAAACCATCATAAAATGTTGTCACGTGACCAGTGGTGGGTTACGACCGGTACGCCCCGGTATGGGTGTACTGGTGCCTGCCGGGAGCACCAGGTACTGTTCCGGTACGGTGCTCCGGAGGGCTCCCCCGCCAAAGCTCCTTACCGGTATTTGTGGGTTTTGCGGCTTCCTTCCATGCGCACGGAACGCACGACACCTTCGCAATGCTCTGCCAAGCAGCTGGAGCATCGCAGAGGCATTGCGGAGCATCGGGGGCGGTAAGTATGCATGCACGCACTGCATGCGTTCATGTGGTGGACACCCGGCCCCATTGCACCGTACCGGTTGCACCGGGATCCAGAACCCACCACTGCACGTGACCCCAGAATGCTGCAAAAGGGAGCCATCTTGCTGAATACCTAAAGTGCAGTCATGTGACTGTGCATGAAGGGGCAACCATCAGAACTTTGGATCCAGTTCATAAGTCCTCATTTTCAGATCTATCATAACTCCAAACGGTAAAGTTGTAAGTCAAGGACTACCTGCAGGGGTAGGCTGCTACGGATTTGTCCGGGTTTGGGAGAACCCATAGCTAACTTTATGGCCAGTTCCAAATTCCACCCCTGGATGGCCCCGCCCCACCCACCCCTCCCTGCTCCTCTCCTCCCAGGAGTCTCCACGTGGCCTGTTTTGGATGCGAGGTAAGTGTAGGGGCCGCATGGAGGCTCAAAGAGAGGGGAAAATGGGACTCCCTGAAGTTCTGGAAGGCCAGAAATGGACCCGTTTC
This sequence comes from Thamnophis elegans, assembly GCF_009769535.1. Lineage (NCBI taxonomy): Eukaryota > Metazoa > Chordata > Lepidosauria > Squamata > Natricidae > Thamnophis > Thamnophis elegans. Next base: position 63,383,780 of record NC_045548.1, read on the forward strand.
CAGCCTCCAGAGGACCTCCGGTTTTCGCCGTTCCAGAGGCTCAAGGAAAGCCTTCAGAGCCTGGGAAGTGTGGAAATGCTGCTCCCCCCGCTATAGTGCAGGAGGCCAACTAGGCCACGCCCACCATGGCCACGCCCACCCAGCAACCAGGCAGAGAACCCGTTGCTGAAATTTTTGAATCCCACCCCTGACTACCTGTAAGAGTGATGGTATCGCCTTGCAGGAAACAACTGAAATATATTCTCGTTCTGTTTTTCTAGGATTCTTTTAAAAAGTGATGATCTAACATGCAAGAGAAGCTTTGGGATAACGCTAGTGAAGAAAATTCAAACTGGGTTTTCCCATCAAATGGGCTGGGCGTTGCGTAGGAGCTTATGAACACTTCGCTTCATGAGTTTTGAAATCAATGTATGGCTTGTATGCCTCTCTTAGGGCCTCTCGCCTAAACTTCAGTGTGCCTCAGGTGCAGTTGTCCAAGGTTTTGCAAAACAAAACTTGGCAAGCCTTCACAATCAACTGGCAGTGAATTTGTAGGGCAACAGAGACTTTTGGTCTTCCTTTTTTTTCTCCTCCCTCCCTCCCTCCCTCCCTCCCTCTCTCCTCATCCTCCTTTTCTCCTATGGGGTTCAAAACTTCCAAGTCAGCAAGCCAAGAGAAATCATGACAAATAATATCTGGTACAATGAATAATAATAAAGCCCAAGAAAAAGATTTAGGTCTAGGGGAGAATGGGTGGGGGGGAGTCTATAAAGTCAGTGATGATTCAGCAGGGCTGAAAAGCTGCTGAGCACGCAACCTGCGAGGGTGATAGATGGGCACATGGCAGCATGGATCAGCTGGTGCTTTAAAAGAATTGTCTGAATTCCGATTCCCTCGGCCTCCTCCTCGTGCTTTTTCATAGAAATTGCCTGTCAGGGGTGAGATCTGTAGAAGGAGATATATGGCATGTTCCCAGTGCTGCCTTTCTCAAAAGTAACCCCACTGCATTCAGAGGGGCGACTCTGGAGGAAACCATGCAGAGGGGCTCCGCAGACTTTGCTGGGTTGTGCTGTCAATCTGCCAGGTCTGGCCCGACAATCATAAAAGAGCTCCACGTGGGCAGGATAAATGCTGCTCCAGATCGGCTTGTTAAAATGCATTGGAAGCTTCTTTGTGGTTGATTCATTTCTGTCCCAAGGCTCCCTGAGACCATCATCCCCCCACCACAAAAGGCAATTTATAACAAGCGGTGAAATCCAGCCAAGATTTTACTGGACTGAAAGAGCTGAAAGGGATTCAAAGCTGGCAGAATCTTTCAGATGCTGCTACATGTTATAAACATCTCGCAGAATTCATCTGGTGTCTCGGGCTAAATTGGAACAGAAATTCAGGAAGGAACACCAGCAGAGAGTAAGTTACAAATTAATTTCATGTCTAAAGAGATGGTGAAATGCTTATTCTTCCTTTTATTGCATACTTGTTGAAAGTGGAGGAACCGAAATCGGGCTTGTCAAACCTACGCTGCTTTTTTTTTTTTATAGCACACCCAAGGTTTATTAACAGGAGCCAAATGCAAAAGCAGTACATTTTATATGAAAGATCAAGCTGACTTAGAGCATGGATTGGGAATAGAATAGAATAGAATAAATATTGGAGAGTAGAATAGAATAAATATTGGAGAATAGAATAAATATTGGAGAATAGAATAAATATTGGAGAATGAAATAGAATAAAATAAAATAAATATTGGAGAATGGAATGGAAGGAAATAGAATAGAATAAACATTGGAGAAAGGAATGGAATGGAATAGAATAAAATAAAATAGAATAGAATAAATATTGGAGAATAGAATAGAATAAATATTGGAGAATAGAATAAAATAAAATAAATATTGGAGAATAGAATAGAAGGGAATGGAATGGAATAGAATAGAATAAACATTGGATAAAGGAATGGAATGGAATAGAATAGAATGTTGGAGAATGGAATGGAATAGAATAGAATAGAATAAATATTGGAGAATGGAATGGAATAGAATAGAATACAACAGAATACAATAGAATACAACAGAATACAATAGAATACAATAGAATACAATAGAATACAATAACAGAGTTGAAAGGGACCCTCAAGGTCTTCTTGTCCAACCCCCTGCTTGGGCAGGAAACCCTACACCACTTCAGAGAAATGGATATCCAACTTCTTGGAAACTTCCAGTGTTGGAGAATTCACAACTTCTGGAGGCAAGTTGTTCCATGGATTAATTGTTCTAACGGTCAGGAAATTTCTTCTCAGTTCTAGGTTGCTTCTCTCCTTGATTACCATAGTTTCCACCCGTTGCTTCTTATCTTCATTGCTGGTTATGTTCATATCATACCTTGACCCCTGCTTAAAAAAAAACCCATAGTATCTCTGTTCTGGTCAAACCCCACCCAGAATATATGAGGCACAATTATTCAAAACAGTAACAAATAGGAACAGGTCCAGGGGTGGGTTTTCAAGATGGTGAAGGTTTTGGAAATCAGTCTTATGAGGAACAGTTCAAGAAGTGGGAATCTTTCGTCTGCAGAAAAGACTACTGAGGGGAGATTTGCATCCAAAGATCCCTCAACGGGGGGAATGAACTCATTCTCTATTGCCCCGAAGGGCAAGATAAAAAAAAATAGCTTACAATCTCAAGGTGAAGAGGAGATAACAGGAGGAACTTTCAGGTTGTACAAACTGTCAATCAGTGTACAAGGCAGCAGGGGTGGGCTTCAAAAATTGCAGCAACGGGTTCGCTTCCCCATTGCTGGGTGGGCATGGCCATGGTGGGCATGGCCTAGTCAGCCTCCTGCACCATGGCGGTGTGTGTTTGTTTGTTTTGTCCTCCCCAAGCTCTTGAGGCTTTTTTTTGAGCCTCTGGGAGGGTAAAAACTGCTTCCCACAGGCTCTGGAGACCGGAAATAGGCCCGTTTTTGGACTTGCGGAACCTGTTACAGAAGTGGGTTTCTACCGGTTCAGACTGGTTCAGCCAAGTAGGTAGTAACTCGGCCGGCCATGCCCCCAAACCGGTTCTATTAGTGGCGCCATAGGAGCCGCCATCTTGTTTTTTGCTTCTGCATATACGCAGAAGCAATTTTTCTACTACTGCACATGCGCATGTAGCGCACATCAAGCGCATGTGTGCCCGAAGCACATGCACACCCAAAGTGTGTCCCTGCGCGAACTGGCAGTAACCGAAGCTGGAACCCACCCCTGCTCCATTAGGCCCATTTCCAACCCCTCCTCGAGCCTCCGCATGGGCCCTGCATTTACCTGGCATGATGAACAGCACGCGTGGAGACTCCTGGGAGGGGTGGATGTGACCAGCCAGGGGTGGCATTTAGGGGTTCAGCAAACGGGGCAGAATCCTAGTGTCAGCATTCCAAATATCATGCAGAATTAAATCAAAGTCCACGGCAGAGCTATCCTTAAAGTTCCAATTTAATAAGACAGACATGTTGGCATCGTACTGTGGAATCCCAATTCTGGAAGTTACATCGGATTCCCACCCAGTTGAAAGTTCATGATCTTGTCCCCTTACCCACAAATCCATCACATGGTCCAATCTTCTTCTTCCACGCTGGCATCTCCACCCAGCTGCTTCCGGTCAGGTGCAGGGGTGCGGAGACAAAAAATGACCTTGGGCTTCTAGAAAAGAATGACAACAACACATTCCACATTCTACTCCTTTCTATTCCCCCCTCCCAACTACTACACTAATGAAACAGCATAATGAAATAAGAGAGAGTGTGGCAGGCCAAAGATCCTAAAAGGGATATAACTGCAGGCCTGACACCTAGCTAGAGGATTGCCCAAACCTGCGCGAACTCCCAGCAGCCCACCCCTGCAAGGCAGCCATATGAATCCGCGTGTTTCCCCTTCAAGAGAGGTCTTCAAAGGAAGGCTGAATGCTCATCTGTCAGCAGTGCTATACTTTGGGTATAGTGCTTGACAAACCTGAGGAAATGACCCAAAAGTGATTAAAAGAGTAAAAGTGATTTTTCTTTGGATAACAACACACGAAGTCCATCACGACAGGGGCATTTAAATTGACTTAAAGGTTACTGCACATAAAATACATTTTGAAAATTTCCCGAATATTCCTAATAAGACACAAATAGATGAAATTAGCAATGGCAATTTGTTTAAAGGACATAAGGATCATTCAAAAATGTGAATGATGTCTTTCAATGAACGAATTCAAATTCACTCTTTAGGAAGTTAAAACCCACCCCTCGCCCAGAAATATGAAATATGCTGGGAAATATTAAGAAGGCGGAATATTATATTTCCCTGGATAAAAAATGGAGAAATATCTTTTAGGCAGGAAAGAGACTCTCTCATAATAGCCCCACCTTTGTCAATGGGCCATTAAAATGCCTGAGCCAGTCTATTCTATATAACAAAGATCCCCCCTTCAGCTCCAGGGTGATGGGGTTAAAAATGATAGTATTAGCCCTTTACCCATGTCACCACATGGCACCTGGAAATACAACCAAGCTTGGAACTCAGAAGACACATAACCTACAAAGTTAACTAAGACCCCACCCTCACCCCTGGGAGTCTGACAACCAGTCAGAATACATTTCTTACACAGGAACAGGAAACAGAGGGGTAGGGCTGAACAGAGAGTAAAAAAAACTCAGGAACTCTCAGCAAGCCCCTTCTTAGGACCTGAAGCCATGTGGTCCTGTCCACCATTAAAACCATCTTTCCAAGCATCTTTCCATGTTTCCAGTGTCTTTTTCCCCCACTTGGAACTGAATCCAGAAGACATTTCTTCCAACAATTCAAACATGCTCCGCCACTGGAGGATATCAAACAGAGCCTGGACAACCATTAGTCTGAAATGGTGTAATAACACTAGAATAATAACACTAGGTTGCACTAGAAGACCTCCAATGTCCCTTCCAGCTCTATTATTCAGGGGTCCCTGAAGTGCTGGGTCGTAGCCTCTTTGGAACTGGGCTGCAGAAGTTTATGTTAAGTTTAAGTAAAGGTAAAAGTTCCCCTCGCACATTTGTGCTAATCTTTCCTGATTCTAGGGGGCGGTGCTCATCTCTATTTCAAAGCCGAAGAGCCAGCGCTGTCCGAAGACGTCTCCGTGGTCATGTGGCCATCATGACTAAACACCGAAGGCGCACGGAACACTGTTACCTTCCCACCAAAGTGGTTCCTATTTTTCTACTTGCATTTTTACATGCTTTCGAACTGCTAGGCTGGCAGAAGCTGGGACAAGTAACAGGAGCTCGCTCCATTACACGGCGTTAGGGATTCGAACCGCCGAACTGCTGAGCTTTCTGATAGACAAGCTCAGCGTCTTAGCCACTGAGCCACCGCGTCCCTTCATTAAGTTTACTTAATTATTAAGTTTTCATTAAGTTCATTAAACATTAAGTTTACATTGCATTCAATTAACATTAAGACAATATGATACCCTAATCTATCCATCATGGCTCAGTGCCAACCACATACAAAACCACAAGTTATCAGTCCCATTCTAGCTCAAGTAATGTATTATGCAAATCCAATAATTGACTGAAGAGATTCCCCCCCCCCCCCCCCAGTACTGTAACTAAATTCAGTTTACAGTCCTTTCACACAAAAATTCATTTTTGGGTATTCTGACCTTTCATTTTTCATTTTACTGAGATGAGAAAAATCATTTGTAGCTCCGATCATTAAGCAATTGAGAATTGGAATTTTTTCCTCATCTACTGAGAATTACATGGGCATCTATACTGATAGATTCTGATCTATATTCTGTTCACACAGACTAAGCGTGCCTTAAGCAGCCCAGCGGCTTTGCTATAGGCTGAATGAGCATTTAAGATAGGTCTTTGAACAGATATTTAAAATAAATGGGGATGCAATGTAGCATGGAATAATATAATAATATAATCAATTAAAACAATTTTAGTTCACATTGATAAAACAAACTGTGCGGCTTTTTAAAAATAAAAAAGTCAATTACTTTTAAGTCAAAAACTCATAAAAAATGCAAGTTTTTTTATGGTTCAGTGTATAATTAGCCAGATGCTTAGACTGGATTTGGCATTTTTATCCACCTGTGGAGTCTCTTCCCAAGGACCTGTAACAGGCAGATACTAGTCAATGATGTTAAAGATATCATCACAGGATATAACCTGTTCCAAGTAGAGCTTACAGATAATTTACAGATTAAGAGAGTTGGAAGGTGCGTTGGAGGTCATCCAGTCCAACCCCCCTCCACCCAAACAGGAGACCCTACACCATTTCTGACCAATGGCAGTCCAATCTCTTCTTGAAAGCCTCCAGTGATGAAGCCCCCACAACTTACGAAGGCAACTTCTGTTCCATTGGTTGATTGTTTTCACTGTCAGAAAAATTGTCCTTATTTCCAGGTTGAATCTCTCCTTGTTCAGTTTCCAGCCATTATTCCTTGTCTGGCCTTCAGGTGTCTGGAAAATAGCTTGGCCCTTTCCTCTCTGTGGCAAATATTGGAAGACTGCTATCATGTCTCCCCTGGTCCTTCTCTTCACTAGACTAGCCATGCCCAGTTCCTGTAACCGTTCTTTATATGTTTTAGTCTCTAGTCCCCTAATCATCCTGGTTGTCTCCTCTGCACTTTTTCTAGAATCTCAACATCTTTTTTATGGTGTGTTGACCAAAACTGGATGCAGTATACTAGGCGTGGGACAGAGGTGGGTTCCTGCCAGTTCTCACCTCTTTTATAGAAGAGGTTCCACAAATCTACAGTGCCTTTAAAACCAGTTCTAGCTCCCTCCCCCCACCCGTCCACACATCATCAAGATGAAGAGTGAGAGGAGGAATTCTGGGAGTTGAAGTCCACAAGTCTTAAAGCTTTCAAGTTTGAACACCCCTGGGGTGTTTTTTATTCTAAAGGGTTAGGGGTGCAAGGGTCTTGTAACTTGACAACTTCAAGACTAGCATGCTTCAAATGCCAGTTTCTGAGCCAACAATTTGGTTGCTAAGCAAGAACGTTGTTAAAGTGAGTTCCACCACATTTTACAAGTTGGCCACACCCACCCAGTCACATGGCTAGCAAGCCACTCCCATCCGGTCACATGACCGGCAAGCCACTCCCACAAAGCAGGCTACACCTACAGAAGAGGTTTTTTAAAAATTTGAAACCCACCACTGGCGTGAGGTTACTAAGGCTTTATAGAGTGGTATTAGTATGTCACTTGATCTTGATTGTATCCCTCTGTTAATGCAATTTAGGATTGTGTTGGCTGTTTTGGCTGCCGCTGCACATTGCTGACTCATATTTAGCTGGTTGTCCACTAAGCCTCCAAGATCCCTCTCAGAGTTACTGCTATTAAGCCTGGTTTCACCCAGCCTCTATGTGTACTTTTGGGGGTATTTTTTGCCAAAGCTACGTTTTGCAATTGACCAATGGTGAATTTGTCACTGCCAATGATGATCACATGCTGCTCCAGTAATTCTGGGATCTCACCCAAAGTGCCTATTACTATTTGTACTATTACTGGTAGTCCTCCACTTACAACAGTTCATTTAGTGACAGCACTTAAAATAGTGACTTATGATCGTTTTTCACACTTATAACCATTGCAGCATCCCTATGGTCACGTAAGTTACATTCGGATGCTTGGCAACTGACTCATATTTATGACGGTTGCAGTGTTCAGGAGTCATTCTGCGACTTTCTGGCAAACAAAGTCAAGGGAAAGCCCAGATTCATTTAACAACCATGTTTCTAATTCAACAACTGCAGCGATTCACTTAAGAAATGTGGAAAGAAAAGTCGTAAAATGGGACAAATTCACTTAACAAATTTTTCAGTTAACAACCTACATTTTGACCTCAATTGTGGCCATAAGTTAAGGCCTTCCTGTACCACTAGAACCAGTAAGTGTACCATTATCAGTAAATGTAGCAGCAACATAAAATTAATAGCAGTACTACAGTACTAATTGGTACTACTGGTACTACTACTACTAGTAGTAATATAAAATTAATATCTTTTTTAACTTAATACCTGTTACAACAAATGTACACATAATAACAAAAAGCTGACATTCTCCAGATTTTCTGGAACTACAACTATATTGATTGAAGAATCCTGGGAGCCATAGTTCACAGATGTGGATGCATGGAATATTCCAGAAAGGCTGGTTTGTCATACACTTTTGTGCTTTGGTAATAATTTTGCTTTTTTACAGATTCCTAGTGCAGTTTCTGATACATTTACCTGGAAGTAAATCTTACTAAATGGATCTTAATGACTGGTATATCAGAAGCTTAAAGTTCACTTATTGTTTTAATTGGCAGGGTAAATGAATCATTAAATTTATGAGATTCTTTAGACAGCAAGTGGGATATCAAGGTTTCAGATAAACAAATCTATTAACTAAAGCCATTTCACATAATAGCACAGGTGTTTGTAGGTGGTTAGGATTGGTTAGGGAAAAATGAGATTAGAGTAAGTCTAAACAAGATGGAATTCCTATTTGTAAGCATCTGGCTATTTCTTAACATCACCCCCAGCAATTATTCTAGATGGAGACACATGTGTGGTAACTCCCACCCCCACCCCAAAGATCTTAGCAATCCCAAGCCACTGATAGAAGCCAGATCAGTGGGATCATCACTTACCTTTGGCTGATGTGTTATTTACAGCCCCACCTGGACGAAGCAGTCTGGTGATAGTAACTGCTGCCTTGATCACTTCTTCAGCACCCTCAGGAGTCAGTTTTGAAGATGACTTGCAAGCTGCACATTTGTGGTGGAATCAATAACTGAAAGGGAGATCCCGGTAGGAGAAGTTAAGGCATATTCCAGCTTGGACTGCACAAGGAAGAGGAAGCATATGAGATGATGAAACACTTAGGTCATATCAGGTCATATCCCAAGGAAAGACAGACAACCCGATGAGATTCTTGTGAACAGTTGAATCAACAATAAAGAAACCTCTTGACCAAAACCTTAGACTTTCAATTTATTTTTAACTACCAGTTCTGTAAGTGTGACTTGGTGGGTGTGTCAGGGGAAGAATACTGCAAAATCTCCATTCCTTCCCCATTCCTGGGGAAGGATCTTGCAAAATCTCCATTCCCACCCTATTCTGGGACCAGCCAGAGGTGGTATTTGCTTGTTCTCCGAACTACTCAAAATTTCTGCTACTGGTTCTCCAGAACCTGTCAGAACCTGCTGAATTTCACCCCTGCCTTAGACTGTTGTGTTGTTCGGGTTTGACAAGGTGGAAAAAGTGACAGCCATGATTGCTAATAGCCTACTCTTGCAGAGTAACACCTATTTGGCATGTTGCATTGGCTGCCAGTAGTCTTCTGGACTCAAAGCACTGGTTATCATCTACAAAGCCCTATATCAGGGGTGTCAAAGTCAAGGCCTGGAGGCTGGATCCAGCCTGCGGAGTACTTAGATCTGGCCTGTGGGAAACAGTGAAGGACCAACCTGTGGTGCCTCTGCCAGTAAAAATGGAGCTTGGGAGAGCCACACTTTCCGTTTCTTACCACGATGGCCTCCTGCAGCCCTCTGCCAGCAAAAATGGAGCTCAGGGGGGATGTGCATGGCCTGCCTGGGCTCTGTTTCTGGCCACAACAGCCTCCTGCAGCTCTCTACCAGCAAAAATGGAGCCCAGGGAGGCCGTCGTGGCAAAAAACGAAGCCCTGGCAGGCCACACTCCGTTTTGGTTGGCAAAGGGCTGCAGAAGGCCATTGTGGCAGAAAACAGAACCTCAATGAATGACGTCAAGCTGGCCACGCCCATCCCTTCCCAGCCATGCCCATCCTGGCCATGCCCCCCCTCCAGATGTCAAATACAACCTTGATGCAGCCCTCAATGAAATCGAGTTTGACACCCCTGCCCTATATGATGCCGGACAGAAATATATCAGGAAATGACTTGCCAAAAGTGTTTGTCTTCGTGACATGTGCAAAGAGCGTTAACCAAATGACAGTCCTTTCGATGGGTAAATGACACACTGTGAAATACTCTGCATGGCTCTAGCTATGCTAGCATTTTACCAGACTGTGATGATCTGCTCCAGCTTGCTTTTGACCTTGGTTCCCCTCAGGAGAGACCCGTCAATAACTATATTGTAATTATGGATTTTTGCTTTTGATACTAGCTTTGTTTTGGATATCCTTGATGGGTTCAGCACTTTCTGTGAGGGCAGTGCAAATGAAATCAATCAATCAATAAATGTCTTGTGGAAGACAAAAATAGTATGGTAGTGGTGTCCGGTCAATACCCCAACCTACATTTATGTAAGAGTATAAAAAGAACTGTTACCAGTGAGATACACCACATCGTTTCCAAGTTCTGAAGAGCACTAACTTCAGATGCTTCAACACTCTCTCTGCAATTTTGGAAGCCCAATACAAAAATGTTCCCTATAAACTGAGATGGTATCCTTGTAAACAAGGGGCTATTGAAACTGCAGCTTGTGTCTTGTTCGATGGTGGGTTTCTATTTTTTTTACTACTGGTTTGCTCAGGTGCGCGCGACACTTCTGCACATGTGCAGAAGCATCCAGGTGGGTGGGCGGAGCCTCCCACTGCCGCCATTACTGGTTTACCCAATCCAGGCTAAACTGGGAGCAACCCACCTCTGGTCCTGTTATATTGTATCCTCTTAACAATTCAAGAACCTGCTTTATAAAAATCCAACCTGGTAAAACACTTGGGAATTTCTGATCTTTGTTATGTACAGTTTTGGTTATCGGATTGGTATGAAAACAATCGAGTAGATCAGTCTCTTTCAACATAGCTACATTTTGTTATATGGTCCGTCAAATTAGACAGACTTTGATCATTCACTGATAAACCCATCACCAATTTCAATATTTGATCTTGATTTTTTTTTAAAGTGGATTTTTTGTGTGTGTAATTCTAGTCAGCGATCGTAATAAAAAATCTACTCTATCCTAAGAACAGCTATCCTGGATCAGGTTCTTGGTCCAATAGTCTAGCATTCTATTTCATACAATGGCCTGCTGGATGCTTGGCTGCACAATGATATCCATGAGCCATGGTGGCACAGTGGTTAGAGTGCAGTACTGCAGGCTACTTCTGCTGACTGCCAGCTGCCAGCAATTTGGCAGTTTGACTCTCACCAGGCTCAAGGTTGACTCAGCCTTCCATCCTTCCGAGGGCAGTAAAATGAGGACCCAGATTGTTGGGGACAATAGGCTGACTCTGTAAACCAACTTTACAATGCTACAAAGCATTGTAAAGCAGTATACGGTATAAGTCTAAGTGCTATTGCTATTTCACTGATCTTTGATCCTGTGTCTGTGATCCTGACCTACACACCCAGCCTTCCAAACTACCAAAACATTAGTGCCAGAAGACAGAAATAGAAGAATGTCAGATTTGTGGAGTCAATCAATCAGAATAGAGTTGGAAGGGACCTTGGAGATCTATCTAGTCCAACACCCTGTTCAACCAGGCGACCCTGTAGATCAGGGATGGTGAACCTTTTCGGCACTGAGTGCAAAAAAGGGAGTGTGCATGCGCACTTCTCAAGGCACAACCTGGAAGAAGAGCCGCCGGAAAATTAACTTTGCATGCATACGCACCACCTAGCTAGTCTTCCGGTTACTGGCATGCATGCAGGTGCGACAATCAGCTGGCCGACACACATGCTCACACCAGAAAATGGAAGACCAGCTCTTCCAGTTTCTGGCACTGCCACATGCACAATAAAAACACGCGTGCCAGGCGACATGACTCCTCATACCACTTCGGGCAGGCGTGCCATAGGTTCACCATCACGGCTATAGGTTATCCTGCTTGGGCAGGGGGTTAGATAGATGCTATTTTTCAGACAGGTGGATGTCCAATCTTCTCTTAGAAACCTCCAGTGATGGAGCATCCACAATTTCTGAAGTCAAGTTGTTTGGTTAATTGTCTTCACTCTTGGGAAGTTTCTCCTTAATTTCAGGTTGCTTCTCTCCTTGATTAGTTTCCCTTGTTTCTTGTCTTGCCTTCTGGTGCTTATAGAAAATAAGTTGACTTCCTCTTCTTTATGACAGCCCCTCAAATAATAGAATACTGCTAGGATGTCACCAAGAGTCTTTGATGCTCTCTGTGCTTCACAAGAAAAGAACCAAGTATTATTTTCAGGGATATGGATTTCAGTACCATGATTCCCAGCCAGCATGCCTGCTGTTGAGAATTCCAGAAGTTGAATACATCTGGAGAAAGTTTTCATTGGGAAGGCTGCTTGTTAGGATTACAGTTCCTCTTCCTTCTGGAAAAATTGCAGAGGGGATTTTAACTGGGAAAACAGTATGGATGGCACATATTCACTGCCATTTGATGTAAATATACCATTTGATTTTGTTTATAGCTGCAAACAACCAATTCACACACCGTTTTGGATATCATCTCCAGTTTATTTGAGAGATATCAAGTTTTCATCCCATGGTGTCCTTTTTTTTTAGTGTGTAACTTTTATGGAGCACGGGTTAACTAGACAATGGGATTCCTTTTTAGCTAAAAACCAGATTCTGCCAGAAAGCCATGAAATAAATCTGATACAGTAGCCTTCCCATCATGCAGTTGGAGAATTTGGCTTGGCAATGTAAACATAATTTCCATCAGATGAGAAAAACATTAACATTTTTCCCTTCCTTGGGTGCCAAATGGTTAAGCTCTTATGTGTCTCCCAGACTCACAGTTATGTGTCATTTGAGAAAAGCTATAGAAGGCCTTCTTCTAATGTCATCATATATTACTGTGTATTAGAAAAGTAATTGCCCACAGTGAAGGAAAAAAGATTATGGAGTAAGGTTTACACTTCGTACTTAGAATTTAACATCTGGTTGGTGAGAAGATCAGGATCATTTCCATGCTCCATATTTTTTTTTCTTTTATTCAGAAATCAGTACCAAACATTTTCTTTTCTTTTCTTTCTTTCTCTTTCTTTTTTCTTGTTTTCTTTCTTTTTCTTTCTTATCTTCCTTCCATCCTTTCCTTTCCTTCTTTCCTGTGTGATTGTCTGTCCTTCCCTTCCCTCTCCTTCCCTCCATTGATTAATCATTCTCACTGTCAGGAAATTCCTCCTTATTTCCAGGTTGGATCTCTGACAAGCTTCCACCCATTGCTTCATTTCTTGCCTTCAGGGGTTTTGGAGAATAGGTCGACCCTCTCCTGGGAGCCTGTCAAGTATTGGAAGATAGTGATGATGCGTTATCTAAGTGTTATCTTTGTTAGACTAAACATATCAAGTTCCTTTAGCTGTTGTTTTTAGGATTTAGCCTCCAGACCAGTTACCATCTTTGTTTCTCTTCTCTGCGTTGTTTTCAAGGTCTCTACATCTTTCTTGTATCATGGTGACCAGAAGTGGATGCAGTCTTTCAAGTGTGGCCTCACCAATGTGGTATAGAGTAGTACTATTATTTCTTGTGTTCTTGATGCTGTCCCTCTGTTGCTGCAGCCCAAGACTTCATTGACTTTTTAATAAACAATGATCATGAAACCACAGAACACCTTCAGACCAGCTCTAGGTGTAAAAGCATTAACCCCTTAGAGTTGAAAGGGGCCATTGATGCTATCAAGTCAAACCTCTTCTTCAATTTAGGAATCTGAATTAAGGTTCCTACACAGAAGGAAGCATGGTGGCCCAGCAGTTATAATGCTGGCCTTATCAACTGGAAGGTCAACAGTTCAAGACCCAAGCACTACATGATTGGGCGAATTCCTGTTCTTGCCCCAGCTCCTGCCCATGTAGAAGTTTGAAAGTATGCAAACGGGTGTAGATGAATAGGTATCACTTTGGTGGGAAAGTAAGTGTCCCTTGGCCTATAGTCATGCTGGCCACATAAACAACCATGAAAGTGTCTTCGGACAATGCTGACTTCCTTGGCTAGGAAGCAGAGATGAGCAGCAACCCCTAGAGTCAGACACAAAAGGACTGGGGAATTTTTTACCTTGACTTTGTTTTTTTTACCTAGATGGTTTCCTAGCCACCTCTTGAAAACTTGCTTGGAAAGAAAGCACACAACTCATTGTTTCCATCATCAAATAGTATACAATACCATCAGCACTTTTGTTTTCCTAATTATATTTTTTTTCCTAATGATATTTCTAATATTTCATTGAAATCTGCCTTCTTGTAACTTAAAGTCATTACTCATTATCCTGAACTTTAGAAAAACAAGAGGACTATTTCCTGTGAGACATGCTTTCAGGTATTTGAAGAATAGAAGCAAAAACAAAACACAAAGTGATTTTGATGGATGAGGCAACTGGATCTGAAAATAAAATTGAACAAAATTAAAGTTCTCCCCTAAGGTAGCAAAGACAAGTCTTTGTCATCTACAAATTTGATAAGGATCCTCTCCACCTCTTCATCCAAGTCATTAGCAGAAATAGTAGAAGGCCTAGGGCTGAACTTTGTAGAACTCCAAGATATAAGGATATTTTTTTCAAAAGTAACAAATAACCCTCCCAATGAGGAGTACTTTTTAATAATGATTTTCAGCCAGTTATGTACCCATATAATTATGCCATCCAGTTCACATTCTATGGTTTACTGCCCATTATATATGTTGTGGCCTGCCCATGGCCAGCAGAGCTGGCAACAAAGTCGGACAGTGAAGCGGTGGGGAGGAACATGGGCCAGGCCTGGAGGCTGGGGAAGGCTCTGACAAGGGCTCTGCATCAGAGGCAGAAGTGCAAGGCCGTCTGGCAGTTTTCAGCTGCCTTTGGAGTTAGACAGCAGTGAGGCAGAGGAACAGCTGGAGCCTGTTGCCAGTGTGTGCATGCGCAGAGCTGCCAGAAGAAAAGAACAAAGAAGCTAAGAAATCAGGGTTGACTTGGGAGTAAAGTCACAGGTGGACGGGAAATGGCCCTTCCCATAGGAAATAAAAGAGGAGCGAAAAGGGAATAGGCTTTTGAAGGAAACAATTCTTTCTTTTGTTCATTTCAGGAATGTGGAGATCTGTCCGTGAATCTCAAAGACTCTGTGCCAAGTCTTTCCTTCCACACCACTGTGTTTGGAAATATTTACATGGCAGCTTTCCAAGCCAGATAAGGTCTGTGGTCAGAAATTCACCGTTGAAAGACTGTTTGCCAGGCCTTGCTGAATGTGAATTGAGAAGAATTCACATCCATTTAATAAAACAGGTTTTGTCAGGACCAGGAATCTGCTTCGTGCTTTTTGGGGAAGCCTAGGTCAGAACAATATACTTCTTCCTAGGTATTTTTTTTAAAAAAATTCCATGGTAGGGATAATCTACCATTCGGAGGGCCTTCTCTGTAGCTGTGCCAGCCCTGTGGAACGATCTACCCATAGAGATCTGGACCCTTACCACTCTCCCGGCCTTCTGAAAAGCCATCAAGACCTGGCTGTTCTGGCAGGCCTGGGGCTGTTGATCAATGTCCAGCCCCACTTAGAATGGATGGTGTGTAATTTTAACAACTGTATTTTTTAAATGCTTTTTATCTTGTCTGTAAGCCGCCCAGAGTCCCATGGGATTGGGCGGCATACAAATTTTATTAAATTTAAAATTTAAAATCTGTAAAACACTCTCATATTAGTTGTGACTCAATGGTCAAGCATGTCATTTTTTTGAATTTGTCCTCAAAGGTATTAGCCAATTCCCCAAATTAGGAACCACCTGTAGATTTAAGTGTTCCTTCTATTCCATCCTCTCAGTCAGGGATCCCCAATCCCTGGACCATGGCCCAGTTCTGGGCTGCAGCCTGTTCAGAACTGGGCCATGCAAGGGGTGGGCAAATAGGCTAGTGTGTGTGTGCATGCAGCTCTTCTTGGACAATTGGGATTATGCATTTGAGCACACAGTGGCTCAGTGGTTTAATAACACTGGAGATGATCTCAACTCCAGCAGTTCAAGCACAAGCACTGTGTGGCAGGGAGGGCTCCTGTCACTCACCTCAGTTTCTGACCACCTAACAGTTTGAAAGCATGTTATATGCAAGTAGATAAATAGATACCACTTCAGTAGGGAGACAAGCTGGTGCTCTGTGCAGGCAGTCAAATTGTGATGGGTTTGAATCTTCCTGGTTGCAGTGCATGTTTGCAAGGCAGCTCTGGAAAGGGAGACAGCCTTGGATGATGCTGCAGGAAGAGTCATCTCTCTGGTGCAAAGCCTCTCTGGTGCAAACCCTCTTGTAGTGCACCATGGGAAATATGGAGGGTGTCCTGTAACAGGGCTGGTACCTTGACAAGCCAGACTTCTACTTTTTAATGGCACTGTGGTCTCCTGTCTATTATAACTAATAATAATAATAACCACTAAGTGAAAACATAATTGTACTAATGTTTTTACTTTAGATTTCCATTGTTTTGCAGATCTGAAAAGGTCATAAATGCATTCTTTTTCATCACCATTTTGATCGCTAAATGGTGATTATCATGTTTACAGTGGGTAGATGGTTATTTGACCAACTTCACCATTTTGGGAAGCAGCTGGCCTGGGCTGCATTATCTGCTTCATAAGTTATATTAGAAACAGCTGCTTCCCTCTTGAGAGAAATCAGAGGCAAAGAATATGTTAAATAGTATTGCCGTCTCATAGTCCCTTTAATTACTTCCCCATCTTCAACCTGAGGTAGGGAACAGTCCAGAGGTGGGTTCCTACAGGTTCAGACTGGTTTGGTAGGTAGTAACTCAGCCTGCCAGGCCCCTGAACCAGTTCCCTCCTGAACCAGTTCCCCGAACCAGTTCTCTCAGCAGCGCCATAGGCACCGCCATCTTGTTTTTTGTACTGCTTTTTTAAAGTACTGTGTGCATCAAGCATGTGCAGCATGTCCCTGAGCGAACTGGCAGTAGCAGCAGCTGGAACCCACCCCTGGAACAGACATCCTATTTGAGTCATATCCTGAGCCCTGATTTTTATTACATTTTGTATTCCTTGCCAGTCTCATCCTATTTGGAATATTAGTCTTCCTGCCTGTGCCCATCCAGGCCAGTGGTGGGATTCAGCCAGTTCGCACCTATTCGGGAGAACCGGTTCTTAACTTTCTAAGCCAGTGTTTTTCAACCTTTTTGTGCAAAGGCACACTTTTTTCATGAAAAAAAATCAAGAGGCACACCACCATTAGAAAATGTTAAAAAAATTTAACTCTGTGTCTATATTGACTATATATAAAGTGTTTTTCCCACAGCACACCTTACACTATGTCACGGCACACTAGTGTGCCGCGGCACAGTGGTTGAAAAACACTGTTCTAAGCAGTTCAAAGAATCGGTTGCTGGAAGAAATCTCATTTTGTTTCCCCCCACCACACACACTTTACAGAGCTAATCCTGTAAAGAAGGCAGGAAGGAAAAATTCTGGTGTTGTTTCTAGCCTAATCTTTATTACCTTGCTTACAGAAACTACCTCTCCAGTTAACCCTTGTTACATTGTAACAGCTAAGGCGAAGCGCCCATCGAGTAACATTGAGTTGGCCACGCCCTCCCAGTCACATGACCACTGATCCCCACCTACCCAGCTGGTCATCAGGGCAGAGAACCTGTTGTTAAATTATTTGAATCCCACCACTGATCCAGGCTCAAAGCACCAGTTCATATTCTTCCTTAGTAAGAAGCTAAGCCGGCTTCCATTTTCTGTAAAATTCCTTTTTTCCTTTTCAACTTCTCAAACACTCAGTGCTCACCTCTACAGGTTCCTTAAAATCTAGCCCCTTTTATGTTTTTTTTCCCCTTTTCATGGAGTTTGCTTGTGCTGGTGCTTTCAGTATCTTGTTTTTCAGAATTTTTTCACCCTCTTCATCACAGGTAGTCCTCGACTCAAAGCGGTTCGTTTAGTGATCAAAGTTACCACGGCACTGAAAAAAAGTGACTTATGCCCATTTTCCTACTTATGACCGTTGGAGCATTCCCATGGTCATGTGATCAAGATTCAGACGCTTGGCAACGGATGCTGATGGTTGCAGCATCCCAGGGTCCTGGAATCGCCTTTAGTGAGTTTCTGATGAGCAAGGTCAATGAGGAAGCCAGATTCACTTAACAACCATGTTTAGAACAGAATGGAATGGAGTCGAGTGGAATGGAATAGAACAGAACAGAATGGAACAGAATGAAGTGGAGTGGAATAGAATAGAATAGAATAGAATGGAACGGAGTGGAATGGAATAGAATAGAACGGAACAGAACGGAATGGAGTGGAATGGAACAGAACAGAACGGAATGGAGTGGAATAGAACGGAACAGAACAGAACGGGAGTGGAATGGAATAGAATAGAACAGAATGGAACAGAACAGAACGGAATGAAGTGGAATGGAATAGAATAGAACGGAAGGGAACAGAACGGAACGGAGTGGAATAGAATGGAACGGAACAGAATGGAATGGAGTGGAATAGAATAGAATGGAACGGAGTGGAATGGAATGGAACGGAACAGAATGGAATGGAGTGGAATAGAATAGAATGGAACGGAGTGGAATGGAATAGAACGGAATGGAACAGAACGGAATGGAGTGGAATGGAATAGAACGGAACAGAACGGAAGGGGAGTGGAATGGAATAGAATAGAATAGAATGGAATGGAACAGAACAAAACAGAGTGGAGTGAAATGGAACAGAATAGCATAGCAGGAGAACTGTCCTATTCCATTTCAGATAAGTGACTGTGTAGTCCAGTGATGGCTAAACCTTTTGTTGTTGGGTGCCAATCTTGTGAGCATGTGTGTGTGATAGCACGTGACGGCACCCGTAATGCAAAGCATTCTCCCACATGTGCATGAACACACCACCACCCCACGCTCCCTCCCCCATGCGCACCACACTGCTCACCTCCAAGCTGAGCTTGGTATTTCTTCCGGTGGGGGCAGAGGAGCCTGTTTTCGCCCTCCCCAGGCTCCAGAAAAGCCTCTGGAGTTTGGGGAGGGCAAAAAAGCCTGGTAGGCCCATTTTTTGCCCTCCCGGGGCTCTGGTGGCTTTCCTGGGGAGGGAGAAATTGGCCTCCCCCAGCCCTCTGCAGAGGCCGAAAATCACCTGGCCAGCACACGCATGCGCGTGCTGGAGCTGACACCAGGTAATGGCTTGTGTGCCAGCAGAGATGGTCCATGTGCCACCTGTGGCACATGTGCTATATGTTCACCATCACGGGTCTTGTCTCTTCTTAAAAATCTCCAGGGATGGAGTGCCCATGATTTCTGAAGGAAAGTTTTCCCCCTGCAACGGCAGTGATTCATGTAACTTAACTAGGGCGAGCAAGGCTGTAGAATGGGCCAAAATTCACTTAAGAACGGTCTCATTTAGAAACAGAAATTTTGGGCTCCATTGTGGCTGTAAGTCAAAGAGTACCTGTACTATTTAAAAGATTTATAGCCACAATAGTGGCCCACCTTTTGCTTGAGTTGATTAATATCTACCTTCCTAAAATCCCAAGGATAGAACTGATTACTTCCACCTTTGCTGCCCCCCCTAAATGTTCCTCATTCCCAAACAATGAAAAAAGGATTGAAATGAGGTCAAGGTGTAGAGCTATCAGGCAAGGAAAACCAGACACTAATCCAATCAAGGCATGAGATATTTTAGCATCTTTCAGAGTAAGATGTGAAGGCTGAAACTGCCAAGGCTGTTTCGTCTGGTATCAGAAATATTTATGGTTACAGCTTCTTCACTTCTTCTTTTTTTTATTGGATTTCAAGATAGAACACATGTGCGTTGCCTCTTGTTTTATCCACAAAATGACTCACAATTGTGAATTATTTGGGGCTGAGAGATACTGAAAGGCCTAAAGTCGTCAGCCAGTCAGCTTCATAGACATGCACATATTTGAACTTAGGAAACTTCTCATAGAAAAAGAACTGGAGAAAGAAATTGGAACTTTGGTACTATATATGTTGACAGCAGCAAGAGTATTGTAGGCACAAAAATAGGAGGACACTTAGATTCCTAGTATGGAAGAATGGTTGCAGAAGTTGGTGGGGTTGGCGAAAACGGCAAAACTGATTACCTTGATTAAAGAAAAGAACATAAGTACTTTTGTTTCCATGTGGAAACCACTTCTGAACTTCGTGCTTGATGTGGAAAAGAATGTAACTCTGACATTGGGTTTTACAGATTAGATTGATAGATCAGTGATGGCTAACCTTTTTGTCCTCGCGTGCCAAAACCATGCACGTACGCCTGACAGCGGATGTGAGTGCCCGCACCCACAATGCACTGTGCCTCACCCCACTGCACATGCGTGCACAACCCTCCATGCTCCCTCCACCTCCCAACGCATGCGGGCGACTTCCCCGTGCTCCCCCCGTGCATGCGTGTGACCCCCCCCCACTAGTGCCACGTTTTGGGCCTCCCTGGTCTCTCTGAAGCCTCTTGGAACCAAAAACAGGTTGGGGGGATGCACACGCACCCCCACGGGCTTGTCCCCACACATGCACCGCAGAGATCCAAAAATCAGCTGGCTGGTGGGAGGGGCACGCACATGCACAGTGGAGCTGAGCTGGGCATCAGCTCATGTGCCTGCAGAGAGGGCTCATAGGTTCGCCATCATGGTGATAGATCTTTATAGAAATGACTTGTTCCTATTATTATGGAAAAGCAAAAAGCTGGGATTTTATGTTAATGCCTTATGTAAGAGAGAGTTGGAAGTCAATGCTTCGTTCCCCCCCCCATCTTTCCTCACTTCACTTCTCCCTTCCCCCTCCTCTCCTCCATTGCTCTTTACTTTTGTATTTTATAATACTCTATAATTTAATTAAAAAATTTGTTTAGGCCTGCTTAGTTCCAGTCCAACTGTCTGTTATGCCATGATAGTTTCAATTAAACTGATTTACTACTAAAAGCCTATGCACAGGAATATTCTCAACTAATTGTTGGCACCTGCGTAGAGTTAGATAAGGGTCAATGGCATTCAAGGGGGTAGGGGCAATTGGCTTTGTCCCCTTGTGGCTATGTAGGGATTCTAGGCAGATCCCTCTTTTTACTTCACCCCCAGGTTCTACCATTCCTTCTCCTACACCAACTTCCTAGCCCAGTGATGGCGAACCTATGATACGCGTGTCAGTGTGCGTGTCACCTATGACACGCACAGGATTTCATGCGATTCATCCTCGGCTCCTGCACGGCCACCGAGGATGAAAGAATCTGTGCTGGAGGAACGGGGGGGGGGACGTGTGATCTCCCCCGCCCACACTCACTTACTGTATCGCCGCCGCCCCTTTCTGAGCGCAGGGGCTGCTGGTAAGGCGTGCGTGCCGTGCGCACACACGTCATCAGCGCGGCGAGGGAGGACCCGCAGGAGAGGAGCGCGGGAACAGTGCGCGCCTCTCTCCAGTCAGGCCGGCACAGAGAGTCTACTCCTGGGACTGTCGGTTACAACCGCACCACAGCAGGGAACAGCGGAGTGCCAACGGGAACTGTGAGCGCCATTAGCAGCAACTATTGGGGTGCCATGGACTTGTAATTATACCCGCCCCCGCTATGAATATTCATATTCTTCGCCCTCGCGTCACTAGGAATATTCATAGCAGGGGCGGGCTGGAGCGGCATGTTGATGAGGACGTGGAGCTGGAAGCAGCCGATTCCACAGCCCTGGTTCACGGCACCCCAAACAAGTTCAATAATATCAAGGGCAACATACGAAATCGACTGATGAACAAAGAAGTTACTAAGCAGGTATGTTAAATAATTTGTTTTTGGTTTATTAAATACAATTATATATTGCAATTATACATTTTTGTAGTTTAAACTATAAATTGCGCAAAATTATGTTTTTGTCGAAGTGACACACAACGCGAGTTATGCTCGATTTTTTGCCGATTTTTGACACACCACGCCAAAAAGGTTGCCCATCACTGTCCTAGCCCCTAGGCTACCCTGGCTCTCTCACTACTCTTGGTATTTATTAAATTTATATGCTACCAATCTCACTATCGAAGCAACTCTGGGCAGCTTACAACACAATAAAATAGAATAGCCTGAGGCAAACTATTCAGGTGTTCTCCACATCCAGGGCCAAGACAGAAAGCAGAAGTCTGAATTCTTCTGAATTGGTTTTGGGTCGTCTTTGAGCAGTCTTTTAAAGTTTAGCTTAGTCCAGTGGTTAGTTTATATAGGAAAGGGCAAGGGTAGACTGCTATTGTAAGATAGAATATGCAAAAGTGGCCTAGGAAGAAATAATGCACTTTTCTAAATAAGAAACAAAAGCATAATAATTATATATGCCTAAATACAGCTGCATGGCGACAAGATCAAATGTGCAACTCTAAAGGGAACTCACTGATTCTGGTAAAGATAAGAGATATAAGATTTCCATCCAAGACCTGATGTATTTTAACAAGCCGGGTTGCTGTATCTTATAGCAGCCGATCTTCATTATTAGGACTTTGATTCATCCTTGATTCTTCCGCCATCTCTACAACTGGCTGACAGTTGTAGAGAGAGAGATTTATTGTCTTGCTCTGGGGCAAATCTTTGAATGCAGGCTGGGTCGTCCCCAGAGCTAAAGGTTCTACTTTGATATGCCCCAGCCTTCCTCTTTCAAGGACTAAGGGCACCTGCTTTGTGAGAATAGAATGAATTGAGTTGGACGGGACCTTGGAGGTCTTCCAGTCCAAGCAGGAAAACCTATACTATTTCAGATAATTGACTGTCTAGACTCTTCTTAAAAACATCCAGTGATGGAGTGCCCGATATTTCTGGAGGCAAGCTGTTCCACTCGTTAATTGTCCTTAATGTTAGGAAGTTTCTCCTTAATTTCAGGTTGCTTCTCTCTTTGATTAGTTTCCAATCATTGTTTCATGTCCTGCCCTCCGGGGATTTGGAGAATAATTTGACCCCGTCCTTTGTGGAATAGTGCTATTATGTCACCCCACCCCCAATTCTTCTTTTCTTTAGACTAGCTAAACCCAAATCCCACAACCGTTCTTTCATTCAAACAATCAAATTCAAATCATTCAAAATGATTGCCAAACAAACATTTGGCAAGAATGCAAGACACCCAGTATCCAAGATCTTCAAGCATTCCAGGTGAATTTAAAAATACTTTTTCTGCAGAAGTAATAACAGGACACAAGCTTTTGCTTGCAAGTTTGGTTTCAAAACCAGAATTTTGGTTTTCTAAAGCAAGACAGTAAAAAAAAAAGAGTCTGGCAGCTATGTTTTTAAGTCCTTTTGATATTTATTTATAGATGCTTTTTAATGTTATAATAATGAGATCTTTACCAGCAAAATGCACCACAGGTAAAAAGTAGTGTTCCCTATTTCTAGATATGCACATTAAGAATTGC
The DNA here is from genome assembly GCF_009769535.1 of Thamnophis elegans. Classification (NCBI taxonomy): domain Eukaryota; kingdom Metazoa; phylum Chordata; class Lepidosauria; order Squamata; family Natricidae; genus Thamnophis; species Thamnophis elegans. Next base: position 63,406,989 of record NC_045548.1, read on the forward strand.
TCAAGAATTACCTAAAAATTAAGGTTTATGAGTGAAATAGCCTGTTCTGCAGGGCATCACTAATGAAATAAATTATTCTACACAGCATGGATACTGTATCTCAAATTTGGCACACACCCATGGTTTTCAAAGTTTATAATTCAATAGGAAAGGCTTTATATCTGTCATGAATTAATCTTGTGCTCAAATCCATCTTCCATTTTTCTGGGAAGTGTGTTCCTTTGAAGAGAATTTTTTTTAAAGGAAAGAAACCTCTCATTCTCAGGGTTCTCTTGAATCTTTTTGTTTGATTACACTACAAGCTCCATCATCCATAAAAAGGTGTCTGAGGATGTCCCATGCACACAAACCAGGGATATAAATAGAGATAATAAATAAGGAGCACATGTGGAGGGCTTTTAGTGAGAGCAGAATGAACTATAGAGCTATCTGTAAGTATCAAAAATAGACCTCTTATGAAAACATGGAACATAAACAATGCATTATTCTTTAAAAAGGATGGATGAGAACTAAATAATTGATTCCTAGGATAGGCATACACGATTGCACATTCTACATCCTGTTAGTGTCAAAATCCTTGAAGTTGGGTCATTCCAGCTGGAGACTTCATCTGAGTTCATTCGAGTTAAGCAAGACACCATCAGTAGCAAATTGCAAGCATCGCCATGATACCAAGTGCCCAGGATACAGTTATTGGCATCTGATGCTTGTTAGCATTGTTTATTCTTAGATGCAGAAGGGGATCCTAGCTCAGATTGCTAATTATATGCTGTATTTCTTCAAGCATCTCTGCCTCTGACAATGACAAATGTGCAAGCTTTAGCAGGGCCCAGTTTCCCAGGTACATCAGACAGGTTGAGCAGATCACGGTTAAACTTATATTCATGTTATATTTATACCTGCCTGTCCTATCTATCATCTATCTATCTATCTATCTATCTATCTATCTATCTATCTATCTATCTATCTATCTATCTATCTATCTATCTATCTATCTATCATCTATCTATCTATCTATCTATCTATCTATCTATCTCTATCTATCTATCATCTATCTATCATCTATCTATCTATCTATCTATCTATCTATCTATCTATCTATCATCTATCTAAACATGTATCTTCTATTTTCTATAAACTATTTGTCTCTCTGTCTATATATCATCTATGTCTCTTTCAATCATCTATCACTCTATCAGTCTATATTATCTAATCTATCAGTTTATCTCTCTATTTATTTTATTTTAATGATCCCATAATCTGTTGCATCTGGGTAGAGTCAGGGCAACTGAATAGAGCTGAGTGTTTGCTGGCCGGATGCCCTTCCTGTCATCAATGCGGAGTTATACTTGATTAATTATTTATCAGATATATTCTCATTACGCTCAGAGAGAGAAATATCTACTTTTACCTAGGCTCGAACTCACAGCCTCTTGATTGTGAAGTGAAAGCTCCATCTCTAGGCCACCACACCACTCAAGAGTCAGTCAGTCAGTCAGTCTGTCTCTGTCTCTCTCTCTGTCTCTCTCTCTCTCTGTCTCTCTCTCTCCCTCTCCCCCTCTCCCTCTCTCTCTGTCCACCAAAACAATAGTACTGGGGAACAAAGAGAGTCTCTGGAGCACTGCCTGTTTATTGAATATCTAGCCATTGGTCATATATATGCTTCCAAGTATTTCAATCTGGACTTAATTTTAATTGAACTGTGCATGCATGTGCAGTGCGCATCCAATGCACACGAGCGAACCAGCAGTAAAGTCGTGCAGAACCCACCCCTGGAGGCAAACTGTCCTGAACAAATTGAAGAACCACCTGGATCACATCTCTGACTTGGCACATGCCAGATGTATTGAACTTCATCACCACAGGCCAACATCACGTGCATTCAAACAGAGTTTTTAAAAAAGTCATTTCACGATTCCTATTGCGGAACACAATGAATATATTAAACATAATTCCTGTATTCAAGCTTAGAATATAGCACATAGAATAATAGAGCTGTAAGGGACCTCGGAGGTCTCCTAACCCACCCACCCACCTACCCATCCTGCTCGAGCAGGAGACCCTAAATCATTTCATACACATGGTTGTCCAGTCTCTTTTTGAAAGCCTTCAGTAATGGAGCACCCACAACTGCCCGAGGCAAGCTAATCCTTTGATTATTTTGTATTTTGCTTCACAGAAGGCAAGGCAATACTGTATATTCCCCATCTGAACCAACTCAAGGAATATACATTCTTCAAATCATTTTCTTCCCGTCCTGAGTATATTTTTAAAACTATGGTATCTCTTCAACTAAATGGATCCAGTTCACCTCCTATCCAGAAACTTTTCTGCATCTCATTCAGTGTATGGCCATCACTGTCAGGAGTTTGATTCCTTTGAGCCTCATGGGCTCAAGGTTGACTCATATCTTCCAAGGTCAGTAAAATGAGTACCCAGATTGTTGGGGGCAATATGCTGACTCTGAAAACTGCTTATAGAGGGCTGTAAAACACTATGAAGTGGAATATAAGTCTTGAGTTCTATTGCTATTTCTCAAGTCTGCTTTAAGATGGGTGGAGTTCAACTATTTAAATTGGTTTTGTATGTGTTTAATCCATGCATAAGCCAGAAAAAATTGGCATTGAACTTCCCCAAATATCTAACTAGTACTGGGTTAGCAAAGCTGGGTCTTAGCATTATTAACGTAGTAGTATGTTACATAGGAAAAGATCTTTATATACAAAAGCAAATCGAAGATAAGGCTTATTCCCCAAGCTGGTTTGGGAATTCTGGAAGTTGAAGTCCACCCATCTCAAAGCAGCCAAATTTAAGCAGCACTGAATTAAAGGCAACAGAATTAAACCTGCTGAGTCGTCGCCTCCCCCCCCCCCAATTCTTCAGCTTCTAACCCAGCCTCTACAACAAAAAAGCTGCATTTTGCGTACAAGCTATAGAACAAAACTAAAAAAAAAAAATAAACGTATTTTTTCCTCTTGATTTTGCGCTGTTCTTCGCCATGGAGGGAGAACCGGCAGCAAAGGAGAAACGGTGGGGAGTCCCTGTACGGATGGGGGGGGGGGAATGGCCACGCCCTGCCGATGCACAAAAAGCGTCCATCGCCACAAGTCCGTACCGCGTGACGTCATCACGTCCCGCCGTTCGACGTCCGCCGCACGGTTTGCGCGCCGGGAGGAGGGGCGACGCCGGCCACGGGGAGAGTCGACTACATCAAAAGGTGGTTGTTACTCGGACAACGACGGCTAGGTATCCGCGTGTCTATCGTCCTCTTTCCCTCCCGGGGACCTCCGGAGATAGTTGGACTACATCCTTTACCAGTCCAGTGGCTGGGCATGATGGACCCTGTAGTCGAGGGCGAAGGAAGGAAGGAAGGAAGGCTGAGATTATAAATGTTATGAACGTTGTAAAGACCTGTTTCTGTGCCTGAGACTGGGGACGTTTGGCAGGCTGCCCCAGTAGATGGCTGGTTTCATTTCTGGGAGTTTTGGGTTGGTTTGATTTTTGTAAAGGAAAATCTGGACTTGATGGGCAGAGATATTTCAGGGTTCTGTCCCTTTGGAGCTGAGAGCAAATCAAGGGCCCTGGGTGCCTGTCTTAAGTCTTTCTTTATTTGGTTTTTGGGATGCCACATGAAGTTGTGGATGCTCAACCGGGAAAGTTATTTATCCAGAATGGAAGATTCCTGCCCTGTCGGAGGTGGAGTTGGGGGGTGGGGTGGACTAGAAGTCCACTCCAAATCTTTATCCTTAAACTGTCTACCGTGGACCTCACCCCATTCCTAAGAGGTCTGTAAGGGGCTTGCATAAGTGCACCAGCGTGCCTACCGTCCCTGTCCTACTGTCCCCATTTATTTGTACTCATTTCTTAAGTATATACGTATATCTGCTTATACTTACATGTTTTTATGTTATATTCATACTTGTTTTCTCATACATGCTTGACAAACCAAAATAAATAAGTCCTTCAGGATCCCTTTCAACCCTGGCTTTAGGGGAACGTAAAGAAAGCAGATCCAAGAATAGGTTACCAACAAAGCAGAGGTTTTAGGAAGCAAGGATGTTTTGGAAAGTCAGCTCCCAACACCTTCAAGACTAAGGTGTTGGTTCTTCTGAATTGGTCGTGGGTCGTCTTTGAGCAGTCTTTTAAAGTTTGGCTGAGTCCAGTGGTTAGTTTATATAGGAAAGGGCAAGGGTAGACTGCTGTTGTAAGATAGAATATGCAAAAGTGGCCTAGGGAGAAAGAAACAAAAGCATAATAATTATATATGGCTAAATATAGCTGCATGGCGACATGATCAAATGTGCAACTCTAAAGGGAACTCACTATGTTTAAGCAGAAATTGGACATGCTGTCTTTGTTTCTTCAAGGACTTCTGCACTGATCAGTTATATGCCCAAAATGAACTCTTCTGCCTCTGTAGTCTTACAAATCTGTGAAATGTAAGGTTTTGAGCGTGATAATTAATTTGTAGGTGGGGGACCTCAATGTAATTTAACTTTAATATGTCAATAGAAAACCATTAATATATTAAACATCTGTATCCAACAGATTTGTGTCCTCTTTGACACCCATTTTCCTTTTTCTACCTTAATAGTTTCATTCTCTTGCACTTCAGGATGTCTACACCGCCTTTAGCAGGGCCAGGATTGCCTCCTGGTTCATTTTCTGGGCCTCAGGGTCAGGCTGCACGAGAAGTGAACACAGCTTCATTGTGTCGCATTGGCCAAGAGACTGTGCAGGACATTGTATTCCGCACAATGGAAATCTTCCAGCTGTTAAGAAATATGCAGGTAAGTAATCACCTGTCCGAATAATGTTATTCTATTTTCTTCTCTTGTAGAAAACCTGAATTAAATTGAAAAAAAGTGCACAGTGAAAAACATCAGCAAAACAACTTTGGTATTCAGAAAAGGAAGTCTTTGCCTCCTACATATTTTCATTTAAAATATGGGTACTTGAGAGACCGCCTCCTGCCAATTACCTCCTCACGACCGATTAGATCACACAGATTAGGCCTCCTCCGAGTGCCATCTGCCAGCCAGTGCCGACTGGCAACTACGCGGAGGAGAGCCTTTTCAGTAGTAGCTCCGACCCTTTGGAACGACCTCCCCGTGGAGATTCGTACCCTCACCACCCTCCAGACCTTCCGCACAGCCCTTAAGATCTGGCTATCCCGCCAGGCCTGGGGTTAAAGATTAGGATCCGTCCCCACCCGAATGATGAATGAATGTTGCTTCTATTTTTTAATTATGTACTGTCTGTATATGTCATTACGTGTATCCCCTCCCTATAGGTTGTAAGCCGCCCTGAGTCCCCTCAGGGAAAAGGGCGGCCTATAAATAAAAGCAATCTAAATCTAAATTTAAAAAAACGGCTTTTAACGATTTATCTGCCTTTCTCCCCAGATAATTTACTTTTAAAATTGGAGAATCTTAGCTTCACTAAGAATGTAGTAAAGGAGGCAGATAATTCTTTTCTAATTAATCTGCTTTTGGAGAGAATTCATTTTGAGTTCAAGATTTTTTTTAGACAAAATAGGCTGCTGAAAACAGACCAATTACGTATTCTAGTTAAAATATAGGTAAATGATTTATAAATTGATAACAGCAGGTATGTAAGTTTTCTCTGTTTTTTTTTTACTTAATGTAGTATATAACCTTCTTGCTTCTACTTATTTGCATGTACCTTAATTGTAGCTTTACCAGATGGTAAATGTCACTTTATTATTTTATAGAAACATAGAATAACAGAGTTGGAAGGGACCTTGGAGGTCTTCTAGTCCAACCCCCTGCTTAGGCAGGAAACCCTACACCACTTCAGTCAAATGGTTATCCAACATCTTAAAAATTTCCAGTGTTGGACATTCACAACTTCTGGAAGCAAGTTGTTCTATTGATTAATTGTTCTAACTGTCAGGAAATTTCTCCTTAGTTCTAAGTTGCTTCTCTCCTTGATTAGTTTGCACCCATTGCTTCTTGTCCTACCCTCATGTGCTTTGGAGAATAGTTTGACTTCCTCTTCTTTGTGGCAGTATTCCAAGTGCAGTATTCCAAGTGTGGCCTTATCAAGGCATTATAAAGTGTTAATAGCACTTCATGTGATGTTGAGTCTATCCCTTTGTTTATGCAGCTTAGAACAGTGTTGGCTTTTTTGGCAGCTGATGCACACTGCTAGCTATAGTTGGTAGATTTTTAGGATTTTCCCCATATTCACTTTTATTTCTAAGAATAATTCTGCCCCAGTTTTTAATCTTTAAATTCTAAAATAATTATCCTAACTTTTCTTGTTTTGTTTTGATTACCTAGGATTATTTTTAATATAATTCATATTTCCACTGAATTTGTTGAGAATGTCTATGTATTCAGCCAGTATTCTTTTAGCAATCTAGAGATTTTATATGGACTGTTTTAAAAACATAGTTTACAGTTCTCCAGTTGCAGAATAATATTCTTTATTCAAAATTTAAGAAAAAAAATATCAAAGAAAATTGTTTTGATGTGCCCCTTGAATTTAACACACACACACACACACACACACACACATATATGTTCAACTGATCGCTATCAGATTCTCTTAATGCAGAAATTTTGAAGATGAAGTCTATGATCCCCTTCTGCTTTTCAGGACTTTGCGAGCAAACCTAAGGGGAATCACAAATCTGGTGGTGCCTTTGCATAAAAACATAACATTGGTGTCAGAACTTGCTCATAATATGCTTGGACAAGCTAACGACAAGATCAGAATTTTCTTTAACTTCTGTTATAAGGCAGAAATATTGATCCAGAATAAATATGAAAAGTGGCAGTGGTCATTTTAAAAATAGAATCCCAGAGTTTAGGAATAATGCAGAATTTTGCAGTCCCACATATCCCATTAAAATCTGTTTTAAATGTTCTTGTTTTATTATTACACTGTTTCAGTAACAAAACTGCCTTCCTAGGATATTACATAATAACTTTGGCATTACAGCAACCGATCCCTATCGATTTCCAAGGATCAATGGGACTACCCATAATTGTTATTTATTTGTTTGTTTGTTTATTTATTCATTTTCTATGGCTACGCATCTCAGTCAAGAGATGCTACATAATTCTTAATTCTATTAGCTAAAATAGTATTTATTAAATTATTTTCATAAAATAACTTTGGGTGTCAAGGAACACTGAAGTTTCATGAAGGCATCAATGAGCTGAAGAGCTTCAAAAGTTGTATGTTGCCTTCAAAAGTTGTGGGTGCTTCATCACTAGAGGTTTTTAAAAAGAAACTAGAGAGCCACTTGTCTCAAAATGCATAGGATTTCCTTCTTGATGAGGGGGTTAAACTAGAAGACCTCCAAGATCCCTTCCAGCTCTATTCTGACTACGACTAGATTGTGGACCTCTGTATTAGAGGCTTCTGGAACTATTTTTAGAAAATAGGAGTGGGAACATGCTAATAATCAAAGTGCTACTTGCAGACTTACTATCAGCCTATATGATATGATATATAATATGATATATGGTATATTAATTTGATTTGATTTTGATTTTATTGACATTTGTAGGCCGCCCTTTTCCCTGAGGGGACTCAGGGCGGCTCACATAAAATCAGGGAGGGGGAGATGCAAACAATAACATAGACACATGTAATAAAAACAATAGGCAACATGCATTCATCATTCGGGAGGGGCAACTATCTCTGTCCCCAGGCCTGACGGGCTAGCCAGTTCTTCAAGGCTGTGCGGAAGGCCTGGACGGTGGAGAGGGTACGAATCTCCACGGGGAGTTCGTTCCAAAGGGTCGGGGCTACTACTGAGTAGGCCCTCCTCCTTGTGGTTGCCAGCCGACACTGGCTGGCCGATGGAATACGGAGGAGGCCCAATCTGTGTGATCTAATTGGTCGCAGGGAGGTAATTGGCAGAAGGCGGTCTCTCAAGTATCCAGATCCACTACCATGCAGGGCTTTATGGGTGACTAATAGCACCTTGAAGCGCATCCGGAAATCGACAGGTAGCCAGCGCAGCTCGCGGAGGATAGGTGTTATGTGGGTGAACCGCGGTGCACCCACAATCGCTCGCGCGGCCGCATTCTGTACCAGCTGAAGACGCCGTATGCTCTTCAAGGGCAGCCCCATGTAGAGCACATTGCAGTATTCCAGCCTAGAGGTCACAAGGGCCCGAGTGACTGTTGTGAGTGCCTCCCGATTCAGGTAGGGTCGCAACTGGCGCACCAGGCGAACCTGGGCGAATGCCCCCCTAGCCACAGCCGTTAGGTGGTGGTCAAACGATAGCTGTGGATCTAGGAGGACTCCCAAGTTGCGAACCCTCTCTGAGGGGTATAGAATTTGACCCCCCAGCCTGAGAGATGGAATATTGGTGGAATCTTTGGGAGGGAAACACAGCAGCCACTCGGTCTTTTCTGGGTTGAGCACAAGCTTGTTAGCCCGCATCCAGTCCATAACAGCCTCAAGGCCTCGGTTCATCACGTCTGCCGCTTCATTGAGTTGGCACGGGGCGGACAGATACAGTTGAGTATCGTCTGCATATTGATGGTATCTAATCCCGTGCCTGCGGATGATCTCTCCCAGCGGTTTCATGTAGATGTTGAATAGTAGGGGGGATAAGACCGAGCCCTGAGGCACCCCATATGTTAGGGGCCTAGGGGACGATCTCTGCCCCCCCACTAACACCGACTGCGACCTGTCCGAGAGGTAGGAAGAGAACCACCGCAGTACGGTGCCTCCCACTCCCACCTCCCGCAGTCGTCGCAGAAGGATACCATGGTCGATGGTATCGAAAGCCGCTGAGAGGTCAAGGAGAACCAGGATGGAGGAAAATCCTCCATCTCTGGCTCTCCAAAGATCATCGGTCAATGCGACCAAAGCGGTTTCTGTGCTGTAACCGGGTCTGAAGCCTGACTGGAAGGGGTCAAGATAGTTTGCTTCCTCCAAGGACCGCTGGAGCTGAAAGGCCACCACCTTCTCAACAACCTTCCCGAGGAAGGGAAGGTTGGAGACTGGACGATAGTTATTAAGGACAGCTGGATCCAAAGATGGCTTCTTTAGGAGGGGTCTCACCACCGCCGCTTTCAGTGCGGCGGGGAAGTTCCCCTCCCGGAGAGAGGCGGTCACGACCGCCTGGATCCAGCCTCGTGTCACCTCACTGCTGCTGGTAACCAGCCATGAGGGACACGGGTCCAGTACGCAAGTGGAGGCACTCACAGCCCTCATGGCCTTGTCCACATCCCCGGGGGTAACATCCTGAAACTCAACCCAGAGATGTTCCGTCTGATCCTCTTGTGCCTCGGCTGGAACTGCAGGGATGGAGTCCAAGTCCGACCGAAACCGAGCAATTTTGTCCGCTAAGAATTGGGCATAATCCTCAGCTCTGCCCTGCAAGGGTTCCCCCGCTTCCCTTTTATTTAATAGGGAGCGGGTTATCTTAAACAGGGCGGCTGGGCGGGACTCAGCGGACGCAACCAAGGTGGCTATATGGGATCTTTTCGCTGCCCTAAGTGCTCTGGTGTATTCCTTGGTGCAGGTGGTTACCATTGCTCGGTTGGATTCGGACTTATTGGACCTCCATCGGTGCTCTTGGCATCTCCTCCGGCGCTTCATCTCCCGGAGTTCCTCGGTGAACCAAGGAGGTCTCCGGGATCCGCTGCCTCGGAGGGGCCGTAGTGGCGCAATCCGGTCGAGGGCCTCTGATGCTGCCGAATGCCAAGCAGCAACCAAAGTCTCTACCGGATTGTGGGCGAAAGTATCAGGAATGACCCCAAGCTCCGTCTGGAACCTTAATGGTTCCATGAGTCGCCTGGGGCGGAACCACCTGGTCGGTTCCTCCTCCCTACAGTGGGGGTTTGGTCTCTGGAAGTCGAGCCTCAGTAGGCAGTGGTCTGACCACGACAGGGGTATGATGTCATTACCCCTCAGACCAAGATCACAAATCCACTGCTCCGAGAGAAATACGAGGTCGAGCATGTGACCCGCCGAATGGGTTGGGCCCCGAATTACTTGGGTCAAGCCCATGGCTGTCATGGATGCCATGAACTCCTGCGCCCCATCAGAGTTTTCACCAAGCGAAGGCAGATTGAAGTCCCCCAGGACCATCAACCTAGGGAACTCAATTGCCAGCTCGGCTACCGACTCGAGGAGCGAGGGGAGGGCTGCTGCAACGCTGTTGGGAGGCAGGTACGTTAACAGCAAACCCACTTGACCCTTGAGGTCCAACTTTATCAGCAGAGACTCACACCCGACAAGCTCCGGAGCAGGGACCCTACGAGGAACTAACGACTCCCGGATAACAACGGCCACACCCCCACCCCTTCCCTGGGCTCTCGGCTGGTGCAGCACCTGAAATCCTTCTGGGCACAGTTCTACAAGGGGGACTCCTCCCTCTGGGCCCAGCCAGGTTTCAGTAATACATGCCAGGTCTGCCCTCTCGTCTAAAATTAAGTCCCGGACGAGAGGAGCTTTATGTACCACAGACCTGGCATTTAGCGACAGCAGCCTGAGTCCAGGGTCCTGATTACTTGCGCCATCTGGTCTCGGAGTGGGACTCACAGGGCCGGAAGGAGGGATCTCTGTGATGTAGCGAACCCTCCTTCCCCGGTAATGGCCTGCCCTGCAGTCCCCGCCGTATCTGCCCCTCCCTGTTATGACCGTAATACCCCGACCCTCTCCCGTGTCTCTGGTTCCCTCAACCACCCCCATGGCCCCCGCTTCTCCCGTCAGGTCCTCCGAATCAGACATACTCATTCACTCACCCAAGCAGTCCCCACAGAAAGTTAAAACACATAAAAATACAATGATAATGAATAATAAAAGTGGGATCATTCACTCAAGCACATACAATCCCATGCACTCATCATACCAGATAAAAATTGCGCGGTTAAACGGTTGTGCGAATTGGTGAAGGCAGGATCTTAGAATTGGCCTTCTCGTTAATAAAGTCTAGTGGGAGTCCAATAGAAAGCTGTATATGGTCCAGGAAAGTATTATTCTACTTCTAAATTGCCATTGATGATTCAGGCTTCTCTGATCTATCATAATATATGCAAAAATGTTCTTAAAATAAGAGGAAAATGCTTCTAGTAGGATCTTCTCAAAAGTAGCTCTGGCTATGGAATTCTTTTCCAGAAAAAATTCAACCAATATTCAAAAACATATTTTGTAGGCAAGTCAGATAATTTGATGGTGATGTTTTAATTTTTGATTATTATTTTCTATTTTGTTACATGCTTCAATGAAAGGAAGGAAGGAAGTATAGACTCAGGTAGCTTTGGAAACTAACGAAGTTTTTGTCAAAAACTTTTCATGCTTGTGGAAGAAATGAGTGAGGTTTTCTTTTGTCATTGTATATTCTCAAGGATGGCTAAAATTTGATTTCTTGCTATTAAATGTTCAAATATTCCAGCTTCCAAATGGTGTCACCTACCATACGGGCACATATCAAGATAGATTGGGAAAGTTGCAAGAACATCTGCGTCAACTCTCAATACTGTTTCGGAAACTGAGATTGGTGTACGATAAGTGCAATGAGAATTGTGCAGGACTTGAACCCATTCCAATAGAAGTAAGTGAAATGGAGAGGGGAGACAGACACAAATATCTGGTATTCAAATATTTTTACTACTGATTCTGTGGGCGTGGCTTGGTGGGCGTGGTGTGGCTTGGTGGGCGTGGCAGGGGAAGGATACTGTAAAATCTCCATTCCCTATCCCCACTCCAGGGGAAGGTTACTACAAAATCCCTATTTCCTCCCAATCAGGTGGGACTAGGGAGGCAGAGAATAGATGGGGGTGGGGCCAGTCAGAGGTGGCTACCCATCCAAACTACCCAAAATTTTCACTACTGGTTCTCCAGAACTGGTCAGAACCTGCTGAATACCACCTCTCATCCAGAACTGAAGAAGAGGGAAGCTGATTTGTTTCCAAATCTCATTTATTCTAAAATCCCAAAATTCTCCATGTGAAACCTGGATTAAAATGGATACACCCAAATGCTAGTAATAAGGACTGAAAAAATCTTGACTTAATGGCTCATTGGGAAAGGAGGGTTCCATTAAATACAAATGTCTGTAAAGTTCAAATTTATCTTGTTTATATCCATTTATATTGTTTGCATAATTACCTAACTGATGCAAATAGCACCATTAGCACTAAAACTTCAATTTAGTAGACAAATCTTCAATTTAATAGACATTTGTCTGCTAAATGGGATGAAGCCCAAATGAAATCTTTGTCCACTATATCTGAAGTCCACTCAGCTGAGGTCCATTAAACCAAGAGTTTAGAAATAATTCTCTCTGCAAAAATACTCTCCTGCTTTACCTCAATTCTCACAACAAAGAGAGGGGAAATGATTGTATTGCTCTTACTGTAACACTACTGAGAGCTAATGTACTGAAGATAACTGAAGGATCTGCCAGAAGATCCAGATCAGCTTACATACAGTATCCATCATGATTTCCAGATGGTGAAATTTAATGTATTTTCTGCTTATGGCTTTGATCGTGGTTGAAAAAAAGTTTTAAGGCGTTTGCAAGTTGGTAAAAGGCAAAATATATATTTATTGCTTGGAGACATCTTACATCCAAAAAACAGATCGTATAATATAAATACTGTTAGGAAAAAAAACATTTTTGTAATTTCATATTTACCATAATTAACATTGTTATGACATAGCTTCTCACACCAGATTCCTTCAGATAATCTCTGTCTTAATATACGGTTTCCCCCCACATTTATAGCAGCTCATTCCTTACGTGGAAGAGGATGGATTTAAACATGATGACCGAGGAGCCACCAACCAGCTACTCTTTGCTAGTGAAGAAAGACGGGAAATCATGGAAGTTATCAAGGTACACCATATTCTATTTTTGGATACTTTTTTGTGTAATTGTAAGCTAAATATGAAAGGGATGCGGTGGTTCAGTGACACTGAGCTTGTCGATCAGAAAGGTCCTCAGTTCGGCAGTTCGAATCCCTAGCACAAGTGAGCTCCCGTTACTTGTCCCAGCTTCTGCTAACCTAGCAGTTTGAAAGCATGTAAAAATGCAAGTAGAAAAATAGGAACCACCTTTGGTGAGAAGGTAACACTGTTCCATGCACCTTCGGCATTTAGTCATGCCGACCACATGACCACAAAGACATCTTCAGACAGCGCTGGCTCTTTGGCTTTGAAATGGAGATGAGCACCGGCCCCAAGAGTCAGGAACGACTAGCCCATATATGCGAGGGGAACCTTTACCTTAAGCCAAATATATATTTTTGACTCATTGAAAACAGAGATTAGTAAGAAGAGCCCAGGGCACAAATGTTGGTTTATAGTCATGAAAAAGAAATAGAACAGAATATAGAACAGAATATTCTTTATTGGCCAAGTGTGATTGGACACACAAGGGATTTGTCTCTGGTGCATAAGCTCTACGTATACAAATAAGCAACAAAGCGATAAATCATAGTATACAATCATAAATCATAAGATGCAACCAATGAAGTATAGTCATAAAATACCAGTAGGAGTAGGTAATAGGAAAGATGGGAAGTATAATAGTAATACAGTCCTGCTACATAGTTAGATATCCTTAGGCATAGACAGTGCTGTGGGAATTAGGTGTTTAGCAGAGTGATGGCATGGGGAAGGAAACTGTCTTTGTGTCTAATTGTTTTGGCATGCAATGTCCTATAGCGGTATTCTGAGGGGAGAAATTGAAACAGTTTATGTCCAGTTTATGGGAGGGGTCTGTAGATCTCTCTCTCTCTCTCTCTCTCTCTCTCTCTCTCTCTCTCTCTCTCTCTCTCTCTCTCTTTATTTATATCTCTCCATTCCATCCATCCATCCATCCATCCATCCATCCATCTATCTATCTATCTATCTATCTATCTATCTATCTATCTATCTATCATCTATTATCCATCCATCCATCCATCTATCTATCTATCTATCTCTTTTTTGAACAACTGTCATTGAAGGTGCTTATACAGAGATTCTGTAGCAAACATTTCAGAACATTCCAGAACTTTTAATTTTTCATTCAATTGTTTTAATTTGCAAAGTAGCCAAGTTGGCTTATCAAGCATATTGATAAACAAATTAAAACAATTTAAAAATAAATTTAGAATCGTAGAATGGTCTGAAATGTTTGCTACACAGTCTCAGCCAGTTTGGTCTAATGATTAAGGCACCAGGCTAGAAAGCAGGAGACTTTGAGTTCAAGTCACAACACAGCCATGAAATCCAGCTGGATGAGTTTGGACCAGTCACCATCTCTTAGCCCAACCCACCTCACATAATCGTTAATTGTGAGGAAAATAGAAGGAAGAAGTATGTTGGATACATTTGCTGCCTCAAGTTATTTCTAAAAATAATAAAGGCAAGATACAAAGAAATTTCATTTTTCTCTTTCAGTTATATATTAATTATCCAGGATATTACATTACACTTTTATTTATTTAAAGGTTACATTAGAAAAATATATTCCTTCTTCTAGGGCCATATATGGCAATTCTGTATTTTTACATTTTGAGATGATGATATTCTGGATATCCTTAACTGATCATGAATTAATATTTGTTGCCAATTTTTATTAAACGCTAATTCTTGTAGGACACTATCATTTTATGTTTTGAAAATTAATTATGTGGCTGGGGAAATCAATCAAACTTTAGAAATTCTACTTAAGTCCCAAATGCTCCTCTTGTAAGTCTTTCGGGTTCTGTGCCCTCATTGTACATGTTCAGTCCTTGTAGCCATTTCATTCAATCGCCATGGTCTGGATTTGTATTAATTAAAAATATTAAAATTACCCTCTTTTTTCTGTTTAAGTTGATTTGTTGGGACTCCTGGCTTATAATGGTTTGATAAATTTTGTTAGGTGCTTTATTCGTAAATTTACTGTGTGATAACCATTCAGTCATTTGCTTGGTCTTTCTATTTGTATGAGGATGGGGCTGTTTATTCATTCATGGAACACTAATTGAAAAAAAAGAGTGGATTCTTCTAAAAAGACCCATTTTCTTTCTTCAACTGGACTCTTCTATCAAATGTCCTACATTATTCTCCCTTGAATTCCTATTGTCCATTGATAGTTACTTTTTATTAGAGTAAACTATGCAGTTCTTGGTACTCTCCAAGCTTGATTGTTTGCTTGCAGACATTTTATTACCCAACCAGGCAACATCATCAATGCAAGCGGGTGTAGAGTTTTGCTGCCTGTTTACATGCAGTAGCTTATAAGAATTTCTATTTGGAACTTCAAATATCCGTATTTGTTAAGTACATATAATCTGCTAATGAGGTGGCTGGATGGATTCACTGAAGCAGTAGGGGTGAGCTTAAATGGACTCCGGGGGGTGGTAGAGGACAGGAAGGCCTGGAAGAACGTTGTCCATGGGGTTGCAATGGGTCGGACACGATTTCGCAACTAACAACAAATCTGCTAATTTGAAGAAAGATTCATTTTGGGCAGAAAGTCTACAGCTTCCTCCAAAATTAACATCTGACCCTGAGGTTCGACCATCCATAAATACGTCTATTCCTGACATTTAAAGAAGGTCATGGCTGTGCTCAATCATTTAACAACATAGATCAATTTAGAGCATTCTATTTTTTTCCCAGACACTATTTGTTTCCTTCAAAGGATTATCAGTTTTTACTTTTTGGAGAGAAATTGCATGTCATTTTTTTTTAAAAAAAACAGTAACAGTTGATGGGATCAAATATCTGTAGGTAAATATTTGTCCGGGGAGAGCAAGTGATTGTTAGCTTTGCATTGGTGTGTTTTGCTGTAAAAGGAGGCTGTAGAGGAGAGATAAGTAGAAAGATAGGGATAGAGAGAGATATTTTCCACTTGGTATTTAAAAGATGAAAAAGAGCTTGTATGTTTCTTTAAAATAATAAGCCACGCTGAGCTGTATTCAACTGGTACCCTTGAATAAAATTCTTTATCCCCTGAAGGGAAAGCTTTTATCTCAGGAACAATTTTTTTTTATCTCCCTGTCACCTCTCTAACTTACTTAGTTTCCCCCAGTGTTTGTTCTAAAGGACCTGAATAATTGGGTGTTGTTGCATGGAGAAGAGAAGGATAATCATTTAGGCACATCCCAATATTTATTTCCATCTCTGCTACCGTCAGAAGCTGCCATAAGATCAAAAAGCCATTGTCAGCAGAAGGAAGCCAGCTGTTTATAATCCAGTATATATTCAGTTTAACCTACATAGGCCTAAAATTAATTGTCGCAGTGGGCAGAGTTTTCCTTGGCTCACTGATTTAACTCGCAGAACAAAGTTTGTAGGCATAAGCATACATAAATGTTAGGCTTGCAGGGAACAGTCATTTATGGCAGGCTTGTGCAGTGGCATGATGAACCTATAATAGAAGTAAGAAAAGCTTCAGGAACCAAGGATGATAGAAAGCCAGACAGAATAGAGTAAGAGCCCTGTTTCCCTCTTCTTGTCCATCTCTGGATAAGGTTTTGATTTCAGAGACCTTGGGGGTTGGTTGTTGAATGGTGAGGATACAGGAAAGACGATAGGAATGAAAAACTCTGTCTCTGCCCCTGAACTATTTTCTGCAAAGTGACGTGCAGTTTTGCACGGAGGGGGATTGTGTGAGTCTTTGTCATAATTTCTTCATGGCAGGAGGGAGGGGGACACACGCTTTTTATGCTAAAGATGGAATCAAATTTTCAGCTTTGGTGTTAAAATCTACAGTTGCAAATTAACTTCCAAGTTAATGCAGCTGTCAAATTAGCATTTATGATTAAGGTACTTGAAGTGTGATGTCTTTTAGCCATTTGTCTGCAAAACTGATCCTTGAGTTGACAAAGATAAATGCACAAATAAGATGAGGTAAGGTCTTGTGATACAAAAAACATTGAATGAAAAATGGGAAATTGGGGTCCAGAGGATTTTGGCTGCAATCCGTCAAGGCAGAGCAGTAGTTTTCAGCCTTGGCAACTTTTAAGATGTGTGGGCTTCATCTCCCAGAATGCCCATCCAACATCCTAAGGTAGCCAAGGTTGAAAAATATTGGGATAGAGCAGGGTTCGGCAATCTTAAACATTCAAAGAGCCATTTGGACCTGTTTCCCATAGAAAAGAAAACACAGGGAACCACAAAATCCTTCCCATGCCTGACTATTTCCTGAGCAGCCACAAAACTAGCATATGTAGTTGAATTAAAAGTTCTGTCTTCTTCTGAAACTTTTCTTTTGTTGGATTTATCCATGGTTGGCCTTCCGGGGTCAAAGAGCTCAATAAATCATGTTCTGGCGGGTGTCGCACATTGGCAGTTGTGACGCATATTTTGAACGACAAGGAGCCACAGCAGAGGGATGAAAGAGCCACATGCGGCTCCAGAGCCGCAATTTGCTCACCCCAGGATAGAGCAAAGATATGGATCCTTTTATGTGATTCTGTCAGCCATAATCCAGAATGGTTAACATGGATAGGTACCCTGTGGGTGATGGCCAGGGACAAAACATTCATTTACTTGCAGAGAAAAAGGGACAGATTAGCTGTGTCATTTATCTCTGATGCCTTAAATATTCTCACTCAGTGCTCTGGGTAAGCATACATATATAAAAATGAACGGTAAATAGGAAGTCTAAAAAGCTCTGAGCTCCAGCAGTCTTATTTTCAACATCCCTGTGCAAAACTAATTTGAGTGTTCATATGGAAATGCCAGACTACAGCCCTAATTCAAGTTTGATTAGAAATGCATAGAATAAAAGGTGACTGCATTGGCTAGTTCAGCCTTGCTTTCTGCCATTTGGCCTTCCATGTAGTAATATAGACAGACACCCTGCGTGATTAAGAACCCTGATTGCATTGAATTCTAAATTGCATTGGAAACCTTCAAATTTATGGAGAATAATGGGCCAGGCAACCCAGGTATAGCATAGTCAATGAAGCCCAAAGCCACATCCCTATTCTGTACTCATGCATTTCTAACCCTGAGGAAATTTAATGCTTGAATACATCTTGGGCTGTCGGCATTTTTGTTGTTGTTGTTCATTGTTTCCTTTCTTCCAGCATAAAGATATAATTCATGCATTATATATAGTCGTCTTTTGACTGCAGACTTTTTTTTTTTTGGCCACAATAAAGCTACAAATCCCCGTGCTTTTTTTTTAAAAAAAATAATAATATTTCAGTCATTAAAATATCTCGGAAAGGTGAAAAATTGCTTTCAAAAGAACCAGTCTGACATTTCAGTTTCTGTCATTGCCAATTAGTGAGAAAAAGGATGCGAGGAAGCATTGGATTTCAATATAAAGGAGTGTCTAAAAAAAGCAAAAAAAAAAAAAAAAAAAAAAAAAGCCAAATAGCACAGTGTGGATTTGGAAAAGCAAAGTATTAGACTAAACTAATAATCTAACATTACATAGGATTTTACTGTAATATAAATTTATGCGAGTGCTTTGCGTTCCTTAACTGTTAATATATTTTACAATCTCTTTTGGGGAGGTTATACATTTTGCCCTTGTAGACAAATGCTGATTTGTTTATCATCCTCCTTGGAGTGATCTTGTATGAGGAATTTCATAAATGTTTATGATATAATTTAATCGCTTCTTTAAAAAGTACAGTGGTATCACTGCATTATGATTTTTGCCTTGAAACCTTACCAGCAAACCTCTTTTTGCCCTTCAAAAAAAAATTGCAATATATTCTCCTGGTTTTAAAAATATATATTTTGGAAGGGCACTTTTTCAAAATAATGGGATAAATATTTATTAGTTTCTACAGAGCAACCCTGCTTAAAATAAACACCCTAACTGATACCACATGAAAACCACATAAACGAGCAAAACATTTCAGAGCTCATATGTGCACTACTGCTTTGGCTTCGGCTTTACAGTTCTATGGCTCAGTCAGTTGCATTGAGCTTAGCAGAACCTAAAACTGAATAGACATGCAAGGGCCCGTATCATCAAGCCTAAAGCAGCTTCGTATTACCTTAGGGTCCCCAACTGTTGTGGACCCGCGCTGGGCCGCAGCATGCCAGAAACCGGGCCACTCACACAAGTGAAGTATGCAGTGGGATGCAGACCGCTTGAGAAATCACACCCCCTCCACTCCACGGAAAAACCTCTTTTCATGTAACCTGTCCTCGGCATCCAAAATGTGTTATATGTTGCCACTCTTTGTAATATTTTCCAGCATAAAACCAAAGGGAAAGAAGAAAGTTGCTGCCCTGTTCTCAGAGCAGTGCTCTACCATCCTGCTCCCTCAGATAGCAATAGCATTTAGACTTATATACCGCTTCGCACTGCTTTCCAGCTCTCTCTATGCGGTTTACAGAGTCAGCCTATTGCCCCCAACAATCCGGGTCCTCATTTTACCCACCTCAAAAGGATGGAAGGCTGAGTCAACCTTGAGCCTGGTGAGATTCGAACTGCCAAATTGCAGACAGCTGGCAGTCAGCAGAAGTAGCCTGCAGTACTGCACTTTAACCACTGCGCTACCATGGCTCTGACATTGCTGGCCTTGAAGAACCAGCTCAAGGTAGAACTTTTCTGGAACACTTTTTAAAATTAATTGGATAACATCATAGGAATTCCTATAGATTGCTCCGCTTGTAAGTTAATATTGATTTGATTGGTCCTGTTCTTTTCCATTATATTAATTATACCGTGATTATTTGTATAGCGCCAAGAGTCACACGATTGTAGTAACATAAAAATCCAATAAATAAATAGCAACTGTCAGATAAGGAACAGCTTCCCCATTGACTTTGCTGGGAAGACGGCAAATTAGAATCACAGAAATCTGCAACCACAATAAATGCCAGCTGGCTGCCATGTGCCTGAATTGCAATCATGTGACTGTGAGGGTAGTGCGATGGTCATAATTTTGAGGATGGTCCGCAGGTCACTTTTTTCAGTGCTGTTGTAACTTTTCATTGTAACCTGGGAAGATATCAAACAATTTTGGCTCTCTCCAGAGAAAATAGGGCTACTCTGGGGTACCATTCCCTCCTTTGGCACCAATTATTTATTAACTTTCAATAATCCTCAAATTCCAGCCACAATTGGCACCGGAAACATTATCTTTAGGCAGTACTGTCATAAAGTGAAGCATCATGTAACCATACCCAACCTATTTTGCTGCGGTTATTAAGGGAATTACTGCAGTCACTGAGTGAAATATCTGAATTTCAGGACTATTGAAAGCTAATAAATAATTGGTGCCAGAGGAAGGAATGGTACCCCACAGTAGCCATATTTTCTAGGGAGAGAGCCAAGATTGTTTGACATCCTCCCAGGTTACAATGAAAATTAGGAATAGCTTTCTTACGCTTAGTTTATTTTGGATAAGTGTAACGGGCAGATGGATTCAGCACATCACACACATGACTTTTGCATCGCTTTGAAGAAAATGCAGTGCTTAAACTTGTGAATGGCATAAATTCTTAACAGATGTAAATCACCCCCATTGTTCCTTATCTGACAGTCGCTATTTATTTATTGGATTTTTATGCTACCACAATCGTGTGACTCTTGGCGCTATACAAATAATCACGGTATAATTAATATAATGGAAAAGAACAGGGCCAATCAAATCAATATTAACTTACAAGCAGAGCAATCTATAGGAATTCCTATGAAGTTATCCAATTAATTTTAAAAAGTGTTCCAGAAAAGCTCTACTTTGAGCTGGTTCTTCAAGGCCAGCAATGTCAGAGCAAAATTTTATTCCCAGGGAAAGGCTGCTCCATGATGAAGGAGCACATCTTCTTGTGAGTCATCTGAGCACCCTCCATTTCCCAGTTCTGGTCATAAATTGCTGTATTCCAGGATATTAGTATCAGACAGGATGCC
This sequence comes from Thamnophis elegans, assembly GCF_009769535.1. Classification (NCBI taxonomy): domain Eukaryota; kingdom Metazoa; phylum Chordata; class Lepidosauria; order Squamata; family Natricidae; genus Thamnophis; species Thamnophis elegans. The sequence goes on from NC_045548.1 coordinate 63,427,795, forward strand.
GTGATGGCTCACGTGGTAAGAATCGCTGGGCCTACGCACTGCTGAGGTTGGCAGCTCGATTCCTGTGAGCAAATGAACCACGTAGGGATAAGAAAGGAGCCCCCCCCACCCCCCGATTGCCTAACACCATTCAGGCACTGCGTGGGTAAAGATAACACCGCCTGAAAAAATTCCTTCCACAGGCAGCCAGCCACCTCTGTGATCCCTGGCTAACACATGCCATACGCTAAAAAAAATTATATATCAGACAAATGTAATTGAAATAGAAGGTTATGAAAGTCCTATACAGCAGGGGTCACCAACCTCGTGGCATGCCAGAAACTGGGCTGCACAAACAAGCGAAACCCCTTCCGCAGGATGCACGCAGCACAGGAAACTATACCCCCCCCCCCCCGACCATGAAAAAACTTCCCCTGGAACTGGTCTCTGGTGCCCAAAAGGTTGGGTGGGGGGAGCTACTATACAGGTAGTTCTCGTTTGGCATCTGCTCTGTTTAGTGACTTCAAAATCATGTTGGTGCTGAATAAGCAACTTTACAACCAGTCCTCGTGCTTGCAACCATGGTGGCATCCCCAAGTCACATGATAGTTATCTGGACATTTCACAGCCAGCTTCTGACAAGTGAATCTGACTCTGAAATTTCATGTCTTACTTAACAACTGCAAGTGGTTTGCTTGATGACTGCAATGGAAGCAAGGGCATAAGTCTATCACAATCACATGACATCTTGCTTAATACCTTGGCGATGAAATTGCCAATCCCAGTTGTGGTCTTTAAGCAAGGACTACCTGTAAAGGATTTCATTGAGTAAAACCGAAGAGCCAGCGCTGTCTGAAGACATCTGCAAGGTCATGTGGCCGGCATGACTAAACGCTAAAGGCGCACGAAACACTGTTACTATCCCACCAAAGGTGTTTCCTATTTTTTTACTTGCATTTTTACATGCTTTCAAACTGCTAGGTTGGCAGAAGCTGGGACAAGTAACGGGCGCTCCCTCCGTTACGCGACACTAGGGATTTGAACTGCCAACCTTTCTGATCAACAAGCTATTTCCTGAAAAAGATGTCATGGTCCCATTTCTATCAAGTCCAGTCTAAATCCGACATTCTTCTCAAGTTATGCCAGGAAAACTTTGGGGAACAATGAATGAAACCGGGTAACTTTCCCTGATTGTCTTCAAACATTCTTCAAAAAAATGGTTTTTGAACCTGTGAAGTACAACACCTAAGGGATCTGTCACTAGCAATAGTGAACACCTTTTTCCCAGTCACCTGTAACTTGCTCACTGGGATTGAAGTGTTGAATGGATAGAGCGCTTTCCCTTGATTCTTGAATGATAATTAAAACTTCCAAAGCTGCTTTGTTGTTCTCCACAGACAGAATTTCATTTCTTCCTTAGTATTAGCTTGCACTATTATCTCTTTTGACAACCTTTTAAACTGGGATTGCTAACTTGAGCTTTGGTTGAACTAAGGCTCACCTTAGCCACAATCTGAATGGAAACTTTTCTGGGTCAGCATTTGATTCTTTGAAGGGCACTGAGGCTCTCTCTGTTCGTTGCCCTCTATGGAGGGCCAGCCGAAGTAGGCGGCATGAACCGTGTGTACCATTTCTGAATCAATATTTAATTTGCACTTCCCTGTCAATGATGCAGACATATATTGAAGTGAATTAAATTGGCTGGAAGTCAAGGCTGCTTTTCACTGTAACCTACGCAGTCCGAAGCTGACATTTTATCAGCCTTTTAGTATTTGTGCTACATTTCAAGCCAGGTCACCTTAAACCAGCTTCCTCAACCTGTGGCAATCTAGATGGTTGGATCTGAACTCCCATCAAATCTCAGCCAGCTTTTGGGCAGAGGTGGCCGAGTGTGATGCGAATTGAACCTCAGGACATTTGGTAGGTGCCAACCTGGGAAAAGCTGCACAATTAGTTGCATAATCATAGCAAATTTCATACATCAGAATTCTGTGTAAGACTATCTTTTCTTCTCCTTCCCTTTCCTCCTTTTTTGTTCAATGGCTTAGGGAAGGTCACCTTGATTCCAAGAACATTATGCACTTGTGCTAGCACTTTTCACGGGTTGTTACTGATGAGTAGGCTGTTGTTTTTGTTTCGTTGCGGGGGAAAAAAAGCAAACTTACTTCGCAATACCAAATATTCATGAGCAAATCTCTTCCCTCTCCACACCCCATTTATAATCCGAAAAGAAATCTGGAAGCCACTGAGATATTCTTGCCATCTGAATAATTTAAAATGTGTCAAGTTTCTTTTGCCGAAAGGACTTACTATTTAAATTAAAGAGCCAGATTCAGGGGAGCTGAATGGTTTTTTGGTGGTGTTGTTCTTTTTGTACAAATTACATTCTGGATGCATTTCCCTCTTACGCATATGATATTTCTGGAATTCCAATCTATGGCATTTTTAAAAATATGTGTATGTACTTGTGCTTAAGGCGTCTCTTTTATACTACGCTGCTTGCCTTTTGCTGCAGCTCCTAAGATTTATTTTGTCCTTTCCTCCTTTCACTTTTTAGAGAACCAAGGCCAAGTTGTAGAGGTGATCTTTCATTGTATAGAAATGGGTTCGACACAGTATATAATGTTGTCAGTGACCTGGCTTTTCTCTTTGGCTAGCCTGTTGTTGATGACTGAGTAGCACTGATGACAGCCTATATACTTAGCCAGAACTAGCTGCAGGATCTTCCACACTGCTCTTCACCTGTCTTTTTTCCTGACTGCATGGGCCCTGGATTTTAACTTACTTTTACATACCAACTGTATGCAAAAGCATTTTGAATTCAGAGTATCTTGAGTTCTGAATGAGCTGGTCCAATCTTGGGTCCCTTCAAGATTGGACCAGCTCATTCAGAACTGTTTTAAGCTCTAAATGATCCTCAACTTGAAACATGGTTGATCTGAAATCAATATACTTCTGATATTTTGAACATCCTGTACCCATTTCATACCAACTAGGTCTTACACATTTACACAGAAATTTCCTACGGATTATATTTCTTGTGGGTCTAAGCACAATTTTTAATTCTGTGTCATCAAAGTCTGGCTCAGCTGGTGATGACTACATATCACTTAGACTTAGATACTGCTTCACAGTACTTTACAGCTCTCTCTAAGCGGTTTATAGAGTCAGCGTATTGCCCCCAACAATCTGGGTCCTCAGTTGACCGACCTTGGAAGGCTGAGTCAACCTTGAGCCTGGTGAGATTTGAACTGCCAAATTGCAGGCAGCCGATAGGCAGCAGAAGTAGCATGCAGTTCTGCACTCTAACCACTGTGCTATCATGGCTCATGGGGAAGGGATTGTCATCTTGAACTATCTCCAGCAATTAGATTTTTAAGGGTAGTGTTGTAATCTTCTTTGGCTCAGTCACTATCAATTGTGAATCGCTCCACGTTTTGTAATCCAGTTATTACAGTAGGTTCTTGTTAATCAAATGCTTTAATTATATATAATATAATATAATATAATAATCTATTATATATTATATTATATATATAATTATATATATATTATATTATAATATATATATTATATATTATATATTATATATAATCTATTATATATTATATATTATAAATAATATAATAATCTATTATACAGATATTCTTTTAACTTAGCCAAAAGATCTGATATTTCTCTACATAATGCAAAGCTAGATACCTAGAGGTAAGGTAAAAGGTGTGTCTAACTTGCATACTTGCATTCAGTGTCAGAAAGCAGGTACAAAACGGCAGTTGTTTTTTCATGCCACACTTTTGTCATTGTTGTGATTTGTTGTGAATCCCTGTAGTTTAATGTGTTAAAATGCATTATATATTTGGATAGGGTCTAAACCAAAGCTTTGCTGTAGGTAATTATAGGAAGGTAAACTTCTTTCTCATATTCGCTATCCTGTCCATTACACATTTTTATATAATGTTAATTTTCATACTCTTTTTAATTTCATTTCCATTTCTTGGTACAAGTATGTGTATTAATCTTTCCAATCTAGGCTACACATTTTTTTCCATATTTGTGGCAATAGAGCTATTAGTACTTTTACTGATCTCCTATTGTCCAGGTTGCTTTCCTGTTTAATTCTAGATGTTTCTATATGTATTCATTCTCTGCAGTGGTTTCTGTTCTATTTTAAAAACGATCTTCCTACAGTCTTTCCGTCTTTCTTCAGCTTTATTTGCCCCCATTAAGTCTCTTCCACAGTTACTTTTCATTACTTTCATCTAAAAATTGTCTTATTTTTCCTTTCTTGTTGTTTTATTTGTTAGCGTCCTTCATTAGTTTCCTCATGTTTTCTTCTTTGTGTCCATACTCAATCATCAATCCCTTCTTTGTTTTTTAAGGTTTTCATATTCCTTTTTTTTCTTTTTGGTTATCATGTTAACTTGTTTTAAAAACAACTTGGATATTTTTCCCTTTGAAATTTTCCACTTCCCTTCACGGATCTTGTCTCTTCAGTAGCTCTCTCTTTTTTCCACATAAATTAAGCACCCCGAATCTGTTCTCTACTTTGATTTTGTATTCTGGAGAAGTATGCCCTGCAAGTCAAATCTTACTGGTACATTTACTTTTTTATTTTTGTTTTAATTTAACCTGTACATTTCTCTCTCTACAGAATTATACATGGCCTCAAACTTGTTAGCATTTCATAAGCAGACCATTACTCTAATTTGCATTTGACTTCCCATGCCTCTGTTTGGGCCAATTTTATATTACAGTTGCCTATTGTATTGCAATATATTTTCTTGCATTTAACATCTCTTAAATGTTGATAGAATTTTTCAGTTCTTCTACAATGATATCTGCAGCAAGCACGTATTCTTTCTAACATTGATGTTCATTGGGTGTTCGCCAATTCTAATGGATACTATCTCATTGGATTGTAAAGAGCATGGTGGCTCACATGGTTAGGATGCTGGTTTGACAAGCAGCAAGCCTGCGTTTGAGACCCAAGTTCTGCCATGGAGCAGCATGAGCTCTCATCCTTTGCTCCAGCTGCTAATAGGGACATGAAAGGAGGCTGCAACTGGGCATGTCCTGGGCAATGGTGACATCACCGGCTAATCCCTTCCACCCAGAAACACTTTGGTGCTTCTGACACGAGTGCAATGCAGTTGGCTTGTAACCAAGCACATATTCAGCTATTATGGCTTTTCAGATGTTATTTCCCCAAAGGTGCTTTGGAGTTCAGAAGAGTTCAAACATTAGCAATTGTCTATAAAGCAGCTGGGTCTTTTCCTGGGATTGCATGGCTGCCTGCCATAGCTATTCTGAAATGCCAAGAAAAGATGCATCTGCTTCAAAAGATTGCAGACACTTTGCAACTTGTACTCTCTGAAATCAACTCAGAATTACTCGTACAGTCAAATTAGTAACGCCCTTTGGAACATCATTCTTTTGGCAGTGGCCTTAATGCTTTGCACAACCACCTGATTTAAAAGGCTTCCACTTCTCCGAGTTTCCCTTACTTCTAAAACATCCACTGCGCTTTGCATCAGCTATTACAATTTATCTTTGCTTCGGTCTTTTTTACATCCCCTGTTCTCTGTCCTTTTGAGATGTAAAAACTCCTCTGGCATAATCACTACTGGTAGCTATTAAAGTTGGCAATATCGCCTCCAAACCTACTTGTGAAAAATTCAGCATTCCTCTCTGGTAATTAGAGAAGTCCTTTCAGCTTTCGTCACCTACTTGTGTAGATATTTCCGCCATGCCCATAGTGGATATTTCTTTGTCTGCAACCAGTTATTGTCTGGGTTCCAAATAGCATCCAAAAATAAATCAGAGTCCGAGGCAAAGGATTCTTCAAAGTTCCAATTTATTAAGAGAGCCATGTTGGTCATCTGGGAAACTCCAAATCTGAAAGCTTCCAGGTTTTCCCACCCAGTTGAAAGTTCAAGATCCTGCCCCAACATCCGCAAGTCTATCACATGGTCCAATCTTCCACTGCCACGCTGGCACCTTCCACCCATCCAGTTCCGGCCAGGTGCAGAGACAAAGGATGACCTTGGATTTCTAGAAATAATTTTTTTATGGCTACATATCACCCAACTCTGTATAATCCTCCCTCCTATTTTCCCACAATAGAAACTGCATAGTAGAATAATAGAAAGTGTGGCAGGCCTGAAGTCCAAAAAAGAAAAGATGGCTTGCAGGCCTGACAGTTATATGAGTTGCAGTTGCCTTCTCCTAGGTTTGGTTTTGAAGTTTCTGGTGTATTGGTTTCTTTCATCCCTGCAAAGACCTCTTCTCCTCTCCCTTCTTGAACTATACTTCACTTCGACCCTCTCCTTTTTACCTTATTGTCAGTGATGACCTCAGGTTTAAATCTACCTTGCTCTCAAGAAGCTGCTGGAGTTACTGAGCCCTTCCACTATATAAAGTCCTGATCTTCTGGGAGAGCACACGCCCTTCTAAAATGTCTTGAGCTACTAACACTCTTTAAAGTGAGAGAACATTTAATGGTATGTTAATCAACTAGCAAAGTTAGCACTTGAGGTTGAGAAATTATACATTTGATCAGTGGAGCTTTAAAAAACATTCTTTTCAGGTCCCAGCAAGAGGGGAAGGAATGTTTGGGCATCGAAACCTGGTATCGATCCCTCCCTCTTTCTGAATCCAAATCTTTGGATTTTTTTTTTAAAGGCCTGCTATTTGAAACAAGAGGAACACAAGATGGTGTCAGGGTTAGGGTTAAGGTTCCCCCACTTTCCCACTTTGCATTTTCCCACAGTAGAAAGTGTGGCAGGCCTGAAATCCAAAAAGAAAAGATGACAGATGGATGAGTTCCTGTTTATCTGGACTGGACCTTAATGACTGCTTTGCTTATTTTTTTGTTTGTTTATTACTTCTCCCCTCAAAAAGATGCTATAGGGCTGTGATGGCAAACCTATGGCCCGCGTGCCAGGGGTAGCACACAGAGCTCTCTCTGAGGGCACGGGTGCTGCCGCCAGCTGCTCTTTCGGGTTCCGGTGCGCGCATGCTGTCATCTTTCCTATTACCTATCTCCATTTCTACTTATGACTATAACTTTGTTGTTTGTATCTTTACGTTTTATATTGTTTTATTTAGTTTCCTAGTATGATTTGTGTTGATTCTATCACTAAGTGTTGTATCTTATGATTTATGATGAATGTATTTTTATGATGATTATGATCATGATTTATCACTTATAGCTTTTATGCACCAAAGACAAATTCCTTGTGTGTCCAACCACTCTTGGCCAATAAAGAATATTCTATTCTATTTCTATTCTATTCTATTCTGCCATTTGTTTATTATTCATTTATTTTAGGAACTGCCCATCTCCTTCACAAAGAAACACACAGAGGCAGTGTGGAAGTAAAATGTAAAAGTGTGTGTGTGTGTGTGTGTGTGTGTGTGTGTGTGTATGTATGTATGTGTATATGTATGTAGGTATATGTGTGTGTGTGTGTGTGTATGTATGTATATGTGTGTATGTATGTATGTATGTATGTATGTATGTGTATATATATATGTGTATATATATATGTGTATGTATGTATGTATGTATATATATATATATATATATATATATTATAATATATTATATATATATAATATATATATATATATATATATATATATATATATATATATAGATTTTTATTAGATTTTAACAACCCCTGGTAAGCCCCAATTATGGGAGGAAGCTAACTGCTTCCATCATCTGTCAATCGGCTCGTCACAAGAGTCCATCACGACAGAAACCCAATATTTTACTGTTGCCTTTGTATATTGTGTTGTTTTTTTTATTTGTGCTGATAAATCTATACTAGTCTCCCTTTATTTATTTATCAGCCAAATAAACACACACACACACACACACACACACACACACACACATATATATATTATATATATATATATATATATATATATATATATATATATATATATATATATATATATATATATATATAATTTATTAGGAGGCCAAGAGAGTTATAATTCCAAGTTAGAAGGTGAGGGAGGGGGAGATTTCAAGGCGCCTGCATGAACCCCAAGCAAGGCAGCAGATCCAGTTCTTCAGGCATTTCTGAAAGGTTGGGAGAGTGAGGAACCACTTCACTTTAGGGTGTTTGGGTAGAATGTGCCAAAGGCTGAAGGCAACGGCACAGAAGGTCCTCTTCCTGGATCCTGCCAGTCAAAATCCTTTAATTTCAGCATCCTTCCCTTTCTGACCAGTGGGCCGGGATGAGGTAATGAGGCAAGGATGATTATGGAGTTGATCACCTCAGTGAAGACTGATTGTGCTAGTAAAACGTAGAAACGCACTTTTTGCGAAGGAGGAGTTAACAAAGCTGGCAATACAGCAGCTGTAATAAAATGATTGGATTTATGTAGCCAAATGTTGCTTCCAATTTTTCTGTGTGTATGGTCCTAAAACTAGAAGCAGAGGGAAAAGTTTCCATGCCTCTACCAGAAAAAAAGGACATATAAAATCATTAACTTTAAAATTAGTTTATATAGAAACACACCTTTCTTCTCCATTTGAAGTTCTGAAATCCTTCTCTTACTGGGGCTGTGTATTAATGTGTGTTTTCTAGATTACTTCATCGTCTTCTTGATTTTCTGTTCAAGTTTTTACCTGTTATTATTTGACATGTTTAAAAAGCATCTCTCCAGACAGCTGTCCCTGTGACAAATGGCTGGCAAAAGAAGAGCTAGTAAACTTTATAGGATTTCATTCTTTAGAGCGCTTCTAAAATACGAAAGAAAAAGGTTGGCTAGATAATTTGAATTTATTTTCCACCAGCCATAATATGCAATTTTTTTTTCTCTGCTGTAAAAATAAAGTATGTTTCTCATTGTAACTTTATTGCAGAGGTTTTATTACAGCTACAGCAGCTGAAAAGTAATTAAGTTTAGCAGTTGGAAATGGACTTTTCGCCAGATATGAAAGAAATTCAACAATTTCTCACATTTAACTCATTGAAAGGAGTGGGGTGGGGGACGGGACAGGGAGAGAGCCTCTACTAAATATTTTAAGTTTCCTCAACAAAATGTATCTTGAGTTTGATCTATAACAGTGTTTTTAAAACCTGGGAACTTTAAGATGTGTGGGCTTCAGCTCCCAGAATTCCCCAACTAGCTTTGAGCTAAAAAGTTGAAGTTCCATGTTAAAGTTGCCAAGTCAAGATCATGTGACGTATTACCACTATACAAACCATAGTAAGACCACATCTGGAGTACTGCATCCAGTTTTGGTTCCCACATTATAAAAAAGACGTTGAGACTTTGGAAAAAGTGCAGAAAAAAGCAACTAAGGTGATTAAGGGCCTAGAGACTAAAACACATGAAGAACGGTTGGAAGAATTGGGTATAGCTGGTCTAGGGAAAAGAAGGATGGGGGGACATGATAGCAGTGTTCCAATATTTCCAAGAAGAGGGGGTCAACCTATTTTCCAAAGCAGCAGAAGGCAAAACCAGAAACAACGGATGGAAACTACTCAAGGAGAGAAGCAGTTAGATACCTAAGGGGAAACTTCCGAACAGGGAGAAAAATTAACAAGTAGAATGGTTTGCTTTCAGAAGTTGTGAGTGCCCCACCACTGGAGTCTTTTAAGAAGAGACTGGACAACCATTTGTCTGAAATGGTATAGGGTCTTCTGCTTGAAGGCTTGAAGACCTCAAAGGTGTCTTCCAACTCTGTTATTCTGTAACTTTGAAAAGCACTGATCTATAATATGAAATGGGCTTTAGAAAGGTTTAGTACAGCCCTGTTAACTTAATATAGACATGAAATACATTGCAGTATTTGTAGGTATTCAACTATGTCAAGAGTTCCTCAAAGAAACTAAACAACACAAAGCAAAATCCATTGAGCACTATCTAGTTTAAAAGTCACAGCATGGTATGGCATTCCTGTTGCAGTCTGGAGAGAACCCCATGGGGCAGTTGAGAAGGAAAGCCACACAGTGTGTAGCACTAAAATCTAAAGAGCTGAACCCCAGGAAAAACATTCATCCGATAAAATATGCCTGAGTAGGCATGGCTCCTATCTTTAACTGCAAATTCAGATTGAGCTTGCTAACCTAGGAGGCAAAATGCTATGCAGCCGAACCAAATTGAACATTATTACTTTGGGACTGAATGTAAAATGGATTTGGGTGGAGGGGAAAATGAGTATTACATTCTTTATGCAGAGAGATCTAAGTGACATCACACTGTGAGACCGAAATTGCAAATGCCTCAGTTCTCAGTCATAGAGAAAGCACAGACTAAGCTATAATTTTTGGCCTTGGCAAAAATCAAACTGCTTCAATACCACATTTGACAGAACTTTGTAGTAACTTAATTCATCTCTACGCCAGTCATTAATACAACCTATTTGAACAATGCTTTGCGGAGGCAGTCCGGTTTTGTGGCGTTAAACAGATGGTTTTAAATTGGGAAAAGAAGGGGCTGCCTTCAGTTTTTCTAAGCTTTGTCTTCACTTACTATGGTTTTCATTTCCTTTGTTCCTTAAATATTGAGGGTAAAATTCAAGCCCTTGTGGCCTGAGATGAAGTGCTGCTCAACTCTGGGTTTTAATTTCTGAGTAGATATGGCAAACCTACTTAGAGTAATAAATAAATATAAATGCATGCTAGGTTCATAAATTAGTCACCATCTTTTAAAACAACAGGCAAATGTAGGTAAAAGTTGTCTTTGTTACTAAAACCCCTGCTGAGCAGAATGGTGCCTTAGATTTCTATTTCTAGTTCCAACGAGTTATTGGTAGATCTTTCAAACCTAATAGAATTCTGCTTGATTATTCATTTTCATGCAACAGGATTAGTCTCAGCTGGAAATCAAGTTTATATTGGCAAAGTTATCTGCAGAGCTGGTAGGGCCCCCCCCCCCCATGGCTCCATCTACCAGTTGTTAATCCTTCCAAGATGTAAGCGTCATTCTACTGTAAAGTAGAATCTTCCAGTGAGTTTCTCCTTCAAAGAGGCAGCGTGGGTATTGCAAAGCTTTGCTCCCATGTTTAAAACCAGTTCCTGCAGTAGGGATCATTCTGTAATCCCTCTGTACATTCTCTGCGTGGTTTAAGAACCCTGGAAAATGAAGGGCTGAACTTCTGCATGGACCCTTCAGGGGTAAATAAAGAACTTCCCAGGTACTTACCATGTTTCCCCAATAATAAGGCAGGGTCTTATTTTCTTTTGATCCCCGAAATAAGTATTTGGCCTTATTTTGAGGGAGGTCTTTTTATTTTTGAGGTGCAGGAGGCAGTGAGCCTGGCCTCCTCATGGTTGCTGCTGTGTTGCAATATTATCAGGGAAGGCTTATTTTAGCGCATGCGCTCAAAAGCCCAATTGGGCTTATTATCCGGGGAGGTTTTATTTTCGGGAAAACAAGGTATTTATTCCACAATATCGAAAGGTGCCTGCTAGGGGCTAAATCGGTGTGTGGAATTTGTTGCTTTCCAGATACTACTGAATGTCAGTTTTTAGCATGCATGGCTAGCAGCGAGGCAACCTGGTTAAATCAGTAGGATTTAAATGGCAAAGGGTTTTCTATCTCTGACATAAATATAGTCTTATAATATCCTTTTTCTTTTCTTTTTTTTTCCTTTTCCTCTTTTCTATTCTTTTCTGCCATTGTTGACTCCTGGCCTGGACTAATCCCTACAATTTTCTTGGCAAGGCTGCAGAAGTGGTTTGTCATTACCTACTTCCTGGGGTTAAGAGAGCACAACTACTAGATCGTCCAAGGTCACCCAGCTGGCTTCATCTCTTAAGGCGGGACTAGAACTCACAGTCTCCTGGTTTCTTAACCACAATCCCAAACTGCCTCTCCTATCATCTTCATATTGCCTCTTTATCAGAGCCCGTGTTTTCCTTATTTTCAGTGCTCTTATTCCTGTAGCCCCTATATTGACATAAGCTTGCTAATGGGGAAATATCTCTTTAAGAAAGGAGATATGTGCTGTTTTATTTCAAATAGGCATAGAAGTTGCAGCCTACAGTTGGGAAATCAAGATAGGCCAAACGATGCTCTTCTTTGACTGCCTCTTAACTCATTCTCTTTCCAGACAATGGCTATCGGCTATTAATCTTGAGCTTTCTACCTCGATTTGGCACTGAGCAATAGACTTTTTTTTTTTTTTTGCTGTCCTGCATACTGCCATTGCCTCAATTAAAATTCACAGTGTGTAGCCCAAACAAGCCGCGCTGTTGACAATTTATTCCCCCCGCCCCCAATCTCTTTTCACAGAAACTGAAACAGAAGAATCAACAGCTGAAGCAAATCATGGATCAATTGCGGAATCTCATTTGGGACATAAATGCCATGTTGGCAATGAGGAACTGAATACGTTTTCTTTCTACCACATTGTGATATTTGATATTATTTGTTAACAGAAGAGTAACTTTTTAAAGAAGACCACGGGTATTTGATGGTACTGTAAATAATAATGTATATATTTGTTATACTTTAGTTATGCATATTTAAGCCTTGAAATTCAATGTAAGTTTTCATTTTCAGATCCAGGATGGACAACTTTTATTTCTGAGGTTTGGGCAATAGTTTCTTTTATATGAAAACAGTATAAAGGTTTTTTCATGAAGAAATCCAAAGAATACTTTGTCCTAGAGCAGTGTTGGCGATCATTTTTGGCACTGAGTGCCGAAATGGGAGCACGCGCACAGGGGAGCACCAGAAACCGGAAGAGCAGCTTCCCAGCATGCATGTGAAAAACAGTTCCCCAGTGCATGTGCGCGCTGGGAAGCTGAGCTTCCAGTTTCCTGCAAGCGCATTCACTCCAGTCACCTGGTCTTCCGGTTTCTGTTACTCATGCACATGTGAAGACCAGCTAGCCGGCGCACATGTGCACACTGGAAACCTCAGCTGGCACACATGCACGTGCGAAAGCTCAGCTTCCCGGCGCTCCCATGGAGACCAGTTAGCCGGAGCATATGTGTGCGCTGGAACCCGGAAGAGCAACGGGTGATGGCTGGCATGTCCAGAGAAATGGCACTGTGTGCCTTTTCTGGCAGCCGTGTCATAGGTTCACCATCATGGTCCTAGAAAATGCATGCTTGTTCTCAACAAGAAGTGAGCTGGAACAAATAATATAATTCTGATTTCATCTTCGTACACTGCCTGGAATGTACCAATCTGCACGACCAACTTACTGCTGATGATTGGAAGCCTAGCACTCAAACAGGAAAGAGGAAATTGTCAAAGAAAACTTTAGCAGGCTGGAGAATGTTTTGTTTTTAGTAATGGTGGATATGATTTGAATTTTCTTTTCTTTTTTTAAACAAAAATAGATTTTTTTTCTAAATTTAAAATAATTTCCAGTGCTGTTGCCTCCTTTGTTTGTTGCAACTAAAATGGAGAAATGAATGTGAGAGCACAATTTACTTAAAGACTTCAGATTTGTAGAGGCCAACCATGTTGCATCACAAATGGGATCCTAACAGGACAGCAGAGGCTACCCCTCCTCGCTTCCCCCAGATGTTCAGAAATATTTCAAAACAAATTGCTAGCCTCCATTGACCCACCACCTTAACATCGTAAAAATGATTTTTTTGTTGATAGATGACATCCGGCCTGTATTGTATTAATACATGTATTAATAAATACATTCAAGATTGCCTTCTTAATCGGATGCCTTTTAAAGTGCCTAATACTATTTTGATAGGACTTCTTGGAAATGGAATGTTTTTGATATATTTTTAAATGCATTAAGCCCTTTTCACCGAAGGGGAAAAATATTGCTATATATCTTTTACTGTGATTCTGTTGGTTTTTTCTTCTTCTTTTTAGTCCTTTCTGAGATGGTATCAACTTACTTTCAGGAGTTTAAACCAGCTAGAACAGGGGTATCAAACTCGAGGCCCGGGGGCTGGATTTGAACCGCAGGGTGCTTAAATCTGACCCAAGGGGCCACCCTGGAAACAGCAAAGGACCAGCCTGCAGTGCCTCTGCCAGTGAAAACGGAGCTCGGAAGGGCTTCATGGAGCCCTGCTGAGCTCCATTTTCGCTGGCAGAAGGTTGCAAGTGGCCGTCGCAGCCGAAAATGGAGCTCAGGAGCCCGTTTTCATTGGCAGAACACTTGGGCCACCACAGATGCTCCCGACACGAATGACATTGCGCCCCCCCCCAAGGTCAAACATAACCCTGATGCATCCCTCAATGAAAATGAGTTGGACATCCCTGAGCTAGAATGCTTCCTTTTTAAGTATGGTTAGATCAGAAGCTGTTGAGTCTGCCGAAACCTCCTTCTGGCTGGTGAGATACAGAGATTGAAAAATAGTTGGACAGTACAAGTATGGAATGAAGACCATCTTGAAGTTGTCCCATGTTACCCAACCCCAAGTTTATTGATTTATGGAATGTAGGAATTCCAGTCGGGTGTCATCCATTTCTTGGAGCTTCATGGAGATGTGTTCTGCATGTGTTGGGGTCCAATCACTGCCATCCCTAAGTAGCTGTCAAGGGTGGTGGAAAATATAGGCCCGTCCCCTTCGGATGCACCATGTTGAAGCAAACGAGAAAGCCAGCCATTGTTTAGCAGGCACTGTGATTTGTATTGATGTTTTCACAGCCTAAGAAGGCAAACAGTTAATTTGCCAAGACAACCTTTTATCTTCTTTGTGGGGGTGAAACTGGCAGCTGATATATTTCTTGAGTTGTTTAAAAAAAAAAGATGGTGTGATCAGGGAAAAAATTCCCTCTATTTGCAACTAAAGTATATACAAATCAAGCTGTCTCGATGCTATGCCTGGGAGTGCTGTGGGAATTTGCAAACAAACCCTCTGACAACTAATTTTATGGAATCAGAAACAGCTAAGGAAGTAATGAAACAGCAGACAAAAATAAATGATTCTTTTAAAATTGCCATTAGGTAACTTGCTATTTAAACCAACAATTATTTACTCAGAACTAAGCCTCCCTGACTCCGGTGGGATTGCACCTAGAGAAGGTGTGCTGGATTGGGACGCCTTTCATATTTATTCACTCTAATAGGATGTAGAAAGAAAGAATCACCCAGGGCAGAACTCAAAATGTTAATAAAGCAGTAGCTCCATTGCACTCAATTGCAAGGTTTTGGATTTATAGCCGCATAACTGGGAGCAGATTTTGACTTCATTTGTTTATTCATAAGGCACAGATCTTACTAGACAAAGAGCTATGCATTTCCACCTAGTCATTTTATGTTTCAAATGCTAACGGGATAAGCTTGCACAAAGAGCATAATATATCTGGAACAAGTGCACCCATTTATTTGTTTGTTTCATTTATACTCTTCCTTTCCCTCTGGGAGCTCCACGCAACGTGTTGTTGTGGTCCTCTAGCGGAGCTGGCAGCAGATTCAGACAGTGAGGAGATTGGGGAGGAACATGGCCCAGTCCTGGAGTCTGGGGAAGGCTCTGAAGAGGGCTCTGTGTCGGAGGCAGAGAGGGGGCCAGGGTCATCTGACAGTTATCAGCTGCCTTCTGAGTCAGACATCAGTGAGGCAGACGAACAGCTGGAGCCTGTTCCCAATGTGCTCATGTGTAGAGTAGCCAGCCGAAGGGAACCGCTAAAGAACAGGTTGATGAGAGTAAGTCCACAGGTGGATGATGAATGGCCCCTCCCAGAGGAAATAAAACGGAGTGGAGTTTTCAGGGTTCTCCAAGTCAGACAAGGTCTGTGATTATAAATCCTCCCTTGAAAGACTTTGCTGGGTGTGAATGAGCAGAATTCACAGTAAAGTAATAAAAGGGGTTTTTGCCGGGACCAAGAGTTTGCTTCACGCTCTTGGGAAGCCTCGGTCAGAACATCTGTATTCATTTTCTCGTAGTTTTCCCTATGACACCGATTCTATGAGTTCTGCTAGCCAAGACTGAGTGACTAGTTCATTTCACCCAGGGAACTTTCATAGCCCAAAGTGGATTTGATTCTGGTTTCTTTCAGACTATGTACAACACCTCCATCCCTATCTCACACTGACTCTCAACACCCCTTCCTATACATCGAAAGAGTTCATTACTGCAGAATTTTAGGCCTTGTGATTTGAATCAAGGCAATGATTACGAATAATGAAATGTTTCATTGGGATGTGAAATCAAGATTTTTATAGCTCTGTGAGCTTGATTGTTTGCTTTCCGATGTATCATTGCCCATCTAGGTAACTTCTTCAGCACTTATGATGTTGCCTACCTTGTTTCCCCAAAAATAAGACATCCCCGGATAATAAGCCCAATTGGGCTTTTGAGTGCATGCGCTAAAATAAGCCCTCCCTGAAAATATTGCAACACAGCAGCAGCCGTGAGGTGACCACGCTCACCGCCTCCTTCACCTCAAAAATGATAAGACCACCCCAAAAATAAGGCCAAGTGCTTATTCGGGGATCAAAAGAAAGTAAGGCCCTGTCTTATTTTGGGGAAAACACGGTAGTCCTGGTAATGACCTGTCTGTAAGTAAACACCCAAACTCAGAGAGCACCAAGGACTCCACAATTCAACCCCGAGCAACAGATCATCTCTTCTATTTTTGTAGTTTGCTGATAGGGCTTAATGAATTCAGCGTTTCACTACTTGCCTTGAAAAGTCTGGCCTCAAACATTTTTTTCAGCCTGCTTCTACTCAACAAATCAAACTAAAGATACAAGTGTCCTGTATTTTGTATTAATTTTACCTATGGATACCTAAAAACAATACTCTGAACCAGTTGTAAACAACTGCAAAGGAATGGATCATTTATGCACTCATGACCTTTATTAAATCCGTCTTTTATGCCAAATGTGCAATAATGAAATCTGAGGAATGCCTCTTTAGTTATTAAACTCCGTGAGTCTTGCTTTCAGGTAAGTCTTATAAGTCTACATCCTTAAGCTGTGGTTTCGTAGTAAGATGAGAGGTGTGCTATGGTCAGAATGCCCCAGCTGGAGACGCCTGGCTTTAGATTTCCACTGACCCTTAATGTGCACTGATCCATTGGATCAATCACTGCCTCAGAAAAATGGAATGGATTGCTTTGAAGTTGCTTGCTTGAAGGGCAAAATCTAAATGGAATAAAGAGAGCTAGAGCCAGTTATTCTGGTTTTTGAGAGGTGGCTTTTAAGAGATTCCATCATAATAGCAGAGAATTGCCCTCATGCTGTGGTGATAAGTTAGGTTACTTTCTATAGGAGGAATGTTCAACCTTGGCAATTTTTGAGACTTGTGGACTTCAACTCCCAGAATTCCCAGGCCAGCCATGAGAAATTCTGTAAGTGGGGGTTCACAAGTCTTTAAAATGTTGCCAAGGTTGGATGCCTCCATTCTATAGAGAGGCTTTAGTTGCATTCCCGTGAAAAGGTTGGTATGTGGCAACCATCTGCATGTAATGCGGCTAATGGAATGTTGACTTACTGTATGTTCCTCCTCTGGACATTTTTCTCTCCAGAAACTTTTTCTGCTTAATGTATGAGGTATGAGCTGTGGTGGTGCAGTGGTAGAGTGCAGTACTGCAGGCTACTTCTGCTGATCACCGGCTGCCAGCAGTTTGGCAGATCGAATCTTCCCAGGCTCAAGGTTGACTCAGCCTTCCATCCTTCCAAGGTGGGTAAAATGAGGACCCAGATTGTTTGGGGGGCAATAGGCTGACTCTGTAAACCACTTAGAGAGGGCTGTAAAGCAGTATATAAGTCTACAAGTGCTACTGCTAGTTTTGTTGCAATAGGGATACAACATCTCACTGATAGCACTAGCCTCTATTCCTCTTCATAGAACTTGAAACCTATTGGAAATTCCTCTTGATTGGTTCTAAGCCCTTTTGGTGCTGCCATCAAATCAATCTCCCCTAGCCTTTCACACAGTGGCAGTCTGCTTTAAGGAGAAGAAATATAATTTCTGAAGACAATTACTCACACCGCCAAGCTACTTATGCACTAGCAGCTGCAACTGATGCTGCAGAGTTTCATACTCATGTTGAAGTAGCCAATGCAGGGCCATTGTCTTCTTCAGAACTAACAGAGCACTGTTGTCAAAACCCAAATGTAGCAAAGTGAATCTATTTCCAAACTCAGAATATTAGAGATCACAAAGGGCATGGTATATAGGGGCAGTATAGCTAACCTTTTTTGTCATGTGCCAAAAGCCATAATGCAATAGGCACACGCCCCCGCACATGCACGCATGACCCCCTGTACATGCATGTGTGACACCCCCATGCTCCCTCACCCCATGCATATGCATCCCCCGTCACCCATTTT